>NW_027248373.1:0-600000 GCF_041260155.1 Ptychodera flava
CAAGGTAGCGGAGGGTAGCGGACATTTTTCCCCATCCAGAATATGCACAAAATCGGTAGCCCATAGAACACCAGGTAGCGGAGGGGAGCGACGGGTAGCGGACAAGTTTTAGACTTATTTCACTAAAAGATTGTTTGGAGGAGTCAAAATCGGTAGCCCATAGGCAGTCCGGGTCAGCTCCAAAATTGGAGACTTATTACGATAATGTATTCCGGCATTCAGCCAATCATCGACCAGATTACATCATTAATAAAGTACCGGTCACGCTGTGTCACAAATTACCCACCAAGTGTGATCGGCAGTTTTGGGCCGCTTATTAAGCCCCTGTCTTGTGAATTTCGACGAATTTCGACAGTCAACATAATCCACGTGTTCTGCAGAAGGTCATGTCCAACAAGGAGTCCGATTAGTGAACAAATATTCGAAATATTGACGATTCATTTCTACCCCAAGTTTATCGATTTCGCTCAAGTACCGAGAATCATTTTGTGGATGTTCGTCATCTCTATTAGAAATACTGCTATAAAGGTTATTTGTGTAGGTACGCGTATAACATTTTGCAAGAAAGAAGAGCAATGTCAGAGCTTTAGAACGATACCTGTTTTGTAGTTGTCAAACGCAGACTAAAAATGGTACGCGATTTTGAAAATGTGTTGACAGAGTGGCCACACAACTGTTCCCCATACGGTAGAATTTGTATCGCTGCCATCTCCGACACAAACGGGGTATTTCTGAACGATCTGTGTAGGTACACGATTTATATTTCGCAGGACTTCAAGCCAGAGTCTAGGAATCACAGCGATATATGGGGTTTGGTTGTCTTAGCCAGAATAAAACTGGTACGCGATTTTGAAATTGTGTTTTGACAGAGTGGCCACACAACTGTTCGACATTATGACAGAATACGGCGCGGGAGTTCGACACAGTATGGCGTACGTAACGAAGGACGCATGTGGAGGTTGCCAGGAAATACAATTTTACTGATGGCGCGCTGGCCGCTGATTGGCTAATGAGAGGGGGAAAATATTATGGTATAGCGCTCCAATTTTGGAGCTGACCCGGACTGATAGGAGATAAGGTAGCGGAGGGTAGCGGATGGGTAGCCGACGTTTTTTCCTGCCAGAATGTGCTCAAAATTGGTAGCGCATAGGAGACAAGGTAGCGGAGGGTAGCGGATATTTTTTCCCATCCAGAATATGCACAAAATCGGTAGCCCATAGAACACCAGGTAGCGGAGGGTAGCGACGGGTAGCGGACAAGTTTTAGACTTTATTTTCACTAAAAGATTGTTTGGAGGAGTCAAAATCGGTAGCCCATAGGAGACAAGGTAGCGGAGGGTAGCGGACATTTTTTCCCATCCAGAATATGCACAAAATCGGTAGCCCATAGAACACCAGGTAGCGGAGGGTAGCGACGGGTAGCGGACAAGTTTTAGACTTTATTTTCACTAAAAGATTGTTTGGAGGAGTCAAAATCGGTAGCCCATAGGAGACAAGGTAGCGGAGGGTAGCGGATGGGTAGCAGACGTTTTTTCCTGCCAGAATGTGCTCAAAATTGGTAGCGCATAGGAGACAAGGTAGCGGAGGGTAGCGGATAGTTTTTGCCATCCACAATATGTTCAAAATCGGTAGCCCATAGAACACAAGGTAGCGGAGGGTAGCGGACACTTTTCCCATCCAGAATGTGCTCAAAATCGGTAGCGCATAGAACACCAGGTAGCGGAGGGTAGCGGACAAGTTTCAAACATTACTTCCACTAATAAAAAATATTGTTTTGAGGAGACAGATTCGATAGCTCATAAGACACAAAGTAGCGGAGGGTAGCCGACGTGTAGCGACATTTTGCCCGTGGAATTTTTGTGTAAAACAGTAGCCCTAAGGATCCAAGGTAGTCTAGTATAGAGTAAGGGTAGAGCACATTTGGCCAACATATTTTCCATCATGAATGTGGCCATAAGCGGTATCCATTACAACACATGGTGCGGGCGGGGAGCCGACACTAGTTCCTACATTAGCTTAAGACTTATCACAAATGGTAACCCATAATAGACACAGCACTCCGTTCATTGCGACGGCATGCCGACTCCTATAGAATTTATTGCGCATATATTACATTTCAGAGCTGTTTTGAATAAAAGTGTGACACCAGTTTTGAATTGTCCTTCCTGCGGCAACGTAAACTTACAGAATTTTTCTTTACAGTGTCCACTTTGTGGCAAAACATTGAAAAGATAAGCTAAATGTGAATGGATGGTTTGTATTGTCATTTATTATTTTTTTAAAACAATATAGCAGATCGTCTATTTACCTAAGCAATAATGTACCCCTCCCAGCTTATAATGGACGAAAGCAAAATTTGCACAACAAGGCGGAGCCGAGTACATTACGGAGCGCAAAGTTTGCTTGATGAGTCAATTGTGGGAGGACGGGGATATATTAATGCTATTTAAATAATAACACATGAGAGCGAGGGCAAGATCACGATTTATTGCCTGCCCAAGGGATGGTGGTCATGATCAAAATATTGATGATGCCCGAGCGCATCATCAATATTTCGATCATGACCACCATCCCTTGGGTAGGCAAAAAATCGTGATCTTGCCCTAGCTCTCATGTGTTATTATTTTTATTACACCGAACAAACTTCTTCGAGTACAGTTCGCTTTCTGCATGAGCCCGGACCTCAGCGTAAAATGTTGTCAGTGCCAAGTCTCAGGTTGCCGCTGAAAGTTTGCCGATCTCATCGGTGGCGTATCCAAATTTGTTGCTTGCATAGTCGCTGAACACAGAAATTGCATTCCGTGTTGCTATTTTTGTTCGTTTGATGTTTACTTGCATCAAAATATCGTCTATGCCGTTGACAGCTCTGCATGACGTTTCGCAGCCATAGCTGCCGACTGCAAGTAGGCCTACAAGCGAACGACAATTGTTACGCGCAGAAAGGGTTGCGCAGTAAGTAAACTGACGTATCCATGTAATATCAAATGCAGAGGGCATCATCACGTTCGCAGAGGGCATCATCACGTTCGCAGAGGGCATCATTATACACATATTGACTGGCCATGAGGGCAACAGCATACGTCTGTACCCCGAGGGACTGTGAGTCACCCCCAAAAACAGACTGTTTCCCGAGGCCGTAGGCCGAGGGAAACAGTCTGTTTTGGGGGTGACTCACAGGCCCGAGGGGTTAAAGACGTATGCTGTTGCCCTAATGGCCAGTCAATATGTGTTTTGTAACACATCTCATCCGTAGCCATGCATAAGAACGTACTATACGCAAAACTTGTCGCGTGTACGCCTACGATGTAATATGTTGGAGTGGTTCAGTAAAGAAAAAGTTTTTCCAAAAAGGATCTGCAAAACGTTCAATACACCGTTGATTATAGTTTTGTCCGTATCGAGTCCTTGTTGGAAACCAAAGCATTCAATTCTTCTGCAGAAAGTAGGATAAACCAAGAAATTTCTCGACTATTGTTTCGATCGGCCGCAGACGACATCTTTGTGTACATTCCGGTCCGCGTTCGCGTCAATGTCGTTTTTGACGTCAGCGGGCATCATTTTTCGGAACTGATGCCTGGCAGGCAACAGTTCAAACAAATGATGCCTGATGACGTCGTTTACGTGGATCAGTACAAAAAGAACGCATCCCACGTGACTATCAATTGGCGAATTAGAATACAGACTGCGGATGAGGTGTGTTACAACACGTTTTGTAACACACCTCATCCGCAGTCTGTGTTCTAATTCGCCAGTTGATAGTCACGTGGGATGCATTCTTTTTGTGCTGATCCACGTAAACGACGTCATCAGGCATCATTTGTCGGAACTGCTGCCTGCCAGGCATCAGTTCCGAAAATGATGCCCGCTGACGTCAAAAAAACATTTGCGCATGCGCGAACTGGAATGTAAACAAAGATGTCGTCTGCGGCCGAGCGAAACGATAGTCGAGAAATTTCTCGGTTTATCCTACTTTTTGAAGAAGAACTGAATGCTCTGTTTCAAACAAGGACTCGAAACGAATGAAGACAATAATCAAAGGTGCATTGAACGTTTTGCAGAAGTATTGCGACCCTGTCTGGGAAAACTTTTTCTTGCTGAACCACTCCAACATATTACATCATAAGCTTACATGCGACAACTTTTGTGTATGGTACGTTCTTATGTATGACTACGGATGAGGTGTGTTACAAAACACATATTGACTGGCCATTAGGGCAACAGCATACGTCTTTAACCCCTCGGGCCTGTGAGTCACTTCAATAACAGACTGTTTCCCTCGGCCTATGGCCTTGGGAAACAGTCTGTTTTTAGGGGTGACTCACAGTCCCTCGGGGTACAGACGTATGCTGTTGCCCCCATGGCCAGTCAATATGTGTATACTTTTACATGTCACGTGAGTCGTGTTTAACCAATGGCAGTGCACGCTGAATGAGTGAGGTGTAATAATATTTTATAATTTTTGAGATGTCACTGACTTTGAAGATGTACAAAACATCTTTGGTAGCAATGATGGATAATTGGATACATTATCTGTAAGTATCTGAGGGTATGAGGTCACAAAATTCACTGGTATTGACAAAGCTATAATAATATTACACCTCAACTACAGTACTGATCTCGTGATTGGATCAGTGAAACTCCGCAACGTGACATTCCAAAAAAGTGTGATATAACGTGGTTTGAATTGCTATTGCCCTCTTGCCAGCAAGCCGTCCGAACGCCATTGGTAGCGCACATACGCACAGTACAAATACTGGATTTTGTGATGATTTCAAATTTTCGGTGCAATAAAGTTAACAACACATGCCCTCAGGCTAGTGCTCTTGACCAAAATATTGATTATACTCTTGGTAGTAACAACAGTGATCCGGAGCGATCCACGCAAGAGATCTACGCCTATTCCCGGTCATCCCATAGAGCATTTCCTTGGTCGTGTCAAACTCTGTAGGTATATGTACAGTAGACAACCAAATTATGAGATTTTATGTTGTACAACGTATTGGCGTACAAGACTGGCATATATCAATGAAACTCAAAATGAATGTTGTATTTCATAATTCGGCCACGAAAATATTTGTCAGGGTGAAACCTTTAATTGAGTTTATTAGAATTATGAACGTTCACTGTGCGCAATGCACCACGGAATCTTTTAAAGAACTTTCAGGCCGATCTGGGACTAGTATACCTAAGGGAGCCGTCATTATTTACGGCCTGGGGATCGTAAGCATGTGAGGGAGTAACTCAAAAAATTGAAAACTTCAAGGGGGTTGCTCAAAATGTGGAGAGGAAGAAGGGGGTTACTCAATTTTTGAAGCAAAATAAATTGAAACACCTCTCAAATTGCACCATGGTTGCACCCATCAATTTCTCAAAATTTTCGATGCGAGAGGGGGACACCCCCTCCCGTGCTCTCCCCTTAGGGTGTTCTAACAGTTTTACTAGTAAAAAACAAATTAAAAAACACCTTTGAGGCTTTCAGATTGCACCAGGCTGCACCATTGCACAAATCAATTTCTCAAAATTTTCCACGCAAGATAGTGAATATCCCCTCTGACACTTCCCCCTCAGCCTCGCGCATGTTATTCCCCTGTTACTTTCAAACTCTGCCCAGTCATATATCCTAGTGAAAACCCAGTCATGATACCCATCCAAATTAAACAGTACTATGTGGTTAGATACTGGTTATAGCGTGAGCTTTAATATCTATATTTCGTTGTCACTTCGAATTTCATTTAGTTTGTTTCACCTTTTTCAACCGTCATTAGATAACCGATAATAATAAAGCAGGGTACATCAGGATTTGAAAGGTCTTTACTATCGCTGTATTTTTGTAAATTTTACAAATGCGTGTATTGCTATTTAGCTCTTCTAAGAGGGGGGGGGTCAGTCAAAATTTCTGAGTTAGAGAGGGGGTTACTCAAATTCATCATGGTTGGCAAGGGGTACTCGAAATTTCGGAGTTTCTGATGAAATTACTGCAACCCACCCCACCCCGACCCCCGCCAGACCGTAAATAATGACGGCTACCTAACAGTCGCATGGTCGAGTTACACGAGGCACCTCGGTAGGCAACGCGACGAGCAACGCGGTAGGCAATTCAAGTTGCCCGTGGAGTTGCCTCGTTTGTATGATATCGTCGCGTCGTCCGATGAGGTCAGGCGACGCCGCGTGGAAAACCGACACGTTGGTTTTTCAGGCGACAAGTCAATCATCATCATCATCATCATCATCATCGTCATCGTCATCATTGTCATCATTATTTTATTGCCATATTTAATATTCAAGAAATATAATACAATTCAAATTCCGCAGAATACATTGACATTAAGAAGCTACGAATATAGTCTTGTGCTAGTCGAGCCTAGCCTGTTAACTCATATGTACATTGTATTGATACATGTATTGATGTACGTGTAATTTTGTGAAGAGAAGATGGTAACTGTGACAGTAAAAAATCCCACAAAGTTAGATGATTACAGCTAGAATTCGTTTATCTTCGGACTTAGGAACATTAACATAGAGCAAGACATTCTCATAAAGATGGCTTTTGTGAACTTACACCTAGAAGTTTGATTTTTTGACAAAATTCAACAATGTGTTCTATAGTTTTGCACCTGTGTAAGATATTGAAGATTGACCTGCAGATGTATACATTCATGTCCACCTTTGGTGGTGGTGGGGGGTATCGTAGGGGACGGGGGGGGGGTATCGTAGCAATGGTCTATGGTGTTCGCGGTAACTTTTTCCTCCTTGCGTTCGGCATACGCATTTAATAGTCTGCTAAAATTGCGTAATGGCTGTATGCATGCGTAATTTCACTTCCGCACTCGATGGATGGAAAAAAAACTGACTACAAAATACGATGGGCCGTTCAATAAATCTGCACTACCAATTCGGATTGTACGATGTACATGTTACATTATTTTAATGTAAACAAGTTCAACGAACAACTTGAACAACTGGGCTGTGTTTCAGACATGCTGCAACGTAACAGCGAAGGGTATACATGCGGCCGTCAGAAACACATCGGGCAACTCAAAGGTTAGAGCAGCTAATCCAGGCGCTAGCAGTGTTCGAAATTTATACATTTATATTTATACATCAAAACGTAACTATGGATATTCAGTCTTGCACTGCTCTTGGTAGCCTGCGCGTGGTTGTGGATGGAATTTTTTTGGTAACCGGTGCATTATCATCACGGCTCACGGCTTCACTTTGGCGCTCATTCCCTGTTGTTGTATCGGCGACAACAGGACAATACGTCGTGTATTCCGACATGGGTTCAATTTCACTGCGCTTCTCCGTGTTCTCCATGTTGGGTTGCCCAGAAGTGTCTTTCGATTGATCCTCTGAATCATTTTTTCACGGACTCTTTGCTCAAATATGGGGACGGCGAGACGCGATCATCATGAACGGTTGGCATTTAATTTGTTGCAACATTTCTGTCAGTCACTCACTTTGCGTCATAAGTTTCAGAAACTATCGCTCGCCTGAAAATTATCAACGTATACGTAGTTCATAGACACAGTTGATATGATAACGTGCCTTTTAACTACGATGCCGATGTTTCAGAAAACGCCCAGAGAATCCGAAACTTTCCACACAAATGAGTGATTGACAGAAACGTTGCAACAAATTTAATGACAAGCGGGCACTAATATCCTCTGGTTCTCACAAGAGCTCAGTCACGGGGAGTGCTTTCGGAAACATTTTACTGTTTTCCTTTGCGAATAGAAAACGCATAACAATGAAAGAAATGCGTAGAGAGAGAGTCAATTCCAATGCGTGAATACGCATTTTTTGTGCATGTAAACGCGAACACTCTTGATAATATGAAAATAATATGATAAGTAGTAAGGAACATTTTTATGGAGCAAATCAAACATAAAAGTACAGATTTAGCAACTTCCAGAGCTTATGAACATCCTGAATACGTAGATTTTAGAACAAAGGTGAAGATGGCTCTCTAAATTCAGAGAATATTATACTGCGCATACACATTTTCTGAGCGATATAAATTGGATTTAGATACGATGAAAATGTATTCCTCCATACTTCTAAGCCATATGTTACACGGGTTGAATAATGATATATAGTGCAAAATGAGAATACTTTGTGGTACAGCGTGTCTTAATTTAAATAATATTCCGGCCTTCTTTCTTATCATCGCGTTTACCTTTGTAATGTTTTGTTTCCATGTAAGGTGCTTATTAATAATTACCCCCGACAATCTGAACTAGAGGTTGATTTTTCACACACAGTGTAGGACCAAGTATTGATCCCTGTCTCCACATGCGACAGGTAATTGAACTGAATTAATACAATCTACAGACACATGTTGATATCTCTGATAGAAAAGGATTTCCTCTCACACCATAATATAGGAGCTTTGCTAAGAGGATTTCGTTGCCAATGGTATCAAAAGCCTTCGAAAAATCTGGGAAGATTCTTATTGTACTATTTTCCTGGTCAATTTGTGATGTCAGGTGCCTCAGTAAATTTATAAGAGACAACTCTGCACTATGGTTCTTACGAAAACCATACTGATGCTTATAAAAAAGTCATGATTGTTAAAATAATTTACTAGCCGATTATTGACAGTCTTGTCCAGAATTTTGCTAATAAGAGGTAACGCTGAAATAGGGCAATATTTTGCAGGAATCTCTTTTGGATCTTTTCAAATTAAAGATGGGTACTACTCTAGCAACTTTAAGAGCATCTGAAAATTTACATTTGCAAAAGAAAGATTGAAAATATGAAAAGTGGAGCTGCAATATGTTCGGCAGCATTGACTAAAAGCTTCGCAGAAATGTTGTCATACTAGCATGGTGTGTGGATCGCCTTTTGGTATAACCAATATAGTCCGTGGGCTAGAGGGGGTCTACGTGCACCCCCCCCCCACAGGATAAACAAACCTGTATTTTTCAGAACCCTTGGGATCCCTAGAATACGAAATGGAATTTTAACAGAAAAAATATAGGGACGCAATTGCTGTTATGGTCATGTTTTGAAGGGTACCGCAAAATCACGATTTTCCAAGCCAAATGCATTTTCGTCAAATCTGTCTTCTTGTAAGTCATGTGCTGAGCTCATTTTTTAACATAACCTCACTTGTTTGGTATCATTAGAAAGGGAATTTATTCCTCTTTAAGATGACATATTGCATTATGCAATATCTGCTACACTTTTTGTCAATATAACCAAAACTTACCCCTTACCCCAAAATTTAACATTAACAAATTACAGAAAATCTCAAATTCTACCAATTTTTTAGCTAGGCATAATAAAAATGCAATGCTTTGTCTGAAATCTGTTTTATTTGATACAGGGACATGTCAGAAATATGAAATAGACTTTTAACAGAAAAAATATTGGGAATCTACAGCTGTAACAGTCATATTTTGAAGGGTACCGCAAAATAATAGTGTTGCAGATTTGCATGCATTTTTGTTAAAACTGTCTTCCTATAAGTTATCTGCTGAGCTTGTTGTTGAATATAACCTGGCTTGTTAGGTATCATTAGAAAGATAATTTACTAATCTTTAGAATGACATATTGTAACATGCAATATCTTCTATAGTTTTCATGATATATAACCAAAACTACCCCATATCCCAAAATTTACATTGAAAATTTCAGTCATAGCTAAAACTAAATTCTACCATTTTTTTAGCTTGACACAAAAAATCTGGCCGTTTTTGCTATTAAATCTATTTTATTTGGTACAGGGACATGTCAGAATTATGAAATAGACTTTTAACAGAAAAAATATTGGGAATCAACATCTGTAACAGTCATATTTTGAAGGGTACCGCAAAATCATAGTGTAGCAGATTTGCATGCATTTTTGTTAAATTTGTCTTCTTATAAGTTATCTGCTGAGCTTGTTTTTGAACATAACCTAGCTTGTTAGGTATCATTAGAAAGATAATTTACTAATCTTTAGAATGACATATTGTAACATGCAATATCTTCTATAGTTTTCATGATATATAACCAAAACTTACCCCATACCCCAAAGTTTACATTGAAAATTTCAGTCATAGCTAAAACTAAATTCTACCATTTTTTTACCTAGACATATAAAATCTGGCCGTTTTTGCTATTAAATCTATTTTATTTGGTACAGGACATGTCAGAATTATGAAATAGACTTTTAACAGAAAAAATATTAGGAATCTACATCTGTAACAGTCATATTTTGAAGGGTACCGCAAAATCATAGTGTAGCAGATTTGTATGCATTTTTGTTAAATTTGTCTTCTTATAAGTTATCTGCTGAGCTTGTTGTTGAATATAATCTGGCTTGTTAGGTATCATTAGAAAGATAATTTACTAATCTTTAGAATGACATATTGTAACATGCAATATCTTCTATAGTTTTCATGATATGTAACCAAAACTTACCCCATACCCCAAAGTTTACATTGAAAATTTCAGTCATAGCTAAAACTAAATTCTACCATTTTTTTACCTAGACATATAAAATCTGGCCGTTTTTGCTATTAAATCTGTTTTATTTGGTACAGAGACATGTCAGAATTATGAAATAGACTTTTAACAGAAAAAATATTGGGACTCTACAGCTGTAACAGTCATATTTTGAAGGGTCTCGCAAAATCACAGTATTGCCAACTCGCTTGCTTTTTTGTAAAATCTGTCTTCTTAAAAGTCATCTGCTGAGCTTTATTTTTGACATAACCTGGCTTGTTAGGTATCAATAGAAAGGTAATTTACTAGTCTTTAAAATGACATATTGTAATATGCAATGTCTTGTTTAGGTTTCATGAAATAAGACCAAAGCTTACCCCATACCCAAGGTTTACACAGCAAATTACTGCAAATCTGAAACTCTACCATTTTTTACAATTTATTAACTTTATATACCAAAGGCAATGCTTGTATGCAATCTATGAAATATGTGTTTTTGTTAAAAAGTATGTTACAAATATGAAATTATTTTTAACAGGAACATAATATGATTTTGTAGCCTTTTGGATCATATTTGGAAGGGTACCCCGGTATCAGGGCAAATTTGCCGAAACACATACATTTGCAATATATGGGTTCCCCCTCCAAAAATGATCCAAATGGCTACTAAATTGTATCATCTTAAAAGTTAAAAGTTAATTTTATACTTGTGACATACTTTTGTAACAAATAAATCAGATTTTAAACAAGAATTGCCTTTTGTATTATGTGCAACAAAAAATGGTAGAATTTAAGATACGCTGTAATTTGCGATTTGAAGTTTTTGGGTATGGGGTAAAGTTTGACCATATTCCAGGAAAACTATGAATGACATTGTATATTACAATATGTCATCTTAAAGAAGAATAAATTTTCCTACTAATGATACCTCACAAGCCAGGTTGTGTCACAAAATAAGTTCAGCAGATGACTTACAAGAAGAAGAATTTAACAAAAAAGGTGCCAATTTGCGGTACTGCGATTTTGCGTTTTCCTTCACAATATGGCTGTTACAACTATACAATCCAAATATTTTTTCTGTTAAAAGTCTATTTCACATTTCTGACATGACCCAGTACCATATAGAACAGATTTAATACCGAAACAGAGCTATTTTTATCATGTCTAGCTAAAAATTCACGGAATTTGATCACGTTATCTATGACAGTACTTTCAATATAAACCTTGGGGTATGGGGTACGTTTGGTCATATTACATGAAAACTGTACAAGATATTACCTGTTACAATATGTCATTGTAAAGACTATTTAATTACCTTTTCAATGATACTAAACAAACCCGGTTATAATCAATAACAAGCTCATTAGACGACTTATAAGGTGACAGATTTAACAAAAACGCATGCGAATCAGGAATACTGAGATTTTGCTGTACCCTTCAAAATACAGCTCTTACAGCTATAGAATCCCAATATTTTTTCTGTTAAAAGTTCATTTCATATTTCTGATATGGCTAAGTACACAATAAAACAGATTTCATACAAAAAATTGCCTAATTTTTTATGTCTGCGTAAAAAATTGCTTGAATTTGACATTAGCTATGACAGTAGTTTTCGATGTAAATTTTGGGGTATGGGGTAAGTTTTGGTCATATTTCATAAAAATCTGTACAAGATATTGCATGTTACAATATGTCTTTTAAAGACTAGTAAATAATCTTACTAATGATACCTAACAACTTACATTATATTCTATAAGAAGCTCAGCAGATGACTTAAAAGACGATAGATTCAATAAAAAAGCACGCAAGTCAGGAATACTGAGATTTTGCTGTACCCTTCAAAATCTGACTGTTACAACTACAGAATTCCAATCTTTTTCTGTTAAAAGTCTATTTTATATTTTTGACATGACCCATTACCGAATGAAATAGATTTCATACAAATAAATGCCGGAATTTATATGTCTAGGTAAAGAAAATGGTAGAATTTGATTTTAGCAATGACTGCAATTTTCAATGTAAATTTTGGGGTATGGGTAAGTTTTGGTCATATTTCATGAAAACTATACAAGATATTGCATGTTACAATATGTCATTCTAAAGATTAGTAAATTATCTTTCTAATGATACCTAACAAGCCAGGTTATATTCAAAAACAAGCTCAGCAGATAACTTATAAGAAGACAAATTTAACAAAAATGCATACAAATCTGCTACACTATGATTTTGCGGTACCCTTCAAAATATGACTGTTACAGATGTTGATTCCCAATATTTTTTCTGTTAAAAGTCTATTTCATAATTCTGACATGTCCCTGTACCAAATAAAATAGATTGGATAGCAAAAACGGCCAGATTTTTTGTGTCAAGCTAAAAAATTGGTAGAATTTGGTTTTAGCTATGACTGAAATTTTCAATGTAAACTTTGGGGTAAGGGGTAAGTTTAGGTTATATATCATGAAAACTATAGAAGATATTGCATGTTACAATATGTCATTCTAAAGATTAGTGAATTATCTTTCTAATTATACATAACAAGCCAGGTTATATTCAACAACAAGCTCAGCAGATAACTTACAGGAAGACAGTTTAACAAAATTGCATGCAAATCTGCAAACTATTATTTTGCGGTACCCTTCAAAATATGACTGTTACAGCTGTAGATTCCTAATATTTTTTTCTGTTAAAAGTCTATTCATATTTCTGACATGTCCCTGTACCAAATAAAATAGATTTAATAGCAAAAACGGCCAGATTTTTTGTGTCAAGCTAAAAAAATGGTAGAATTTGGTTTTAGCTATGACTGAAATTTTCAATGTAAACTTTGGGGTATGGGGTAAGTTTTGGTTACATATCATGAAAACTATAGAAGATATTGCATGTTACAATATATCATTCTAAAGATTTGTAAATTATCTTTCTAATGATACCTAACAAGCCAGATTATATTCAACAACAAGCTCAGCAGATAACTTATAAGAAGACAAATTTAACAAAAATGCATACAAATCTGCTACACTATGATTTTGCGGTACAGTTCAAAATATGACTGTTACAGATGTAGATTCCCAATATTTTTCTGTTAAAAGTCTATTTCATAATTCTGGCATGTCCCTGTACCAAACAAAATAGATGTAATAGCAAAAACGCCTAGATTTTTTGTGTCAAGCTAAAAGAATGGTAGAATTAGTTTTAGCTATGACTGAAATTTTCAATGTAAACTTTGGGGTACGGGGTAAGTTTGGGTTACATATCATGAAAACTATAGGAGATATTGCATGTTACAATATGTCATTCTAAAGATTAGTGAATTATCTTTCTAATGATACCTAACAAGCCAGGTTATATTCAACAACAAGCTCAGCAGATAACTTATAAGAAGACAAATTTAACAAAAATGCATACAAATCTGCTACACTATGATTTTGCGGTACCCTTCAAAATATGACTGTTACAGATGTAGATTCCCAATATTTTTTCTGTTAAAAGTCTATTTCATATTTCTGACATGTTCCTGTACCAAATAAAATAGATTTAATAGCAAAAACGGCCAGATTTTTTGTGTCAAGCTAAAAGAATGGTAGAATTTAGTTTTAGCTATGACTGAAATTTTCAATGTAAACTTTGGGGTATGGGGTAAGTTTGGGTTACATATCATGAAAACTATAGAAGATATTGCATGTTACAATATGTCATTCTAAAGATTAGTAAATTATCTTTCTAATGATACCTAACAAGCCAGGTTATATTCAACAACAAGCTCAGCAGATAACTTATAGGAAGACAGTTTTAACAAAAATGCATGCAAATCTGCAACACTATTATTTTGCGGTACCCTTCAAAATATGACTGTTACAGCTGTAGATTCCCAATATTTTTTCTGTTAAAAGTCTATTTCATATTTCTGACATGTCCCTGTATCAAATAAAACAGATTTCAGACAAAGCATTGCATTTTTTATTATGCCTAGCTAAAAAATTGGTAGAATTTGAGATTTTCTGTAATTTGTAATGTTAAATTTTGGGGTAAGGGGTAAGTTTTGGTTATATTTGACAAAAAGTGTAGAAGATATTGCATAATGCAATATGTCATCTTAAAGAGGAATAAATTCCCTTTCTAATGATACCAAACAAGTGAGGTTATGTTAAAAAATGAGCTCAGCACATGACTTACAAGAAGACAGATTTGACGAAAATGCATTTGGCTTGGAAAATCGTGATTTTGCGGTACCCTTCAAAACATGACCATAACAGCTATTGCGTCCCTATATTTTTTCTGTTAAAATTCCATTTCGTATTCTAGGGATCCCAGGGTTCTGAAAAATACAGGTTTGTTATCCTGTGGGGGGGGGGGGGTGCACGTAGACCCCCTCTAGCCCACGGACTAATATAGTCAATGGGCCATCACAGTCTATTGTCTCCCAAATACCATCTTCCCCTAGGCATTTCCCGTCACTATGTTTTCCAGTTAGCTAGGATATTCGGTTATCATAATGTGCTTGTTTGTCATTAATCTGGCGGTGGGTATGAGTGTTGGTCCTGTTGCCATGACACTGCAATAGCTAAAATCTGACATTTCCGAAAATGCCATGACACTTAAGGTATATGTATTTGTTGGTATTTGAAGCTGGTAAGTTAATTGCTATCGCAATATAGGTCATCGAAGGTCATGGTCATACCTACTTAGGGTCGTTGCCAAAGTAGTGCCCTGTCGAAAAAACTTTTTCAGGGAAAAGGAGGAAAAGCTTTATGGCTTATATCATATACCTTTGGAATAAAAATGCACAAAACACAATCTAAGTATCTACAAAATTAGGCCATCTATGCAATGCTTGAGCAATACAGCGCTGTAATTTTTCAAAGTCAAAGTGCAATTTAAACTGCAGAAATTGATGAATTTAAAGTCACTTTCCACAGGTAGAGCAGCACTCTTTACATAGCATGGTTAAACCTGTATTACGCTATATTGAACTTTGCCGGAATACCACTCCCCGATATACGAACACACAATATTGTAAGAAAGCTGAGTATCTGACCTTATTTCTCAGTGCAGTTGCAAGCTGAAACTCCTGAATGAGGTTTTGATCTCCGATAACTTCATGACATGGTCATGTTTCTTTTCAAAGATGAATCTAGGCTCTTTCCATGTAAGTCCTAGTTTTATTTTCGGAGATATTATCACTACCAAAGTGTGATTTATCATTCTTCTGTGGCAGCAGAGAGGTTACTAAACAAAACTACATGGCCGTAGCCTCCAAGGGGTTGGGACGAAAAGGGACAGCTGCCCCGCCCCCTCTTGAATTTCGGGAAATAGGCAATTTTTTCAAATACACAGAGATGCTTATAAAACACTTATATTTTCCGGGGCGAGATCAGCACGTTCATTGGATTGATGAATTTATACTAACCTCCAGTGTCGCTGTACCTACACTGACTCGTCGCTGTAATTTCTATTGTTTCTAAGGTTTATTGTACGCTTGGTTAACTGAATCAAGTGTTTCACCTAAATAAAGTACGTCGTCATTCACACGTTAGTCACTTCGGGTCACATGTTCATAACAACTTTGGCAAACCCAAAATGTCCAAGTTACTTTGTAATTATTTAAAAAATCACTCTGTGCATGTTACTATGTCATTATTTGGTGATTTACTGACTGATAGGCATAGGCCAGGACGGGATTTAATCGATATAACTGTCGGACATTTCTGTCAAAACTATAAAGATATATAATGCAACCCCTCCCGGACCATAATTTAATCGGCTGCATATCAGACATTATTTTGTGCAGTTCTTTCCTTCACTATGGCCCGGGACGGAGAGCAGTATTGAATTAATAATAATTGTCAGAAAATCATAATTAACACTTTATTTGTATATGTACCGGCATTAAAATAGAGACGGTAGTGGTCATTAATTTAGGGCAAGGCCACTATTTTTCATGCAAAAGATTGGGGAAGGTCTCACTATTTTCCACGCAACCAGAGTTGTGCCTCGTGTAACACGGTGCAAAAGTTATACATCAAATATCTGTCCCCATTCTTATTCTATTCGAATAAACCTCGAGTATAATCAAAACCCTTTGTAATATTCCAAGGTGGATCTGTAAGCCGCGAATGAGATCTGCCGAGTGGTCAAGCCAAATACACTGACGTCTTCGAAGTCACCATGACCGAGAGGACAGACTGACAAAAATGAGATTGCGACTGTGACTGACGAAATCACTGCTACGTGATATAACGGATCACGTTATTACACAGACATAAAAAATCACCACAGATGACGCCCCGACGAAACAAATTGTAGTCCACGATTAAGGACGAGAAACACTAAGCGTTGAATTACTTTAAGACGCAGTTCTAAACTTAAAGATCATGCCACGATAAAAAAGCGAGCTGTAACACATGACAAGAAGAGACAAGTACATGAGCAATGAGGTATTTCAGTGTTTCAGGGTCGCTGAGAGGAAACGGCCCCCTTTCACACTAAGAATCTCTGATAAATAATTACCTAGAAACGCATATGAATCATTTAATATTCGAAAGCTTAGATATTACCAAGCCAACTGCGCTTATGTTGTATCAAGTGCTTACTCAAGTATCATGTTACTGAAAATTTAAAAAACCTTTAAAATCCTTTGTGACATGCAACAATATAATTTCCCGCCAAAAAATTGTACACCGAATATCAAAGCTATCAGAAAAGTACTTTTGGGAAACACTTTTTGACCAAAAATGACAAAAAGTGCGCCAAAACTGCAAAATTGTAGATTACGTTATAATTTGAATATCTTACATTTCGCCCATCCCTTCGAACCTGTATACCAAATATAAAGCTGTCAGACAAGTGATTTTGGTGAAACATTTTTTTTTTACGAAAATTGACAAATTTACCTTAAAGGGACATTAGCTGTAACTTTTTACTAATTTTTCACTATCTGTTTCAATGTATCAACTACAGAATTTTACTATAATCCGATCATCATGACCAATGCTCGGTGTCCTGGTTGCCAACACGGCTTGTATATGTGAAATGACCATTGTTATGTATTCTAGTCCAGATCTAGCTGAAATAAAAAATGCTTTCTTGGACTTCTCTCATTGTATCATCACTTTATATGGCAAGTGTAATTGCCTTTGGTCAAGTCTTTTATGTTCTGTATGCCAAACTGTGAAAGCTCGTTAGATATGCAAATTAGATGACATAAAAATGCGAAATGACGTTCAATATTGTTTTAACCTGGTATTATCAATGTACATAGCATGTATCACCTACTTTGATCAAGTAATCCTGGTAACTATCCCTAATTAGGAAAGTTCATTAAGTGTGCAAATTCGGAATTGGTTGAAGTAAAATTGCTAAATGACTTTTAATATTCTTTTATCATAGTATCTTCAATGTACATAGCAAGTTTCATCAACTTTGGTTGAATCAATAAAGATATAGATCCTTAATTAAGAAAGTTCATTAAAGATGCAAATTAGGAATTGGCTGATTTAAAAATGTTTAACATCTTGCAATAATGTTGTATCACAGTATCTTTAATGTAGATAGCAAGTTTTGTAAACTTCGGGGTCAATTCAGATAAATATCCCCATTTGGAAAGCTCATTAAACATGCAAATTAGGTATTGCCTGAAGTAAAAATGCTTAATGACTTTGAATATTGTTGAATCATAGTGTTTCAGCGTATGAGAGTAAGTTTCATCAACTTTGGTCAAGTCAATCAAGATATATATCCCTAATTAGACAAGCGACCTAGCGGCCGATATAGTTCCACTGTGTTTATGTAGAGAATAACTATTTTTGACACATGTTGATGAGAAGGTGGAAATCTTTGATAGCTCATTTCAGTGGCCAGAAAAAGTGGATAAAATAGCTGCTAAAATACACAATTGAAAATGTCATCATACTTTGAATATATCACATCAGATCATCCCTAGGAACATGTCAACCAAAGCTATCTGATGAGTAGTTTTTTGAGAATAAAATTTCTGACAAAAAATGGCAACAATTGCCCCCAAAAAGAAAGATTGCAGATTTCATCATAATTTCAATAAATATCATTGAGTTCATCTATAGGAGCCTGTATACCAAATTTCAAAGCTATCAGATGAGTAGTTTTGGAAATACACATTTTTAGACCAAAAATGGCAAAAATTGCCTAAAAAATACGAAATTACAGATTTCATCAGAAATTCAATACATATCACTTAGTTCATCTATAGAAACCTGTATACCAAATTTCAAAAGTATAAGACCATTACTTTTTGAGAAATACATTTTTTGAACAAAAATGGCAAAAATTGCCTTAAAAATGCAAATTTCATATTTCTGCACAATTTGAACAAATCTGAAATAGATCATCCAAAGGGACATATGTACCAAATATCAAAGCTATCTGACTTATAGTTTTGTAGAAGGAGATTTTTAAAGATTTTTTTACCAAAATGACAAAAATTGCCTTAAAATACAAATATGCAAATTTCACCACGATTTGAACAAATCTGACTGAAGTCACCCTAAGTAAACTGAATATTAAATTTCAAAGCAATCGGACAAGTGGTTACAGAGAAGAAGATTTTTTTACCAAAAACACCAAAAAATGCCCCCAAAATACAAATATGCAAAGTTCACCATGATTTGAACAAACGTAGGTGAGGTTAGGACAATTCATTAAATATGCAAATTGGCAATAATCTTTCATGTAACCCCTTACTATCTTTCACAGCTGATATATCCTGGTGTGATCAACATTTGTAGCAAATCTAATCAAATTGTGTGCAGTCATTCTCAATGTATATCAGTTGTTTTAATCATTAATTATGCAAATTAGCAAAAAGTATGTAAGCCAAACCCACCAAAAACTAATCAGTCTTGCTAACTAAATCTATGTACCATATTTGATTCTAATCTAATGAGCCGTTTTTGAGATATACGGTCAACAGATGGATAAATAGACACACAGACATCGCTGCGACATAAGCTCATGTATTGACTATCCTTAGGCTGGGTTCACATTAACGGTTAGTGGGGGGCTGGAGGAATCGCGATTGAAATTTTAATTTTTCAGATCCACCCCCCCCCCCCCCCCCCCCAATTTTCATAGAGCCGCATATTATTAGGTATGCACTCAAAGAAAAAAAAAACATGTATTGGGCAGTTCTGCTCACAGATGTACAACACTGCTTGTTATTAGCAATTTGTAGAGCCATATTCCTAAGGCAAGTTCTCAAATTAATTAATATTTAAACACATCAGTGGACTTTTTTGATTTATCAGTCCAAGTCAACTTTAGCTAAATCCAACTCTGGCCATGCCAATGGCACCTGCTGAAGAACATACAAAATGACGATCATGAGAGAGTATGCAAATTGTGAATTCCTGCATACATTATATGCTTAAACGTTTTACGAAATTGACAATACTGTAAGTAAAAATATTCTATCAAATAAACGTTTAAATCTCTGACATGTTTGGTGTAACAATGGTAAATTGGTAAAATCAAACCATTTAGTCACATTTATCATTTAAATAAGTCTTTATGAACAAAGTTTTACTTTAATTTGTGTGTTTATTATTTTACTATGAGAATGTGAAAATTTAGAAAATTTAGCATGGTAACCCCCATCTTTTTTCTTTAATATTTGATTATTCTCATATGCCAGAACTCAAAACTCCCTGATAACTTTCAAGTCTCCTGCTCTTCCATGTGCTGCTTTCTGGCCTGATCTTATGAAAAAGTATGTTTCCCTGCCATGAGCGTCACATGACCCAAACTCTCCTTCAGCTATTTCATTGTCAGAGCTATCTCTGTCACTGCTGGTATGCAGTTACACTAACACTGTCCATAGGGAGCAGAAGAAGGGCAGGAGCAGTATTAACTTTGATAATTTTGACAATAATTTTGTTCAGTTTATACAACTGCATTCTTGCTCTTTTTCGTACAGAATATTGCAGTTCGAACTATCCAGTATTCAGCTTGCGAACACAGTCTGTGAATTTGTATCCTGCATTTGTATCACAGACATATGACTTTACTCTGGAGTCTATAATTCAATTACCACCAAATATTCACATATGCAGGCTTTTGATGACAAACTGAATACTGTGTGTTTCAGCATGCTGTAGGGAGACAGCAAGAACTGTATTTGATATATTGCATAGAAATATTGAAAACATTATCAACAGGTGCTAACAAGTGCAGCAGTGCTCCGATACTAATTGGCCTACTTGTTTGTTTTTTTAATGCAAATACATACATGTAAAGTGTACATCTTTTCAAGACAAAAATGGTGAAATGCGACAAAATGCTTCTAGATCTTGTTTAATTATTGCTAACATTAGAAACATTGGATGACATTGAAATGTTATTCAATTTTCATTGAATTACCCACCAACCTTGGAATTGTAAAAAAGGGAAGCAAAATATTTTCATATCCCCCTTCAGGCAGAGCAAAAGTTTCAAGTCCCCCCCCCCCCTACTACCCCAAAAGTTTTCGACTCCCCTCATTTTTGTGAACGCAGCCATACACTGCAATGGAAAATGTGCAAATACCATCTTTCTATGCAACTGATTTACTTGTAATAACGAAAGCAGTCTAGATGTTCGTCAGTGATGTCACCATAGTTTGCTTAACTCACATGGATAACTAAGCTGTATATAGGGTGTATTTGTAGACATCTGTTTCTCATTAGCAAACAACCATCAAGCAAACTATTTTTAAACAACAAAAAGTAAAAACATTAATTTGCACCTACAGGGTATAATTTCAATGAAAAGTATTTCATTATTGAAATAAGAATGTGACGTGAAATTAGAAGATTTACAGGAAGATTTATAATAGTAGAGGTATAATTGCTCACTCATGACAATTTTGATATTTATTGTGTGGTGAGTGTCAACTGCACCTGCTTGCCACTAATTATGCTGAAGTGCTTTCAGCTTTCTAAACAGTCTGGATATCTTATCTATGAATAGCCTGAACTGAAATTCACTTTTCACAGTAACAATGTTGACAATATACATACAGGCTGTGTTAAATAGATGAATACAGACATTTTGACATACTTTAGCCAACAGAGTAGGTGATAAACAGAACAAAATTCCAGAAAAATTGAAATCTTGGAGCTGCTACTCTCGAATATCATTTGGCTTGAAACAGGTTTCTAATATTTTGTCACTCAAAAATCCCTTTGGCTCAAAGTTGGTAGTCAGCGAAGATTTTTTGACCACAAACAGGAAAAAACTGACCTAAAATACAAATATGCAAAATCACTGCAATTTGACAAACCTGACATGTCACCCCTAGCAACCTGCACATCAAATTTCAAACTTGTGCAACAAACTCTTTTAGAGATTTTTTGACCAAAAATGGGAATTGTTCCTAACTTACAAAGTCCGCAAGTGTTCGAACAAACTCTGGTTCCCTCTAGCAAACCACATACCAAATTTCAGACCAGTAGGACAAACGATTTCAGAGTCGAAGATTTTTTGACAAAAAAACCAACAAAATTGCTGGAAAATACAAATATGCAAAATTTGAACTTCAGTTTTCCCTAAGAACCTGCAACTGAACTAGCAGTTCCTGAAAAGAAGATGAATGTTGATGGAACACAGAGGATGGAGGACTGAGGACAATCCACTTATCTGAATAAAGCTCTGTGTCATTGACAGCAGGCTAAAATCTCACTTAGGGGAACACCATTTGATTTCTGGGGGGGTTATGGAGGATTTTGAGATAAAAAAAATTGTCGCCAGGTGAGATAGAAGAAAAAAAAATTGATCCTGCCATGGCCTGAGAAAAAAAAATTATCATAACAGACAATAGTGAAAAAAAAAATTGTCACAATGCACCAGAAATTAGCAAAATTTGGAAACCCTATTCTCATGTATTCTTTGCCGGCGCGCCGCCATAGGCGGCGCAAATGTTTTTACCACAAGCAATTCTTATGTTTTTTTCCCAGCACTTATGATATAAGCATGCACTACATAGGTCTACTTACACCTCAGTGCACTCAATGTTTTCCTTCCCTTTCCTGACCCAAGAAATCATATTTCAGGATTTCTGATGCAATATCTCAATGGCATAGACACTATCTAAAGGGGACTTTTTGAATTCTGTAAATGTGAAAATTTTAAAACACAAGACAGGAGTCAATAAACTAGTGTTAAAATCAATATAGTATTCTCTAAATATAAATATATTAGGAAGATGTACAAGTTGACAATGAAAAATTGAGGAACAACAAATGTAATGAAATATAAGGGAGAGGGTCACTAAAAAATTGAAAACTTCAGGGGCGTTACTCAAAATGTGGAGAGGAGAAGGGGACGGGGTTACTCATTTATTTTGGCGAAATAAATTGAAACACATCTCAGATTGCACCATTGCACACATCCATTTCTCAAAATTTTCAATGCGAGAGGGGGGCACCCCCTCTCGTGCTCTCCCCCCCTGGCTCTTCTAACAGTGTTACTGGTAAAAGACAAATTTAAAATACCTATCGGATTGCACTACACTGCACCGTGGCGCACATCAATTTCTCAAAATTTTCACAGGATCTAGGACAAAACTGAACTGTTGTGAATTCATCCTTTATTATCACAGAAACATGTTTTCATTTACCTCAGTTCAATGACCATTTTGACAGTTAAACATACCATACTCATGCTTTTCATTAGAAGCTGGCAGCTGGAGAAATGACACAGAACGTCACAAATTTTCCGTTCCTGTATATTTATTTATCTTCAGTCTCTGGCAAACAGAACTATTTTTCACAAATTGTATTGTCATTGTTTGGTTGTTGAATATTGTGACACAAACACTGATCATGCATAAAATGTAAAAAAAATATTGCAGTGTTCAATGTCATTTTCAAACAGTTTACCAAATGCAAAATAACCTGAAACTCCTCTCAGATTGCACCATTAAACACATCAATTTCCCAAAATTTCCAATACGAGAGGGGGAAACCCCCTCTCGTGCTCTCCCCCTTGGGGTGTTCTAACAGTTTCACTTAGTAAAAAAATTAAAAAACACCTCTCAGATCGCACAAAACTGCACCATTGCACACATCAATATCTTAAACTTTCCATGCAAGATAGGGGAAAGCCCGTGACACTTCCCCCCAAAGCCTCTCACGTGTTCCCCCCTGTACTTTCAAATTCTGCCCGGTCAGATATCCTAGTGAAAACCCTGTCATAATATCCATCCAATTAAACAATATACTATATGGTTAGATACTGCGTGAGCTTTTATATCTTTATTTTATTGTGACTTGCAATATCATTTTGATGGGTTCACCTTTTTTGAACCATCATGAGATAACTGATGATAGTCTAGCAGAGTACATCAGGATTTCAAAGGTCTTTACTGTTACATTGCTGTATTTTGTAAATTTTACAAATACATGTATTTAACTTTTCTAAGTGGGGGGGATCAGTCAAAATTTCAGAGTTAGAGAGGGGAGTTACTCAAATTCATCATGGTTGACGGGGGGGGGGGGGGGGGGGGGTGTCACTTGAAATTTCTGAGTTTCAGGCCGTAAATAATGACGGCTCCCTTATATACAACGCATCACAAACTTGATGACAAAGAAAAAAAAATTGCATTGCTACTCCATTTGAAAAAAAAATTGATGCAGCTCTTACAAAAAAATTGCTGTCACTGTGACAGGAAAAAAAAATTTGCTCCCATACCCCCCCCCAAAAAAATCAAATGGTTCTCCCCTATGAAGCAGTCTGTAAGAAGTGTTGTGCTTCAGGAGCAAAATTAGTGTGAAAGGAAGATATTGTATAGCGCTGATTCTCACTACATGAAAGATGAAACACACATGCAAAGAAAATATCTGTAAAGGCATTTTTCCATCAAAGTCACAATACTCAACATCGTCAAACTCTAAGGTGATGTTGAACTTGTTCACCCATAATGCAACTAACATTATGTAACTTGACACCCCCTGAAAAAGAACTCACGAAAGATGATACAGTTAAAATTGGTAAATAGGTGCTTTAATTGAAATATATAGATAAAAGGAATATGTTTGAATGAAATAATATTTGAAATTCTCAATGTTTGTGCTTGCAATTCAGTGAGAAGACTCAAAATCACCAACAAAGTATTGCTGTTTTTCTGTATTGCCCTTTGTATGATAAAAAATTAAACAGATAGCAGGCCAACACATTGACATTTCAAATCTTATCACATTTGAAGACAATCACTGGACATACGTGGGTCATGGTGCACTTTCCTCAGTTCACACATGCCAAAGTAATAGCTCCAGACATGAAAATAATAATGGCTGGCAAATTTTGATAATATCAGAAAGAAAGTAACATTGCATATATGTATGCTCCAATACATTGTCCTTGTGTCTATAGGGATTAAAAGCTATTTAAGTTTGTAAGAATTACATCAGCCATCAATTTTACTCCTTTGTACATGTATGTATCATTTATATGAAGATGCAATCCACATGGGGATTGGACTAATCATACCAGTGTGATAATTAATATGATCCTGCATTTGCATTGCCTAGGAGTAGTCTATAGTGATAGTGAAACTGTAGTCTCTTGTAAATGTTTGCTTTCCTAATGCTATGGCTCAGCTTTTAACATGCCATTTCAGTTATTTCCAGTCCCTGTTGTACAAAACTTTTCCCTGCACATGGTATTTTCAGCTTCAGACTTTGTTACTGTGACAAAAAGTACCTGTCAATGGCTTCTTCCTCAGCCTCAGTCGGTGGTACTTTTCATCCATGAATGTAGCATGCTTCCTTCCTATGGAAAGGTAAGAAATGAGAAATTGAACAATTTAAAATTAGAGACATGAGGACACTGAACTTTGATCATTGTTTGAAACTCTTTCATGTTCAGGATGTCAGTTTGTTTAATCCTCTTTCTCCCAAGTGGTATTTATTCTATGCTTTGTCTATGGAGCCTGTTAGAAAGAGGATTACATGGAGTCAAGATACTGCCAGGCATCAAAATTAGTGTTGTTCAATGATAGCCTACACTTGAGTATAACCCCTCACATTGTCTAATATTCACCCCATGATAATTCCTTCCAAAGCCCTCCCAAAAAGTAAAATCCATGGCAAAGTCTTCCAAAGGAACCGATTTTAAAGATCCCATTCAAAGCAAACAATCACACAGATATACCTTGTTAAAGCAAAGCAGTCTGTGGTACTGTCTCAGATTTTGAAGCAGGGGGTTGAATGGAGGGAAATCACTTGCTTAACTGACATAGTTTCTCTGGACTTTAACTTGAATAATGCAATACAGTATAGATAAAAGCTACATTTAGCATCCACTACATCCTGACTAAAAGGCCACTTGAGACTGGTTTGATTAGCTGTAATACATATACTACACATTTGTATAGACATCACAAAAACACACATCATTAGACAGTCTTAATTTAAGTTTAATTAAAGGGACAGTACACCTGTTACTTTTCTAATTTAAAAAAAAAATGTTTTTGTACCAACTAAACTATCTTTTCTTCTCCCTTGAAATGTCAAGTTTTCACCTAATCAAAGTGCACTGTAAATTTTGGTGTGGACTAAAATTAATTTGCTAACAATCACAATTTCATATATGATATATGCTGTCTTCACAAGTTAAACACTGGGCATGCAACATGCTTTTCTCAATAGAAAAAGACAGTGCAGTTGGTACAATTAAGAACAAAATTAATTACAAAATCATCAAAACTTACAGCTACTGTTCTGAGGGAACAAACAGAGTGTCTGAGAGTTATGCTGAATAGATAGGTTGCAGTCAACTCAGATTGTATAGTTTGTTTTTAAAAATTATCAATACAAAAAAGGTTTCACTGAATTTCCCTGGATACCACAGTATCTGGTTTTGATGATATGAATATATGCAACCTATTCATACTCATAATGGAACCCGGATGTGACAGGATCAGACTCAGAGATGGTGGAGATCTTTACACAAAAGCAGTTTATACCTCACTTAAAAGGGATAGAAAGGACAGGATAAAGGTCAAGAAGAGGTATTACTGCAGAAAACTTGGGAAGGAGAATAAAATTCCACAGTTTAATATAATCTTTACTTCACGTCAGTTCCACATTCTAAGCTGCCATGAGTGAGAGGAACAAAGAAACCCTATCAATGATAATTCATCCTTCTAGTGTGCATAAATGAGGTCTATATCTAGAAACATACTGACTGGCTGTAGGCCCTAATGACTGAAAGTTACTAAAATAATTTCCCCTTAATTTAAGAATTAAAGGAAATTATTTAATTTCAGGTAACTCACAACTTAACAGGCAAGCACATGTACATGTACTGTGTTGTCCTTACAACCACTCAGTACACTGGCAAGGCGTCAGTATATCATTAACAATTCACTGACCAGTTTTATATGGCTTCTCTTTCTCATTTCCAGAAGAACATGGTGCTTTCTTTTCCTTTGCATCTTTTCCCTTGAAGCTAAGCAAAAAAAGCATACATCATGTATAAATCATTTAGCAAAACTAAATATTTTTACCTGCAGTCATGTACAATGTAACTGAATATCCATCTTAGAAATGCAGAATGTCTGTATTTGACATTGCAGAAGAAGAGATAACTTATGAGCACTACTCAATCATGATTTGGAGTACCTGCCAGACAGTATCACTTTCCCACCTGCACAGTCAGTAAAAAGCAGTATTGAGCCAAAAGTATATGTATTTTCAACCACTTGGCTTTATCTGTTGTAAGAGCTTAGTCTAAAAATCATGTGTACAGTATCTCTGTCTTCAGGGACCTTCAAATATTCAAGGATATATTAAAATGCACTGTATAGGAAATGTTTGCTTCACAAGTTTTACTATCTGTAAAAAAAAAAATTAACAAGAAAATATTCCCAAATCGTGATAGTCGAGAAAGAAGTCTAAAAACGAGAAGCTTTTAAAAAACAAGGTAACTTTCATTCTCTTTTTTTAGATTACTTTGAATGGGGGAGGTGATCTATTAACAATGCTAAATTACCTTCTGTTAAAACATGCTAGACTTTAATGAAGCCTGATCTTCTAGTCCATCAATTTCATGGTCTGTGAGCACCATGCCCTAAAGAAATTTGCGAGATGCCAGAACAAGAGCATGTGCAGCATTCTGAGACAGTTGATGAATCGCAAGGCACCAGGAAAATGTTTATTTACCAAAATGCACAGGATGTCATGTTCGCAATTTTCTTGGCAATTGATAGTTTTAGCCACATGTATATGGCACAGCCCCTGATATTTTAGGAGGCAGGTTGATGCAGTTGGTCTAGATTAATACGTTCGAGGATGAGAAACAACCCCATTTTTGGCCTAAACGATTGAAAAGCAAACAAAGGGATACTTTGGAATGAAATTTATGTACAGTATACATGTAGTTCATCATGTGAGTGTTTGATGTTGATGACATCTTGTTTATCTTTTTTTGAAGTGATCGGATTGGTTGATATGCAAATGAGCCATTGGTTATTTGAGTCCACAACTGCAGAAATGCCTTTGCTCAACTACGACAAAACAAGGAAGTAACAACAACAAATGCATAAAATGGTCTTATTTATTCCTATTTGTACACACATACTGTTGCGAAGTATTTGTACCATGATAACATGACTTCTAGATGCATGATACTATCTGAATCTATCTGGCATATATTTATACTGCATTAGGAAAATTATTCAGAACTTACAATATCACTTTTATGATCAACATCCTTTGGACAGAAATTCATGACAGCGATCTCAGGACTGGGATCCATGGTAGTGTCCTAGGACAGGTATCCATGACAACATCTTCACCCAACTCCTACAGCTTTTAAAAGAACAAATCACATACACACCGCAGTGAGTTCAAAATGAAAGCTAATGACTCTGAGTCTTGATCACCACTCCTACAACCTTGGCACTTTTCCCCCATGATTCAAAATAAATCAAATTGATGAAGCCCTAAACTGCAACTTCTGTAACTAATTTTACCCGTTTTTGTAAAAAATAATGGGAGTTATAAATGGCAAAATGGCTTTCCCATATTATAGCAACCTAGAAGCTAGCACACATGTGAAAATCAGCCTTGGTAAATTTCCCTTTAAATAGCACAGACTGCAATTTTTAAAATTTCATCAAACTTACAGCAACTCACTGGACCCCATTAAAAGAGTATAAAATTGTATTTCATAATCAGAGTTCTCCACAGGCCCATTAAATGTGGCAGCTAGCTGAGTGTTGGAATTACCCACTTACAAAACATGTAACAAAATAAGGCCACTTTGGAATGTGACTTTCTTTCAACTCTGTATTTTTGCGGTAGTTTTTGAAAGATTAAAACGTTTGGTATTTATCATAGTCAATACTCTTACAAAGTGTTTCAATTTCAAAGAAAATTTTTTTTCTAGAAAACTGACCAGCTTCATGAATCATGCTACATGTAACTTCACTTGATACACAGTGAAGTTCCATGTAGTTACAAAGTTGTTATTCTCAATTGCTTTTTGAGAGTCTATTCATAATGTGATCATCATGTCTACTGAGTAGAGTGACATGTTTAGGAAAGTTGTGACAGGTACTCAAATTTTAGGCAGATAGTATGCTAATGTTATGCTAAAATATGGAAATGAGGCAGCACAATTTTTCAATCCAATCGTGGAGACCATTGATGTTACGATTTACAAGATTTATTATATTAATATGTAAACAGAATTGCTATTCCCCAATATGTCAGAGAATTTGCCGTCTTGATGTTAAGAAAAGGACGGTTTCATTTGATTTGTGAATACAGACTTGGGGGGGGGGGGCAGAATTTGAGAAAAAAAGGGATGGGAGGGTCTCCTTTGGCAATCTCATGCATACCAATTAACACCCCGACCCACCTGCTCATAATTACTGAAGTCTCCCTCAGTTGAGTTTGGTACAAGAAACATAGCTTTTGATTGTTATTGGGAATTAAAACATACCATGAGCGTTAACACACTGAAATCTTGAAAATGTTTTGATAGTACAGCATGCCAGGAAATAAAGATTGTTAATGCTTCCATGTCGATTCATTCTCAGCAAAGTCAGCCACACGTCTGAATTAAATTCTGAGTGAATCGCAAACCATAAGACCTGGGAACTTGGTACATGATTATGGAATGTGAAACATAAATCAGGCTTACCCCTTCAGCATGGCTGACTTTCTGATTATTTTTTTCCAAAGGATATGCTCGATAAACAATAATTATTGCTCGTGAACTTTATATTTATTAGCCAAGATTTAGTTTCAAACTCCCAAGAATACTATAATATTAACATATAATCTACGTATTCTTACTTCACTTGATGATATAATGTTTTAATAAAATCTCTTTCACCCAGGCCCATAGAAAAACTTCAAATATATTATATGTAGACAAAGAGGAAATATATAGGGGAAAGAGCATTCCTTAATTTAAGATACTTAAAAATACAACAATTATTGAATGTTTGGACTGACCCAGGTATTCTAAGTTGGATTCGAATGCACAGTCAAAGGCAATGTGATGCCAATGGTAAAGGCTTACATTCACTGGGTAAAGGGCTGAACGAATAGCGAAGAATCAAGCGACAACTGAACAAAAGAAGAGTGAGCTCTGTCTCCAAAAATCTCCAGATTTCCGGTGGAAGCGCATGTTGGACATGGCCCAGACGTGCACCGTTTGCAGTAGGACTCGGACTAAGTCACCTCGACCCCTATCCGTTTAGACCCCAATATTTCACACTCTCTTGTTGTGCTCACCTCTACCTTGTCACATCTTTCTTGTTTCATGACGTTTTACTGAATAGATCATGTATCTTTCCTGGGAAAATTGGCTTCTAAAACAAACAATTTAGCTGTTTCGATACACAAAATGCGGAGACACTTTTACGACCAAGTGCAGCGCGCAGACTGTTCATAGTTTTTGGCGACTTTGATGGACCCGGCCTAGCCCTACGTACAATGCTGTGTGTTCCCAGAGTTATATGGGGAGGCCATACAAGGCCGGGAACACACAGCAAGTACACCGGCCGGTAACCTGAGAGGTCTGCCAGTTGCGAGCTCGGCCAGTGCCCGCGCCGACCAACTCATGCCATACGCATGCCAACTTAGTTTTTTTTATGTTATTTTGTTGAACATTCAGTAAACAACGAGAACGTCTGACGTTTAACTCTGAAAAACACATTGGTCGACCTCACCCTTTCAACAGATCGCGGGTAGGGAGTACGATCGAGAGGTATAAATTGGCAGTAACAATGACTTAATCATTGATCGTTGGATGAATAACGTTTTATGCTATGGTTTGACGGTAGTAAATCGTAGGTTCAAAGGTATTTTAATGGAAAGCAAAATACGATGTACCACATTCCGGCCGATGTCATCGTGTAGTTAGCGTTGAAGCGAGATAACCTCCATGGCGGAAGGAAGTTTGCAAACATCGCGCTCATGAATGACCTAGAAAATAGAAGAATACTGTAGTCTCATCATATAACCATACTCCTACTGGCCCAGCTCGCAACTGACTGACCTCTTTTTATTCGGCCCGGCCTGGCCCTGCATCAGAATTACACGGCGGCCGTGGTATGCCGGCCTGGCCCTGCATCAGAATTACACGGGGGCCGTGGTATGCATAACCGCGACCGCGACCGCTGTGTAATGAACCACACGTAACTGTGCCCTGAATACCGTGCTGTGTGTTCCCGGCGTTATACGGCGTCCCACCGCACACAATGTATCTGTCGAGCCATTCGGGTGCGTTCCCGACGTTACAAGGTTCCACTAAAGTCTTTCAAAGTGCTATGAGCATCGAAAAATCTGAGGACGTACTTTCGAGATGATAATGATACAAGTTTCATTCATACCGAAGGCATGGAAGGGGTCGAAACGGTCAGGGGTCGAGCGTGGGTCGAGTGACTCGTAGAAGCCACTGCAGTTCACAAGTTACCCACGACAAAAATCGGGAAAGGGTTAACGTTATTAGCTTCATAACAGCCGCACAGTGTCTTATAGGAATACAAAGCAGTAGGCACTTACCACTATCTTTCTTTAACTTGAACAAAAACCGGGAACGTAGTTAGTGTTCGGTAGATGTGCTGTACCACGACCCTCCACGACCGTGGCTGTACAGTCGGTCCAGCTGGCTGAAGCTGTTCGCACTAGTTACGCACACACGGCAGACATAACCATCCGAGTTCAGAATATAGTGCGTGCCGTGTTGGGCTTAAGGTTCCAAGACAAGAAATTTGACCTTTTTAATCTAACAATTCTCTAACGGTTAATAAGCTCAGAACCCCTGTAAAGTATACATTTTCTGAAAGCCTAGATATAGGGGAACATTTTGCTAACCACAGTGTCTCCATTGTTTACATAACTATCACGTGACACGGTAATTTGCATAACCTTTCAAAAATCGGTTTTCCCTATGTTTTGTCTCAATACTTCAAAATGTCTGACTCAAACTTGCTGGAATGCAAGCTGTCACAACGCTCTTCCAAAGTGTGTCTCAGATTTTTTATATCTTGCTTAGTTTTTTTGGAGCACAATTTTAAAGAAATCAACTACGCTTAAATTCACTGCTCTGGAAGTTTTTCTGGCATAAAAACTGTTGTAGAAGGTTTAAAAAAATTCTGAGACACACTTTTGAAGACCCTTTGAACAACTTGCACTCACACAAATTCAGCCACATATCTCAAAGCATTGAAACACTAGAGAATTGTTGGTTTAAAATGGTCAATTTCTTGTCTTGGAACCTTAATTGACACGTTAAAGGTTGATAGTTAGGTGTAATTGTTTGACATTAAGCAAGTACTATACTTTTAAACAATACTAAGAAGATACAAATAGATGAAACTTGGAAATATGATCCGCTACCTCCGCTACCCAAAATCTCATTTGCATAAATGAATCGTGCCTCATATCCTGCGATAATTGACTGGTTGACGAGTATTTTGACGCTTCCTTATTATGTAATTATCAGTGTCTAGAACTGCTGTTCCACTTCCATTATCTAACGGTTTGATCGGTACCTCGCCGTTTTTGATAGCGTTCTCAAAGTATTCTATTCTGTGTTTCGGAAAGGAAACCTAGTTTCAGGAAAGTATGCAATAACATTACACTAGTCTTATTACAGTTATTATTTACTCAGGCATTGATAACAAATGATCACATATGCAAGTTCAAGTTTATTACATTTATGGTTGAGTTTTATTACATTTATGGTTAATTTGTTTTTTACATTTGTGGTTGCGGGTTGTTACATTAATAGTTGACTATTTTATTACATTTGTGGTTGATTTTATTACAATTGTGGTTGATATTACATTTGTGGAGATTATTACATTTGTGGAGGTTACAGCTCATACCAGTGAAGGTAACACGCACACGTAACTGTAAGTAGTTCGGTTACAGTGAAAATATAATTCGTATTTTAACATGTTAAAATACGGGTTCATATCAGTACTGTCTAAACAATAGGACAACGGCAATACAGGCATAGCATGTATGATAAATACAAATAGTCGCATGGGGTACAGAGAAACGCCCCCTTAAATGACAGTTGAACAGATTTTGTGTGTCAAGAGGTAACTAACAATCGTGAGCAGTTTTGGTCAACAGTACTCGACAGAGTCAAGATGTCACTTTTTCAGTCGCACGATGTTTCAAAATTCAACAAGTGATTATGTTATGTTCAAAAACAAAACGCAGAATGGCCAGAAAATGCCAAATTATCTGAAACGGCAACGTAACTTGATGTATATCTAGATTTGCTCACCCCAAATGCAAAGAAAATGTATTGCTCTGTGCCTATTTCACTATCACCATAGAAATATTACATCGTTTTAGTTTTATCACAGAACAATTAGGTATGCTTTTCTATTTCTATCTCACAGTCCGTGTGATTCGATAGTTGAAGTTAACTTTTTAGTTTCACAATTTTACAGTAGTTTGTTTATACGTGTCTTCGTCGTTAGCCATTGTGCTCAGAAGTTTATTTGAGGGTAACAGGCCACTCATACTTTTCCACACGATGACTGTGCAGTAGTATGCATAGTAATTAGTTTTGTGATAGTTTAAACAACGGCAGTTAATTCAAATAGCGTGGACGCCCATAAAACATTGAACATTACCGTACAGAGCAAGAAGGCGATTCTATATATCTATATTTCAGGTCGCCTGTTGATTTGACTAGGGTGTTTTGCCATCGAAAAATTTGTAGAAAGTGGCTGACTTTGTCCCTATGAGTAGAGGAAGGCAGTTTTTGTACTTCATTTAATATGTGCATATCTTTTTCTAATTCTCATAGGAGATAGAGCAAGACTAATGAGTATTGGTGCACAGGGATAACTAGTGGAGGAAGTTTTTTCAATGAAATGTCGTTGACCTCGGTAACCTTTTACCGAAAATATGCATGTAAGCTTATAAATCAGTTCCCACAAGTGCTATACCATTCATATTTTGTATGGTGGGTTATATTTAACACAACATATTCTGTACGTTATTGAGTATGCGCATATCTAATGATGGGCTAGTCAATAGAGCTACTGGTATGATTTTGGTATACAGGGGTGAGTATTGAAGCAATATATTTGAAAAAAGTGTCAGTTAAGCAGCAACTTTCAGTGCCTTATTATTTATGCACATATCACATCCTCTTTTTTCAAATATAGCTTTAGATCTAATTTTTGATATACAATAATATGTATGAGAGGAATTTTGTTGACGAAATGTCACTTTACGCTGATAGCCTTTGACCTCAAATAAGCATATATGCCTATTAATCAGTAATTATAAGTGGTATACCATCATACTCGGTATGATGCGTGACCTTATAACGCCACATCCCCTACCTCATTAATTATGTGCATATATAATTATTTAACAACAAAGAGTGCTAGATGTCTGTTTTATTGTACATGAGGATAAATATGGCAGGGACGTAGTTTTTTTCCAAAATTTCACTGGGCCTTTGTGATCTTTTACCTCAATATGTATATGCCTATAAGTAACTACAAGTGCTAATGCTTTACCCTTCATATTCTGTACAATAGTTTACCTTATGTCTCTATATACTGTACTGCATTAATTTTGTGCATATCTTATTCTTGGCCAGCCAATAGAGCTACAGGTAGTTTTTTAGTACACAGGGACAATTATTAGAGCTAACATTGTTGTCTAAATATCATGTGACATTGATGACCTTTGACCTCCAATAATATATATGCCTATTAAGAAACATTTGAGAGCACTTCAGTGATAACGATTTCATGAACATCGTGTCTCCAGTTCCGACATTGAAAATGGCTTTTATCAGAAGCAGAGAATAATATCACAAAACCATCGTGTCTGGTAACACCAAAGGTACAATTCCTGGCGGCTCATATTAACTGTCTGTCACCCCAAATAGAAAAAAACCGGAACGTTTTCCAGTAATGTTGAAGCCATTTAAAAGACAAATAAAATTTTGGGAATCTGGCTAAATGCAAAGTCATGGTAGTTATGCAGTACGCTAAAATATTTAGAGGGGCCCCACACGTGGAAAGTCGACGAAAGGCAGAGTCTCCAAAGTAAATTTATGCAAATCCAGTGCTATATGTAGCTGAAGGACAATGCCAAAGTGCTACGACTGTGGAAAGAGCAGAAACGTGAGCTTCACTAAGGGTGATCTCCTTCTCTGCCGGGCCTGCAAATTGAAAGGTTCTGTGACTACAAAAGAAGACAGCAACTCGAACAGGCACAAAAAACGCACTGTCCGGTGAGAAATCTGAGCAAACCTCGGTAGCAATGATATATAAGCAAATGAAGGACATTTATTCAAGGCTGTCGTGTCTATCAGATGTACTAATGGCTATCGAGGGAATGGAAAGTGCACAGAATGCGATGTCTTTGTCATTAGAATTCTTGAATGCTCTGGTTCAACACGTGAACTGCACTATCAAATCTTTTGAAGAAGACAAGTTATGACACAGTCCCTACTTGTTAATTCGTACTTTAAGTCCTCTGAGAGGAAAGAGTCCTCTTCATTAATTAAATCTGTGATAAAAATACTGCGATACAGATGGGGCTTAATGGCCAAAAATGAGTTCCATGCTGGTGAAAACATAAAATTAATGTAAGCCGTCATCAAAATGAACCAATAAGTACTTAATCGACAGCATACTGCCAAACCTTTTTGCATCCTCTTCTAACACTATCAGATTATCATCGATACCATATTTAATAAAGTTTGATGCAGTTCTTATTCACCCTAAAAACAAAAATCCATTATGTAAATGCAAACTAGCAATTAATTAAAATATATATAAATGATACCACTTAGTGTCATTAATTTGTATGTACAACACTTCGCTTTAACTTCTCTTTAACGATGTAATGCAATCGAATTGGCGAAAAATCTGAGTAACTAGCACGATATATTACTTTCAATACCACACAACGATTGCGTGGGCAATACTTCTTAACGCAGACTTCTCATGCTTTCTAACATGGAAATCATACATCTTTGTGTTTATCACCGTTCGATAACCTTTCATTCTGAATTCCGTGTAAATAACCTTCCAATACCCTTTCGTTTCTTATTCTCATGTCAACAAGATAAGGAGAGTAGTGTTTGTTATAATACTGAACATGCAATACAAAACAAAAGTTCATGCTTTAGTACTTCTCTTTTACGGTATATAGTGCAATCACATTGGCGAAAAGCCAGTAAATAATACGTATTTTACTTGGAAAACCAGGCAGCGTTCGAGTAAATGCTTGTTTAAGCAGATTATTCATGCTTTCTTACACGGTAATCACGCATCCTGGTGCTTGTCACCGTCCGATAATCTTTCATTCTAATTTTGCGTAAATCACCTCCAACTCCGCTTTCATTTCTTATTGACACAACTAACAAGACAGATTTCCGTGTAAAAGGCATAACAAGTCTGTTTAAACAAGCGTAATGCAATCGCAGTGTATGAAAAACAGTAAATAGCACGTTATATTACTCAATACCGCACAACGATTGCGTTGGCAATACTTCTTAACGCAGACGTTTTATGCTTTAGTAACATGGAAATCACGCACCTTGGTCTTTAACACCGTTCGATAACCTTTCATTCTGAATTCCACATAAATAACCTTCCAATACCCTTTCGTTTCTTATTCTCATGTCAACAAGATAAGGAGAGTAGTGTTTGTTATAATACTGAACATGCAATACAAAACAAAAGTTCATGCTTCAGTACTTCTCTTTTACGGTATATAGTGCAATCACATTGGCGAAAAGCCAGCAAATAATACGCAATTTTACTTGGTAAACCAGGCAGCGTTTCGAGTAAATGCTTGTTTAAGCAGATTATTCATGCTTTCTTACACGGTAATCACGCATCCTGGTGCTTGTCACCGTCCGATAATCTTTCATTCTAATTTTGCGTAAAATCACCTCCAACTCCGCTTTCATTTCTTATTGACACAACTAACAAGACAGATTTCCGTGTAAAAGGCATAACAAGTCTGTTTAAACAACTGTAATGCAATCGCAGTGTATGAAAAACAGTAAATAGCACGTAATATTACTCAATACCGCACAACGATTGCGTTGGCAATACTTCTTAACGCAGACGTTTTATGCTTTATAACATGGAAATCACGCACCTTGGTCTTTATCACCGTTCGATAACCTTTCATTCTGAATTCCGTGTAAATAACCTTCCAATACCCTTTCGTTTCTTATTCTCATGTCAACAAGATAAGGAGAGTAGTGTTTGTTATAATACTGAACATGCAATACAAAACAAAAGTTCATGCTTAGTACTTCTCTTTTCAGGTATATAGTGCAATCACATTGGCGAAAAGCCAGAAATAATACGTAATTTTACCTGGAAAACCAGGCAGCGATTTCCGAGTGAATGCTTGTTTAAGCAGATTATTCATGCTTTCTGACACGGTAATCACGCATCCTGGTGCTTTACACCGTCCAATAATCTTTCATTCTAATTTTGCGTAAAATCACCTCCGCTTTCATTTCTTATTGACCCCACTAACAAGATAGATTTCCGTGTAAAAGGCATAAACAAGTGTGTTTAAACAAGCGTAATGCAATCGCAGAGTATGAAAAACAGTAAATAGCACGTAATATTACTTTCAATACCGCACAACGACTGCATTGGCAATACTTCTTAACGCAGACGTTTTATGCTTTGTAACATGGAAATCACGCACCTTGGTCTTTATCACCGTTCGATAACCTTTCATTCTGAATTCCGTGTAAATAACCTTCCAATACCCTTTCGTTTCTTATTCTCATGTCAACAAGATAAGGAGAGTAGTGTTTGTTATAATACTGAACATGCAATACAAAACAAAAGTTCATGCTTCAGTACTTCTCTTTTACGGTATATAGTGCAATCACATTGGCGAAAAGCCAGCAAATAATACGCAATTTTACTTGGAAAACCAGGCAGCGTTTCGAGTAAATGCTTGTTTAAGCAGATTATTCATGCTTTCTTACACGGTAATCACGCATCCTGGTGCTTGTCACCGTCCGATAATCTTCATTCTAATTTTGCGTAAAATCACCTCCAACTCCGCTTTCATTTCTTATTGACACAACTAACAAGACAGATTTCCGTGTAAAAGGCATAACAAGTCTGTTTAAAACAACTGTAATGCAATCGCAGTGTATGAAAAACAGTAAATAGCACGTAATATTACTCAATACCGCACAACGATTGCGTTGGCAATACTTCTTAACGCAGACGTTTTATGCTTTAGTAACATGGAAATCACGCACCTTGGTCTTTATCACCGTTCGATAACCTTTCATTCTGAATTCCGTGTAAATAACCTTCCAATACCCTTTCGTTTCTTATTCTCATGTCAACAAGATAAGGAGAGTAGTGTTTGTTATAATACTGAACATGCAATACAAAACAAAAGTTCATGCTTTAGTACTTCTCTTTTCAGGTATATAGTGCAATCACATTGGCGAAAAGCCAGTAAATAATACGTAATTTTACCTGGAAAACCAGGCAGCGATTTCCGAGTGAATGCTTGTTTAAGCAGATTATTCATGCTTTCTGACACGGTAATCACGCATCCTGTTGCTTTACACCGTCCAATAATCTTTCATTCTAATTTTGCGTAAAATCACCTCCGCTTTCATTTCTTATTGACCCCACTAACAAGATAGATTTCCGTGTAAAAGGCATAACAAGTGTGTTTAAACAAGCGTAATGCAATCGCAGAGTATGAAAAACAGTAAATAGCACGTAATATTACTTTCAATACCGCACAACGACTGCATTGGCAATACTTCTTAACGCAGACGTTTTATGCTTTGTAACATGGAAATCACGCACCTTGGTCTTTATCACCGTTCGATAACCTTTCATTCTGAATTCCGTGTAAATAACCTTCCAATACCCTTTCGTTTCTTATTCTCATGTCAACAAGATAAGGAGAGTAGTGTTTGTTATAATACTGAACATGCAATACAAAACAAAAGTTCATGCTTCAGTACTTCTCTTTTACGGTATATAGTGCAATCACATTGGCGAAAAGCCAGCAAATAATACGCAATTTTACTTGGAAAACCAGGCAGCGTTTCGAGTAAATGCTTGTTTAAGCAGATTATTCATGCTTTCTTACACGGTAATCACGCATCCTGGTGCTTGTCACCGTCCGATAATCTTTCATTCTAATTTTGCGTAAAATCACCTCCAACTCCGCTTTCATTTCTTATTGACACAACTAACAAGACAGATTTCCGTGTAAAAGGCATAACAAGTCTGTTTAAACAACTGTAATGCAATCGCAGTGTATGAAAAACAGTAAATAGCACGTAATATTACTCAATACCGCACAACGATTGCGTTGGCAATACTTCTTAACGCAGACGTTTTATGCTTTAGTAACATGGAAATCACGCACCTTGGTCTTTATCACCGTTCGATAACCTTTCATTCTGAATTCCACATAAATAACCTTCCAATACCCTTTCGTTTCTTATTCTCATGTCAACAAGATAAGGAGAGTAGTGTTTGTTATAATACTGAACATGCAATACAAAACAAAAGTTCATGCTTTAGTACTTCTCTTTTCAGGTATATAGTGCAATCACATTGGCGAAAAGCCAGCAAATAATACGCAATTTTACTTGGAAAACCAGGCAGCGTTTCGAGTAAATGCTTGTTTAAGCAGATTATTCATGCTTTCTTACACGGTAATCACGCATCCTGGTGCTTGTCACCGTCCGATAATCTTTCATTCTAATTTTGCGTAAAATCACCTCCAACTCCGCTTTCATTTCTTATTGACACAACTAACAAGACAGATTTCCGTGTAAAAGGCATAACAAGTCTGTTTAAACAACTGTAATGCAATCGCAGTGTATGAAAAACAGTAAATAGCACGTAATATTACTCAATACCGCACAACGATTGCGTTGGCAATACTTCTTAACGCAGACGTTTTATGCTTTAGTAACATGGAAATCACGCACCTTGGTCTTTATCACCGTTCGATAACCTTTCATTCTGAATTCCACATAAATAACCTCCAATAATCTTTCATTCTAATTTTGCGTAAATCACCTCCAACTCTTCCACCTTCCAACGCTTTCATTTCTTATTGACACAATTAGCAAAATGGATTTCCGTGTAAGAAAGCATGACGAGTGAATTTAAACAAGCGTATTGCAATCACAGTGTATAACCAGATATGAACTGAATATGCTCACAAAAATTACAAACTTAGTTATCAAGCATTGAAATTGACTGCTGATGACTCGACATGTATTGACATTTATCGGACACTTCTGGACGCATGAAATAATACAGTATGACATGAATTACTATATACGTTTGTCTTTTATGAAGTTGCAATGTGACCCCTAAATGGAAAGATCGATGACTTTGAGTTTGACAAAACTACAAACTTAGTTATCAAGCATTGAAATTGACTGCTGATTACACGACATGTATTAATATTTATCAGACACTATTTGACGCATGAAATAATACAAGATGACATGTATTACTGCATATTTTGTGACTGTTATGAAGTTGTGTAAAACAATTGTACCTTTGTCCTGTCTCATATAAAGTGACAAGACAACGAGCAAGGAGATGTTACGCAACATTTGCAGACCTCAGGATAATCCAAACACAAGAACAAAAACAGACATTGTATATTCTGACAGCAGTTCAATTGAGCACACGACGTGGAGTGGAAGACAGACTTCTGATAAGACTAGCCGTGTATACGGTCTACTGCCAGAGTAAGTATCTCTGACGAGGATTTATTGTATTATGTTTTTCAATATCCCTGTCAATAAATCCAATTCGTATCAATATTATCGACATCCGTTTGAGACGTGTAATAAAAACAATCAGATATCTGTAATATCATTATATGCAGCAGGTTTCATCAATTTTCCCACAGTTCTCTCAGAGTTAAATCACTTATAACAACATTTATTTAATATGTAAATGAGCTAATTATTAACTTGGCACATCCAATGCTTATCAGTTCAATTAAATATTTATCAGATCAGTATCTGAATCAAGTTTCATCAAATGTAATGCTGTAATTTTGGAGTAATATCACTAATTGCAAAGTTCATTAAAGATAAAATGAACCCTTAATTAACTCCACATAACTAAATGCTTTATACTCAATTAGATATCTGTCTGATCAGTATCTGGAGCAGATTTCATCACATTTGGTGCACTAATTTCGGAGTCATATGACTAATGACAAAACTTAATTAAATATGCAAATGAGGTACTTGTTAACTTGAAACTGCCGTATGCTTTTTAGTACAATTAGATATTTATCGGATCAATATCTGTACCAGATTTCACTGACTTTGGTGTCGTTATTTCAGAGTTATCTACCTAATTACAAACTTCATTGGATATATAAATGCACCCTAATTAACTTGACACTACTAAGTGCTTTACACCACAGTTAGATACCAGTCAGATCAGTATCTGCAGCAGAATTCATCAAATTTGGTGCAGTTATATCGGAGTTATATGACTTATTATAAAACTTCATAAAATATGCAAATGAGCTATTTATTAACTTGACACTGCCAAATGCTTCTTAGTATAATAAGATATATAAATCAGATCAATATTTGTTGCACGTATCATCAAGTTCGGTGCAGGAATTTCAGAGTTATGTCACTAATAACAAATGTTCATTAAATATGCAAATGAGCAGATAATTGACATGACACTCACAGTATCATCATAATGTTCTGAGATTGTCATCTGTGAAAAGTTCCATGAAATTGTGTGCAGTATTTCTTGATTTATCTCTACACTGTCATTACCGTCTCCTTAGGGAAACCATTGTATGGAAAAAATGATATTGCGTAACTTTATTAATATGCAAGCCACACTAACCAAAATCTAATCAGTTTTTGCAAGTAGCATATGGTACCCGTGTACCAAATTTGCTTGAATCTGTTCAGGCGTTTTTGAGTCATCGTGATGCCCTTTTGATAACCTTTCATTTTATGTTGCATGTTCAGTACTTAACTATCTTTTCAACATGTTACCCAAAGCTCAACTTTCAGCAATGTTTTAATTTGTACTTATAACAGAAATCACGGTGTAAATGTTATTAATTAATAAGGAAATTTGTTTTTTTTTTTGATAAAAATGCCCGAAGTTCAATTGTCGTGACAAAAATTACTCCGCCTATTGTGAATGAGAAATAATGGGGATTTGGGAGTGATTTTCACAAAATTTAGAATGAAAGATTATTGAACGGTGATAAACAACCAATGCGTGATTTCCGTATAAGTAAGCAAGAAACATCTGCTGAAAACATACATTCACCCGGAAATCGCTGCTTGGCTTTCAAAGTAATATTACTTGTTATTTACTGGCTTTTCGCCAATGTGATTGCATTACACCGTAAAAGGAAGTACCAAAGCATTCATGTGTTGATGCCCCATTGAGACACTGTAATTTTGTGTAACATGCATTTTCAAATATCTTTCTACCATTTTGCTCAAAGCTCAACGTTCAGCACAGGCGCCCAGAAACTATTACTGAGTTTTCTCATTGTTTTCTCTGTCATTTTCTCGCCTTTTCTTCATTCTCTGACTGATCGGAGTAAATAAAAATGATTATATAACCTAACCTAGCCTCTGTGACTCTTTATTTATTTGCATCCATTACAAGGACATTTATCTCTCATACTCACATCTTGTAATTAATTAGTCAACACAACTAATTATGCTACTCCGTGGACTTACCAATGAATTTAAGGGTTGGTGAACATCGCGAACGATAGGAAAGGTAACATCTCTATATTTCCATAAGTCCATGTATTAGCATAATTACTTGTAAAAATGATTTTCAATCGACTTTCTCGAACAATTCCACAGTTTAGAGTTTTGTAAAGCAATTTTTTCCGGTGTACAGTATTTATTAATCAGTACGATCTTTGTATTTTCCGTTATACAGTACACCTGTAGAGCTGTTCTGGAGCGAAACGTTGTGTCACAAGCTCTTTTAAATACGTTCGGACCAAAAAACTAGGTGTGACAGAGTGTATTAATAAAGTTATATATATATATATATATATATATATATATATATATATATATATATATATATATATATATATATATATATATATATGCGCGCAATTTTGATCCAGATGGGGGTCATCCGGACTAACGAGGGTAGTGAGCCTTTAATAGGGTACTCTTTATGCATGTGTGGGTCATTCTTCAGGGATAAGCGTTTTAAAATCTCCATTAACTAATTCGAGTGGTCCGATCGTCCTCCCTTGCTGCTGGTTTTCTAATTTAGTGGCGGTCTGAGACAGTTTATTAGGATGTAACACTTTGCCGATTGGTCGGTTGTAGTGACGCAGCTATCACCTGCTGAGAACATTATATAACGAACAAAGGTAGAAATGTCGCCATGTGTTTATCTGTATTTTAATTGATTGTACCCGTGGCAGCATGCTCAGGTATCACAAAATTGTTTAAAATAATGTGTGGCACAATGTAATGTCGTAACGGGCCATAGTTTGTAAACTTACGAAATAGGATCGTGAAATTCACTTTACCACTGTAACATTGCTGCTACTACTACTATTAATAATGGCGACACTTCAAAAGATAATGTTGATGAGAAACTGAAGGAAACTGACAATAAAGAAAACCCTCGTGCAATCGATAAAAAACTACTAATGAAAAGGCGCTCCCATCAGAGATTATCCCTGCCGATACAGATAACTTTAGTGTCAAAGAAAGGGTCCTAACCCCTCTTTCACCTTTCTCCCCTCTCCTACCTTTTGGCCAGCCTCAGATTACCACGTATCGTCTGATTCTCAACAACCAATTTCCGTTCAGTTTTCTGATTCGTCTCTTACCGGTCCATAAATTCTCTTAAGTGAAGAGTTAAGTAACTCTCAAGATCTCTTTTTCTACTCCTCGTCAGGAAAATGATCACGATAAAACGACGTCTATGACCTCAGAACTATCCGATATTTCCCAGACCTTTGAAAATGTCCGTCAGTTACCGTCCTTTCAATCAATCAAGGAGTTCCTAGAGGATGCTCTCCACTGAAAGAAAATAGTTAACAGATGCATCGAGTTTTGTCCGGATCTCAAAACTTTCAATCACCGCTTTCAATAAATATCGCAAATCCAGCCTTTAACTCGAGCCAAAAAAGCACGTGTTCAAAACATTAGATCTAAATTGAAGCAGCACTTTAATACCACTGGTAAATTCGTCAATTAACTCTCTCCGCTATGTTTAGTCCCTACTTCATTTTACTGGCTGCTATGGCAACAATTTCTGGGTTGACATTAAATGTCCAAGGCTTCCGAGATGCACTCAAGAGATATCAAGTTCAGAATATCTCAAAAATGAGGTTCCTACTGATTTTCAGCTCCTCCAAGAAACACAAACGTTGAAAAGTGACGAAAGAATGTGGCAAGTTATTTGGAACGGAAAAGTCCATTTTTCTCATAAAAGTACAAATCAAGAAGGAGTTGCGATTCTTTTCTCACCCAAGCAGAACATGACATCCTTGACACGAAATAATTAATGAATGGTCGTCTCCTTCACGCACACTTGCTTATCAAAGATAAACAGAGCATGTAATTGATGTTAATGTTCCCCACAAATTCAACAGAAGGTTTCCAGTGTTTTAAAATACTTAAAATACATCTTCATTCCCTTAACAGTGACCCGATTTTCTTGGGTGGAAATTTCAATTGCACTATTGATTCTGATATTGACCATTCTGGTAGAGATCCCGACCCTCGTACTTCACTACTCCTCAACAAAATTATTCATCGTTTTGAATTAGTTGACGCGTGGCGTAATCAAAACATTTCCCTTCATAATTTCACTTGCTCCCGCGATCATTGATATGTCAGGCTTGACAGAATTTATATTAAAAAGCATTCTGCTAATCGGATAAACAGCTGCAATATTATTAATTATTCTCTCTGTTTTACTGATCATTCTGCTGTGAAAATAGTTCTTTCTCAGATATGCACTAATCACCATAATCCTGTGTGGCATATGAACACAGATATTTTAAATGATAATGATTATGGTGACCTTATTTCCTTGTTTTGGGGAAATTGACGTCAAAAGAAATCTAATTATTGTAAGATTCATCATTGGTGGGATATTGAAACAAAGTCAAGCAGCTAACTTAGCAATATTGTTATCACAAAAATACGAAAAAAAAAATTTGAAACGCGACCTTGAAAAAGATATTCGCCAGCTAGAAAATTCCCTCTTCCAAGACCCGTCCGCCCATGCTGTTTATAAAGCTAAGAATGATCGTCGTAAGGAAATTATTGACTATGACTCTAAAGGGGCGGCCATTCGCGCCAAAACATAGACGTATCAGTACGAATGATACTCCAAACATTTTTTCCGTGATATCGAAAGCAATAATGGGAACAGAAAGTCTATTATTCATCTACAGAGGGACGACGATTCACTGACTGAAGATCAAAAGGAAATTAGAAACCTTACGTATTCGTTTTATCAAGATCTGTTCTCCCCGGATCCGACTGATAAGAACTCTGAAAAACTCCTCCACGGTAGTTTGCCTCAACTTAATGAGACAGACAAAGATGTTTTGGATAATCCAATCACTTATGACGAACTCACAAATACAGTAAAACCTCTGTCATGGTCGCTCTCCTGGGATTGATGGCTTACCAAACGATTTTTACAAGACTTTCTGGTCAGTTATTGGTAGAGACGTTCATGAAGTTTTTCTTAAATCCGTTAGCAATGGGGAACTGCCATTGTCTTGTAGAAGAACAGTCATAAGTCTTTTATCTAAATTAAGGGACAATTCGAACCATAAAAACTGGCGGCCAGTTAGTCTTTTTTGCAGTGATTATAAAATACTTACCAAGACCCTTTCCATCCGGCTTCGTAATGTTGTCAGTACCATTATTCAAAATGATCGAAGCTGCAGTGTCTCCCGGTCGGCAAATTCACGATAATATTGCTTTGCTTTGTGATTTTAGTAAACTTCACCGCTGGCTTAATACTTACAATAAAGCGTCAAACTCTAAGACAATTTTTGGTAAGACGGAGGGTCTTTGTGTTTGAAGTTAGCGGGGAAGGAAGGATAGCCCTCTTAACAATCCCTGGAGTAGCAACGGTCTTAAATGCCTCGGTGTATATCTTTGTAACGATCAGCATTTGAAAGCAGAAATTTGACTGAGCTGGTTGATAAACTTCAAACGATATTGACTAAAGGAATCAACACGCTCCAAACATATCGTATCGTTGGGAGTTTTGATTGTCAATATTAAACTTATTAGCAAGAAACTTTGTGTTGTTCCCCACTTTGCCCTCCTGCCTGCACAGTGGCCTACGTTCAGTCTCGCCTCCTTGATTTCTTTTGGCAAGGAAACCATTGGATCCGTGCAGAAAAGTTATACGTTCCTATAATGAAGGAGGACAAGGTCTTGTTCATTTACCGTCTCGTATCACGTCTTTTCGTCCCCAGTTTGTTCAAAGATATCTCTATTCCGACTATGACTATCCCATTTTCCGTTTTGCTGATCATTATTTAATCAAGTTCAACGCCTTTGTTACTTTAAAAATCATTGTACAATTTGCTAACAAGCTGGAATTTACTGTCAAAAAATTCGTAAAACAAATTTTAAAAACATTGATGAAGTCCTTCAAGAGCCCATGTTTTACAATACGGTAATCCTTCACCCAGACACGAGAGAGACGTTAAAAATAGAGACAGGACGTAAATTAGCAGGGGGGAAGGCCGGGGGGATTTGGGGAGGGTCACAAATTTTTGAGCCTCTGTTTTGGGGAGGGTCACAATTTCTTGAGCTCCTCTAAGGGGGAGGGTCACCAATTTTTGGGCTTGTTGTCGGTGCACTAAAAGTAGAAAAGAAATTGTTTGTATAGACAATTATGCTCACATGACATCACTCGCACACTGCCTCCTACTTTCTATTTAGTGCTCATTCCCAACTCTCTGTGTATCTCTTCCCCATCATTATCTTAAACAGGATTGTCCTCTCTTGTTGCTATTCTTATCACCATTAAGTTTATTGCAAATCCAATCTATTGTTCCTCAGCTAACCCACTTTAGGATTCGTGGCATTCTGGCTGCACATTGTACAAGTAGTGTGTTTTGTTAATAAATACTGGACAGCGTTTTTGCTATGGTTGGGTAACATTGGGAACCCTGGTAAAATTTCTGTGTCCGCTAGTATGACTGCACTGATATACCAAGGCTAACCCTGGTAAAATGACTGGGGAACCCCAGTAAGATTTACCTAGGTACCGCCCTTAACAAAAACACTGCTGGATATTACAACAATATCTTCCATTGTTCTACTGATGTAGTCAATCTTGAACCTAGCTATTTGACAATAATATTTCTCATTCCACTTTTTGTTGATCAACAAAAGTTCCTCTCTTGCATAAGCCACTTCCCTTTAAAGTTTAAGGGCGAGCTCCACCCTGCATCAGTCACTTTTTAGGTACATGAATTTTAGTTTTTAGAGATACTTATAATTGTTTGAGATGAAGAGCAAGCTTTGGTGTGATAATTAATAATTTTGATTCCAGAAAAGTGATTTTAGTATACTTAAATATTTAGGTGCAGTCATCTGACTGGTACGGCTACTTGTGGCATTTTCAAGTTTATGTTAGCTTTACCACGTGGTTACTATCTTTGGAATGGATAGTGTTCATTTGTGTTGTGATGGCAGGATATATGATATTTGTTGAAATTTAATGCGGGTAATTTATACAGCGAATTAGCCATGTTGGTCACGTATTCAGATTGAACTTGATTAAATATGGTGAAATCCCAATGTCATTTCAGAATATGAAGACTTGATTGATCATGAAATAGTGTTTGCCACTTCTGTGTCAAATTAGGAGCAGTCTATCCTCTATTATCTAGGCTGCTTTCTGTGATATGTTTAAAATGCAAAGAAATGAGGCACAAATATTGAAAAAGTATTGTCAATGTTAAAACATCACAATTTCACACTATAGCATTCAATCTATGACCATATTTTGAAGTGTTTGCTTAAATTATTGCTTGAATAGGCATAGCCTTTCTGTTGACCTTTCTCACAAACAGGGCAACATGACCAAAACTTCTCATTGTCTACTCGAACACATGGTACATTTTTGTAAAACTGGATTATGGAAATATAATAAATTCAGTGAATAATGAGTCATGCACACAAATGTAGTTCTATATCTGTACCACGAACACATACTTTCCCATATTTCCTCCCCATGTAGAGATTGAACTGCTCAATACATTGTCGATGACCAAATTATATTGTTGTGGAGATCAGTGTCACATTGTGTTTCTGCAGTATTCCCTCAATGGTCAATGTGATACATTCCAAAATTATGAATTTCACTGATATTTTGATAAATGTTAAATTATAATTCCTAAGAAAAAATGGCTGGCACATGTGCATTAATATAAAGAAAACATTTGAAGAGCATTATTTATTACAATCACTCTTGATGGAGTATAAGTGTGCCCTAGTCCATTATGAGCCAATTTGGGCATTCATGATTGAAATTATTAGACAGCCTGTTGAATCATCACATTCCACATCTGCAGTTCAAAGTTCAAACGAGAATGGTAAGAGTATTCAGCTATTGGCTGCTTTGATTGCCTCCAACAACGGCATACTCATCACACACAGGTGCAACCACAGTCGCAACGCGAAGGCCTATGCACCGGTAGAGAGAGCTCTTCTGGGTAAGTAGCTTTCGCGTAGCGACAGTAATACACATAATCCTCCCAGCATAGGGCAATATTGCCGTTGTACCTCAATATTTGGACTGGTGTTTAAGTAGGATGTCAACTTGATCAAACCCTAAAAACGAAAAGCTTAAACTCGAAAAAAGGCAAACCTTCAGTTTCGGAACTGCAGCTACATAAAGCAATATATGATACCACGGTACTACCAAAAGAGTGTGGTAGCTCCTAGCTTTGCATGGCAGGGCTGTGCGTTACCAGTGTTATACGGCCTGTGGTAGGAGGCAGTATAACGCCGGTTACACACAGCCCTGCCATGAAGAGATTGGTAGCTCCATGGTGATACTGATAGTGATACGCTCCTGCTTGGGAAAACAACACCGGGAGTCCGGGACTTGTGAATTGCAATATCAACATCCTTCTGATCCTTGATATTATATTTTTCATAAGCCAATAAGTCAATCATTTAAACATACAGACCTTTATTTCCTGAAAATGATAGGCTACGTCCAGAGAACTTCTTGGTACAGCGCGACACGACACTTGTAAACAAACTTGAATGCGTTGAAAGTTATTTGAATATTTTTAGAATAGTGTTCACAGTCACACTTGGAAGTAGTGACAATTTAGTCCAGTTGTAAGTGAAACATATTTATGATAATCATCATTAAAGCGCAGTGGTCGTCGCGCTGCGCATCCTCCTGAGGGGGTCCCCCTCTGTTGTAAACAAATCCAAGAACGCCGCACATGTTACGGGTTGATTGTAATCTTTGCGATATTGCCGCTTGTTAAAATGGCGACTGATCTGTCACAAGCATACCAACTAACCAAATGTAACACGCAATAAAAGGTCAATTAATCTAAGTTAAATATCTGCTGAATATTGAACAATAATTGCACGCTGGATTGAGATCACATTTGCTCATGATTTTCTTGAATCAGTTGAATGGGGCTCGGCTACTGTTATCGCTCGAGCCATAGAGCTAGACGTACGCATGTATACGCCAACAGACTATCAACGACCGGGCTCTAGTTTTCGACATCGCTAGCAAGGACGAGAGCTTTCATTTCAAGAGGCCCGACAGGAGTACAACAAGTTGTACAAAGACATAACAACTCAAACTACAGAAATCTACAACTCGCAGAGCAATGCCCGTTGCAGCAAGAAGCATCTCTGCATCTGTTCCGTTCCGTGGTCTGTATGAACGTCCGTGTCAAACCGGGTATATGGCGCGCTACACTCGGCTGTGGAGCATCCAACTCAACTACAAAGTTTACCCCGTTTTGGGGTGCAAACGAGAATTCTGAGTACAGGTATCAAGTCAAGCGAAGGACCTTTCATAGGTCTTCTTGTTATGTGGGGGTTATCACACTTGAAAGAGGATTCAGACCTACCCGGCAATCAGGAGGTACAACAACGAAGTTTGCCCAGCACCGGTAGGCCTAGTCTCGCATGCCAGACCTCGAACCTGCATGCGACGAACGCAGGTTTCGAGGTCTGGCATGCGAGACTATACATCACTGCCATGACCGTGCACAGGACCGGGGCACAGGATCTCTCGATACGTCTATGCACGGTGTAGCCGTGCAATTTTCCAGCCAAATGCCGCGAAAACCCGCTCGTTTTGTCTATTGTTTCCTGTCATTTTACTATTTCTTACCACGTAATACTAGGAGAAGTAAGACATGGTGATCAACAGTTGGTTATGGGCCAAGTCGTCGCGGGCCGGCCGGGACGTTGTGGGACCGGATTCTCTATCCGTGTACGTCAACGCGGTGACCGTCTCCCAACAACATCATGCTCTGGCTTGCCGATCATGGTCTTGAGTGTAATTTTTGTGGTAGGCATTGTGCTTGTTGCTAGTCTACAGATATAGGCAATGTTGATCATTTTAGTTATGTATTTTCACTGTACTGTACATAGCATTGTGTACAACCAGCGTGATCGCGCGCGATCAAACCTTTTTGTTCACTGTGTCTGCGTACAGTGAACTCAGCCACATAATTTGCTGAGTGTAGTGTCCCAATGTTCGTAGCTCTACACGAGTTTATAGATAGAAATACACCACTGAAGTTCGTTTCCGATCTTAATATTTTACTATTGCATGATGTTGAGTCTTACAAAGGCCTTAACAAAGTGGGGGACTGCTCCCATCTCACTCCTATTGAAGTTGAGAAGACTTATGTTTACAAAAATTTATGTTTATCAACAAAAAAATCACGCACGCGCAGCGCGACGACCACTGCGCTTTAATTAAGTACTTTCAATACTTCGACCTCAATCAATTTTGACAGTCAGAAAGAACAGACAGAAATAATTGAGTGAAATTAATGACTTATATGACGAATCTCTGACTTAAAGATGACATTAAAGTTACTGTCATTTTCCAGAATAAAATGTTCGTACCAAGCTTGCAGGTCAAGTCCAGAGGGCCAAGTATAATAATAATAATCATAATAATAACAAGGCAGTATTGCTGAAGGCAATGAGTACTTGGGCCGTGATAGAGTAATTTTGAGGACAATATATACTACTATTCAAATATGGTCTTGAATTTCCTCCTGTCAATGAGGCATTTGATTAACTGGTTATTAAACAAAGCAATGGCATGACAACGGCAAAATATGTCTAGCAACTTTTGTGGAGTTTGAGGCAGGGGTTCTTTATTTATAGCGGGAATTGCTTAAACTCCTTAAATATTCAAATTACAGCAAATTTCTTTTGTTCTCGATGGTAGATGTCTAATATTTAGATGGGCATATTTAGATTTCTACCCTATAGTTATCCCTATATACCAAAAATCGGACATCCAGCTCTATTGGCTTGCTCAGAATTAGATATGTGCATAATTAATGAGGTACAATATGTGGTGTCATAAGGTGTCCCATCATACCATTTATGAAGGGTGTAGCACTTGTGGTTACTGAGTTGTGGACAAATATATATATTTGAGGTCAAAGGTCATCGAGGTCACGTGACATTTTGTCAAAATAATTGTATTGCTAAGTTATTCCTATATACCAAAAATCAGACCTCTAGCTCTATTGGCGCGCTCAAAATTATATATGCGCATAATTAATGAGGTACAATATGTGGTGTCATAAGGTGTCTTATCATACCAAATATGAAGGATGTAGCACTTGTGGTTACTGAGTTGTGGACAAATATATATATTTGAGGTCAAAGGTCATTGAGGTCACGTCACATTTTGTCATAATAATTGTATTGCTAAGTTATTCCTATATACCAAAAATCAGACCTCTAGCTCTATTGGCTCGCTCAAAATAAGATATGCACATAATTAATGAGGTACAATATATGGTGTCATAAGGTGTCCTTTCATACCAAATATGAAGGGTGTAGCACTTGTGGTTACTGAGTTGTGGACAAATATGTATATTTGAGGTCAAAGGTCATTGAGGTCACGTGAAGTTTTGTCAAACAAATTATATTGTTAACCTTTCCCTATATACCAGAAATCAGACCTCTCGCTCTATTGGCTCGCTCATAATTAGATATGCACATAATTAATGGAGTACAATATGTGGCATCATAAGGTGTCCCGTCATACCAAATATGAAAGGTTTAGCACTTGTGGTTACTGAGTCATGGACAATAATGTATATTTGAGGTCAAAGGTCACCAAGGTCACATGATATTTTGTCAAAATGTCTGAGATATCTGCGTGAACCGATGGACTCACTGATGCACTCACTGACGGATATGAGCCAATCTATAAGCCCCCTGGACTTTATCCGTGGGGACAAAAAAACTGTGTCACTGCATCCTTTAGGCAATATGAATACGATGAGAAACTAAATTTTTATTTTTCTTGGCATCATACATGCGAGTCTATGGAGAACTGCCTTATACATGGGAGTCTATGGAGGTGTAAACTAAAAAGTCCTCTAACACGGCCAAATTTGATAGCATTGTGAAACAAATCGACGTGCATCTGTATGGGGTTGGGTACTGTAGGCGTGAACGGACGGACGGACGCACGGACATGACCAAACCTATAAGTCCCCTCGGACTTCGTCCGTGGTGATTAAAAACAACGCAACAGTTATTACAGCTACACCGGCGGTAGGTTCATATCCAGAGCCCCGTACGGTCTGCCGCCGTCGCTTGAAAACAATCTCATGCACCCGGCCATATGGGCAGCTGGCCGGATCACAGTCGCTCGAGAGCTATTCAGCTCTGGGACTATTCGCCCCATAGACGAGTATACAGAAGCGAGGTATTTCTCGCTTCTGTATACTCGTCTATGGGGCGAATAGTCCCAGAGCTGAATAGCTCTCGAGCGACTGTGGCCGGATGCATGACTTCCCGGAGAAGGCGAGCTGTCACGTTCACGCTCAGGATTATTTGTCGATCAAATTTCAGTAAATTTACCTTACCTAGATCATGGAGGTAGACCTCCATGCCTAGATGAAATTTTGTCTATAGGCTGAAATTTCGCCGAAGTTTGACAAAATTACATCGATTTTTCAGGTTCATATGCGACATTTTTGAGTTTTGAGTGCAGACAGAAATAAGTTTTGAGCTAATTGAGGCAACATGGCTGCGACCCCATGTTGACCCCTGCCCTGCGTACGATGCTATGTGCTACAGCTAACACACAGCATCGTACGCAGGGCCAGCGAGAGAGTTGCCGACATCGACGGTTATTTACGAGAAGTGAATAAAAGACTGTCATTTTTGGAAGCGATCGAGTAGCTGAGGTAGGCTGGGATACGACTTGGGCCCAAGAACGCTGAATTTCGGCAGTAATTTGGCTTTTTAAGTCAAGTCCCAAAATGGATTTGAAGTCACCGACCCAACGTACGGGTCTTTGCAGGGAGTGTGGTGAGCGGGGCGGTTAGCTGTAGCGGAACACACAGCATCGTACGCAGGGCTAGTTGACCCCCAAGTGAAAATGTGTTCGCGATCAAATCTTCCTATATTTTTTTCAGAATTTTCAACAAAATCATTGCTTCTTACATCTTTTGTAAAATATAAAATACTAAAATAAAACTGCGATGTGCCATGTCTCCAGATTTCTAAAATATCGTTCGTTGACCGCTCGACGCAAACTTGTGACGCAGTTGAAATTCAATACTGACCGCCAAATAAATGAGACGAGATCAGTCTAGACATCCTCCAAATTATCCAACCATTCGCATTGGAGTTCAGCTCGCTTAGAGTATCATAACATTTTTCGGCCCTTTTTTAGATCGACCCTAATATCTCCCATTTAGGAAATAAATACACAAGCTACCTCGACAAAACTTCGTGCACCATCCAAGACCAAACGCACTACAAATCTGTCTTGACGTCATCATCTCCTTACATGGTAATCGGCATACCGTATTTTTTAGCAAAGGGGACACAGAATACGTCGGAGTATTCAGTTTCAAAACGTATTACATTGTGTGATGTTGTCAAAAAAAAGTCATGTTACTGCAGTGGTATAAATTACAAAACACAAAAGTTCAAATCAGTTTATTTTGGACTGGCTTTACCCAACATTTCATATTGTTTCTTATGCCAGATTTGACCACGTGCTTACTGGCGACCCCTTTTCATGCAAATTTTGTGTCAAATGATGTGTTCCCCTGGAAAAACAAACGTACGATTTCTAAATGAAGGAGGCGAAATTTGCCCTCAAGACTCGAAACCACCCCTTGCGGGGTGTACCTAGCTATTTTTAACGAGCTTCTCGAATCTGCAGCTCTATTTTGAAATGATGGTCTGGTTTCTCAGCTCAAGGATAAGTGTTCTCCATCGCTGTGGGCGTTACTATTCTCAACCGGGGGTACAGTTTCCAGTCGTAATGTTTTCATTGTGTCCGGGATATAAAACCTTTCCTTTTCAAACTTTCTCTTTGATTAACACTAATCCACATCTTGTCAGTGATTAAACATGTTTCAAGTTTAAATGTTAAATTCTGGTCTCTAGCCCTCCTGTTCGACCAAACCGAAATTACCCCTCCCACTTTGGCTCGTCCAGTGGGTGTAGCACGGGTCGTGCCATCGCCTAGTAAACGGAGGGTGCATTAATTGTTGCATTTCGATGCACATTTTGATTATATTCAGAAGATTTTGTGGCAAAAACTCAGATAGAGAAGCATTTATATTCACATCTCACTTATTCAAGACTGGCTGAGAGCAGCACTTCCATTCAGTTAACATCATTACGCCATTTATTATGCCAAGAAAGATGAAGCCAATACATTTTGCCCTCCCTGGTCTCAGCCAGAAATGGTTATACCTTACAGTTTTTTCCCACGGAATGAAAACAAATGTACTTGGGCTGAGGCCCAAGTACAATAATAATATTAATTCTTAAAAAACGCACTCCACAAACGTCTCAGTGCGCTGAACACAAGTATTTAAAAGATACAAAAACAGCTAAAAACTCAAAAAACTACAATTATGAGTAAAACTTGGTAAAAAGATGGGTCTTCAAACAACGTTTAAAAGAAGTAACATTTCTGGCACAACGAATTTCTGAGGGCAGTGCATTCCACAGCAAAGGAGCACATACCGAAAATGCTCTTTGACCGTAGGACTTATTAAAATATCCGCGAGGAGGAGTTAAACGCAATTTCTCAGAAGATCGCAGATTTCTTGACGGTACGTGCAGATCAATCAAATTGGTCAGATAAAGCGGTGCATCACCTCTAACAATCTTAAAAGTAGTCAATAAATTTTGAATTGAATACGAGCTTTCACAGGTAACCAGTGTAAATTAATGAAAACAGGGGTGATGTGGTCGTATTTGCGTGTACCTGTGACGAGACGGGCTGCTGCATTTTGAACAGACTGCAGACGGGTCAGCTGGTCATTTGAGATGCCATAGAACAGACTGTTACAATAGTTCATGCATTCGTTACTTCTAGACTTGACGAGTTTCTCAGTAGTGGGCTTGTCGAGTAATTTACGAATTTTACCGATTCTTGATAAGTATGATATGAAATAGGCCCAGAAGAAAGTTTTTAAATAGTTTTGAAACAAGCAGACTGCCGATCTTGTTTATCAGTCATCTTGTACCAAGACTTTAATTTTCTTCACATGATGCAATGCTTGGGTCTCCCTCCATGGTGTACAATATACCGGTACATGATTCGGCACTCAGCAGAGGACTGCACTTTCATATTGGAAATATTTGTGAGTTCACACGGTGGTGTAATCTTACATCCTGTTCAGAAATGGCTAATATTGTACTACTTTGGACAAAGTTTTTTGTCAACATTTTACAGTGCTATCTTATAGTCAATACACCTATTATAACAATGTTCATTGCCACCATTTTAATACTTCAACAGTGCAATGGTCATGCTGCTTGACACTTGAATTAAAAGAATCTGTACTAGATATGTACCAAGTTAAAGGGACAAAGTTGCTCATTTTTGACATTATTTTGCCATTTAAATTTCTTTTGATGGATTATTCTCACTGAAATATGCTCACTCTCTGGTTATTGCAATTCAATTCTCACTTTTTATATAACACACATTAACATGAGAAATTTACTATGTTACAATTTTTAGTACATAAAAGTATTAAGTGATCACATGTTATATGAGTTGAGCTGTGACAACCAGAGATTGCAATTTAGCCCATTTCAGTGAGCAGCAGAAAAGCATACATTCAACGGAAATTAAAATGACCAAAATTTTGTCAAAAATGAGTGACTTTGTCCCTTTAATGGCCAATGAAAATGGCTAAATTCCATGTTTGCTGTTTTGTTATTTTTGCCTGTCAGTCACTGTAATTTGAAACAATGGTGTATGGACAAGATGTTGGTTTTGTTGTTTACTTTGCAGGTCAGAGTTACATAAATTCATAAGATTTCAGAATTTTTCAGTATTAGCTGCTGTATTTTAGCATGATATGCTCAGTATTGATTCAGTTTGTCAGCCTAGCCTGATGACACTTGAGCAGTGGTGTCATTTTTTGTGTCCAGTGAAGTCTTAAACTGTTTTTTTGTTTTGTTTGTTCTACATTTACAAGTGTGCTGACAACATGGAAAATTGAGCATTTCATCAAACTTGTGCAGAAAATCAAACATTGAATTAATTTAATCATAGAGTTTATCCTATGGTGTTCCCAAGAGCAATCTACCCATACCACACTGGAAACAAGAATTCCAGTACTCCCTTATCTGGTGATTGGTTTACTAAGTTTAAACAGTGTAAGAGTTAAACAGTATATTAAACAATTATCATAGCAATGAAATGATAATTGTGTAGGCAGAGAAATCAGGGGTTTCCCTTTTATTAAAAGTACTGAAAAATCTGTAGCAAAAAATTATCCAGATTTTTGTCTACAAGATTAGTTTTAACCATGCTAGTCAAATGTGACTGACACCAAGTCATTGAAAGTGTTCTTAGCTAAGGCTGATATCCATATCTAGACTTGTTCTTGTCACAAGCAGAAGCAAATAAAAAATTTGCAGGCATCCCTTGCTGGTGTCCATCTATATTGCCCTGTGTTGTAAATCCCCACCTCAATTTTTGATCGTTGAAGATTCGATCAATTTGTAATATTCTTATTTTTGAACCTGGGGAGGGTCACAAATTTTTCAGCCTTGCTTTGGGAGGGTCATAAATTTTTGGACTAAATTTTGGGGGAGGGTCATGATTTGATGGCCACTCTCTCGCGAAATCCCCCGCCCCCCTGCTAATTTACGTCCAGTCCCTTATCATCTCTGGCATCACAAAAATTGGCAATTAATTGATCATCAGCAAAAAAACATGGTTGACTGATACAGACATCTATTCTAAGATTGATATCCATTCTCGTCGCATCGCTAAGTTCATTTATAATCATGGCATTTTGAAGGGAATTTCACGACTATGTAAAAATACGATCACCTCCTTTCTCAGGGGAGAAAATTCGATAACTAGGACACCAATACATTGCTGTTATGAACTTCACCATTCTAATGAAATTAACTACCCGCTTACAAAATCCAGGAAGGTGCCATATACAAATATCTTATCAAAGTTATCCAAACAGAACGTCTTCCTAATGCGTCCGGTACGTGTTGGCGGAGCATTTTACAACTCCATGTCTCTGTGATTCCAAATTTTAAGGCTTGCCATTCTCTTCCACTTTCTTCAAAAAATAGGAGACTATTTGTGGAGATTAATTCATAGTGCATACGCAAAAGGCATGCTTCTTTTCAAAACGAGCTATTGTCTGACTCAAAATTGTGCTTTCTGTGGCGAGAGCGAAGCTTGCTACACACTTTCTTTCAAGTAACTTTAATAATTATATATTCAACAATCTTACACGTTTATCATAGCAGCTTTTAAGCGATCAAAATACTACTATCCCACGCCACAGGCTTATTTTAAATCCTCCACAGAAATCCGTCAAATTTCTCTCGAAGCAAGCAAACCGTCTTTGACAAAAGAGGGGAATGCATTCAACATAGCAGCAAAATTGTAGCCGAGACATGTTGAAATGCGTTCGGTAGGACAGGAAAATACAGACACAATGGGTTGCTCTGAATTACCTGTTTTATGAATTCTGGGTCAGGACTCAAAATTAACTTTTATTCCTAGTACTCCCATTGGGCTACCACTTCTGGAGTTGGTAGTCTAGTGGCAAGGTCTGGTAGCGCATGCATGAAGGAAGAATTATTTTTGTAAAGGATATTTTTATTTATGTCTAGACAAAGGTTTATGTCTAGACAAAGGTTTATTTTTCATGATTCTATCCAGGAAGTGAATTTTCTAGTCATTTGACATCAATACCCGCAGATCATAGCCTTAGGAGAACGGTATAGCATGTGTAGTGGACAACGGTGACGCCTCAAAGTTTGACGACCTATTCACACATACGCAGAGCTTATATGCAAATTTTGATGTTCGCCATGACAACGACATTTCACTCAGCGCGTGTAAACATAACATGGCTGAAAATAAGTTGGCTATGAATTTCAGGATGACAGCTTGGTACAGTCATGTTCCTAATAGTTTTCGTGGCAATTTTGGCTATATTTCTCCACCATAGATAGTACACTATCATGGGATGATCTCGTACTCTTCGGAAAGCATAATTTGTGGATGGCGCGACAGCTTTTTCTTTGCAGTTTGAATAATTTTGTGTTTAATTGTGATTGATACATTGTGATCAAATGAACTATGAAAATGAATTTTTATTGGCCATCACTTTCCGCACCTGTCATCCAAGTTCATCAGTTAAGATAATGATATTTTATTCCAAATTTGTCGCAACAAATTCGACTGCACTGTCGCCTTTCAATTTGCATAACAAAGTCATAGTCTGTCCTTTCTGTGTTCAGCTGCGTTGACTGTATGAGCGTCGGTCATCTCACAGAGATCAACATCATGTCGCCCACTAAGTAATTTCGTGTCCCAGGCTTTGGTAGTCCGTGTGGGCTACCATTTCATTGGTTTTGGTAGCCCCAGGGAAAAGTTGGTAGTCTGTGGACGCGGGACTACCGCTAATTTCGAGCCCTGTGAGTAATAATTAAAATAGCAGTGATGTGCGTGGACACGAGATGATCAAGGATTTTGCGCTATCAGGTAAGGGACTGGTCAGTTTCTTCGGCCTGGGGGCGGTGGATTCATGGGGTGGTGACCCTGTTTTTGAAATGCCCAATAAGGGGGGGGGGAGGGGGGGGGGGCGGGCCAGTGTGTTTTTAATTTCAACATGGCTCATACTTGCGAAAAATGCATTGTGCCAGTCACAAATGTCATCATTCAGTTGCATTTTCGGCGCGTCCTTCGGGCGCATAACTTAAATAATAATAAGACATTTTTCAGAGCCCCACTCTAGTGCAAAAGATTAATATATCAGACACACACACACATATATATATATATATATATATATATATATATATATATATATATATATATATATATATATATATATATATATATATATATATATTATATATATATATATATCTGGCATACTTGTATGTTTAAAATTTGTCGGCGAGCCCTTCTGGCGCATTTCTTTAAAATATCAATATTTTTCAGCATGCCCTTCAGCTACATGACTTTCAGATATCAGATATGTCTAGAGATATCTGGATATTTAATATTTTTGGCGCGCCCTTCGGGCGCAGTAAATTAATATATCAGAGATATTATGTCAGATATATCTTGATGTCTGTAAATTGAAAGTCTGTTTTGCAAAGTGAATTTTGATCATTATGACATCTGCATTTCGTGTGAAAAGCATGACAAGTTCCTGATACTTTTCTGTTTCCTCTATGAGAATTCAGTGTTAGAAAACAACATGCACTAATATTTCACGATTACATTTTTCTTACAACAGTTCTGGATATCTGCTCTATGCATAAAAAGAGTGGAGTACATTCACAGCTCATTCAAAATACTGTATTCAAACTTAAGAATTGACACTGTTGAGTTCCTATCTTATTACAACTGACAATGACAACAATTTCTTCAAAACACAGAATGACTGAATGTTTAAATATATATATATATATATATATATATATATATATATATATATATAATATATATATATATATATATATATATATATATATATATATATACAGTAAATTATTCAATTTATATTCCACCTTTTGTTTTTGTTTTTTGGGGTCAGCCTGTTTTCAAAAGTTGGAATAGGGGGGTCAGCCACTTTTTGACGTCGGCAAAAATAATCTACCGCCCCCCCACCCCAGGCCAAAGAAACTGACAGTCCCTAAAATGTTATTATGGACTAGGTCTCATATAGTCATTTGACTATATTAAAGCAATAACCCCCGCCGCAGGAGGGATACACAAAATTTTGGTTACAATGCGCGACATATGGCACAAGCCATTAGGCGAGTGCTTTATGGAGCACATTGTACCAAAGTCGAGTGGATACCCGACTGCGTAGGGGGTTATTGCTGTTTTATTTCATCAACTTGTGTGTCATTGTAGTCATACTTGGGTATTTTCACCACTTTAAGCCCCAAATGCAGACTAGATATGAACTGAAAATGCTCACGTGTTTTATTATATTGCAGTTATGTGTAAATTTGAACCTTTGCCACATCTTTGCAACGTCATTAAAAGTGTTATGACCAACATAATGAATAATATTCACCACAGATTAATTCTAAATTCAAGTATTTATGCCCAATCAAGAAAGTTCATTAAAATATGCAAATTAGGAATTGACTAAAATGTTCTCATTAATATGCAATTATGAATTGGCTGAAGTTAAATTGTGAAATGACTTTCAATAATGTCGTATCATAGTATATTTAATGTTAAAACCAATTCCTCAACTTTGGTCTAGTCAAGACAGATAAATATCCTTAATTAGGAAAGTTCATTGAATTTGCAAATAAGGAATTGGCTAAAGTAAAAATGCTTAATGACTTTCAATGTTGTATCATAGTATCTTTAATGTACATAGCAAGTTTCGTCAAATTTGGTCTAGTCAATACAGATAAATATCCCTAATTAGGAAAGTTCATTAAATATGCAAATTAGGAATTGGCTGAAGTAAAAAAGTTTAATGACTTTCAATAATGTTGTTTTATAATATCTTCAATATATGTTGCAAGATTCATCAACTTCGGTCGAGTCAATTCAGATATATATCCCTAATTAGTGAAGTTCATTAAATATGTAAATAAGGAATAGGCTGAAGTGAAATTGCTTAATGATTTCAATAATGATATATCATATTATCTTCAATGTACACAGCAAGTTTCATCAACTTTGGTCACGTCAATTCAGATGTATATATCTTATAAGGAAAGTTTATTCAATATGCAAATAAGTATTTGGCTGAAGTAAAAATGCTTAATGACTTTCAAAAATGTTATATCATAGTATCTGTAATGTACATAGCAAGATTTATCAATTTTGGTCAAGTCAATTCAAATAAATATCCCTAATTTCAAAAGTTCATTAAATATTCAAATTAAGAGTTTGATGAAGTTGAAACGCTTAATGACTTTCAATAATGTTAAATCATAGCATCTTCAAGTAAGTGTGTGTGTGCGTGTCTGTCTATCTGTCTGTTTAAACGATAACTCAAAAACGCCTAAACAAATTAAAGTCAGATTTGGTACACAGGTACCATATGCTACTTGCAAGAACCGATTAGATTTAGGTTAGTGTGGCTTGCATATTAATGAAGTTATGCAATATCATTTTTTTCTGTACAATGGTTTCCCTACGGAGACGGTAGTGACAGTGTAGACATATATCAAGAAATACTGCACTAAATTTCATGAAAGGTTTACAGATGACAATCTCAGAACATAATGTGAGTGTCGTGTCAATTATCTGCCCTTTTGGATATTTAATGAACTTTTGTTATTAGTGACATAACTCTGAAATTCCTGCTCCAAACTTGCTGATACGTGCAACAAATATTGATCGGATATATATCTAACTATACTTAAAAGCATTGGGCAGTTTCAAGATAATAAATAGTTCATTTGCATATTTCATGAAGTTTTATAATAGTCATATACTCCGATATAACTGCACCAAATTTGATGAATTCTGCTGCAGATACTGATCTGACTGACATCTAACTTTTGATTTGAGGTAGCTTTCCGCCTATGCGACGACCTATTTTCAAACGTGAATTTTGCCATCAAGATGTGTACTTTTACCCAAGTATTACATATCACCTGAAAGCTATTTCTATGAATATTTTTATTTTATCAATAAAATTAGTGTGCGATGAATTTTTTGAAGATCTTAGTGAAAGTTTAAAGAAAATGGGTGGTCTCACGTAGAAAAGTTTAAGTCTGAGCGGGGAGGGGCTATTGTTTAGCTGTTAACGGCCAATTGGTCTTTAGAATACTGGCTACAAAACCGTGTCTCAGATTTTTGAAAAAGGCCTTAGTTTTTTCACATCGTTGAGTCAAAGTTTATCCACCGATTAGTCTTTCAATGCCGCCTAATTAAGCAGCAATAACTCGACTTTAAAATCTTCATAAAAAACTGAGACACGGTTTTGGAGACAACCTACTTTACAAACGTCTGTGAAAAATCTGGTGAACTTCCGTTCACGTGTTCTCGAGTTAAACACTTTTGAACGTGCTGCAATGTGACAAAATGCCGCCGAACTGAGAAAAAGGCGATTTAGTAAATTGGTTCGGTTTTTTCCTTTTGAATGGCAATAAACAATGTACTCAACCGACAAAACACTAAAACCAGATAGTGAAATCAAAGTGTTCAACTTCAACAGTATATTCACTCATTGAAATCAGTGTCAACGGTCGAAATGAGGCTAAAAAGGGTGAATTTTGGGAGCGTTGTGCTCTTTTTAGAGCGCAATCTACACAATAGCTTATGAGTAAATAAACTTGGGGAGTGCCAGGGAAGGGATTATGCATAATCTGTTGACTGATTAGTTGTAAGGTTTAAATAGAGTATTAACTGTTCGACCTAACTGTCGGAACTGCTACGGCATCTCGATGCCGTCTACACGAGCGCTTGGACTAATTACCTCCATGACAAGCGTACACTACAGTGTAAGTTTATGGCAGCATTCGATTCGACCTCGGAAACGACTCACGGCTGCGGAATGAAAGCGAGCCCGATGAGTGATATGGGGAAAACAATATTGGCTGACGACAAAAATATCTGCGTTGTATGTGGATGTACATTTGCGGTGTCTGTGATCATGGAGATAAAAAGAACAGCTCCATGCTGTGATTCATTACGGTTAGAGTAACCGAGGATTCAGTGAGCAGCCATTTTTTAGATCTTCACGCGCCTTGAAAACCGATTAACACTAATCAAACTACGAGCATTTCTGAGACAATAGTTCGTCCTCACTCTGTACAGCGTTTCTGGAGTCATTTATGCTGAAATGAACCAATCGCCTGTCGGCGGCATAAAAGTCAAAGGAGAGAAGTTGAGAAAACATGAACATAGAGAAAAGTACGTCATTTTATCAAGCGCAAGTTGCATGCGATAGACCGCTCGTCAAGCGTCATACGTCACAGATAGATAACTCTGTGCTGTTGTTCGTTTCCAACATGAGTACCATCGATTCCAGGCGAATATGATATCAGACCCGTCTTCATTACATGTAAATCTCAGGATCAGGATGGTGTTTTGCACTTTATTCAAGGAGTTAGCCCATAAGCGTCTCATTCAATGGTTTACCGGCCAATGAAGACATGTTGATGAAAACTCAGGGCGATTACGTTATTACGTTGTGACGGTCAAATTCATATTGAAATTTGTCTTCGGTCCTGCAGCATTTTGGCTACTGCCATGATAACTTATAACAATGTTGTCGTGTCCATTCCCATAAAATCATTTGATTCACATTCGTCCGGTGTACGATGAACATTTGTTTGTCGACGTATGTTTTTACCTTGTCAAGGTCGGTTTCTCATTTAGTTGTAGGGTTGCATTGTACGATTATTGGGTAATAGCGCGGTCCGGAAACGAAATGGGAAAAACGGGACCGCGGGATTGAAACGACTTCGACATTATCAGTTCACTGCCATTGTGCCAAAACGTGTGCAAACCAAAGCAGCTATTGTTTTGTGGCGTGTGATTTCTGCATCGCTATACGTATTTTGCCTTGGGAAAATTTTCTGTCGCGTCTTGAAGCCCATGCAATTTGTTTCCACCTTGTATTTTCTAATCCCAAGTAGTTCCAGTGCCGCGGTTTCTGATATTTCATTTTTATTCATAAATTGTTCAACTCACTTAGTATTCTCATCGAACGGACAATGTCGGGTTTTTAGACCTTTGGCGCAAAGTCGTTTCGGCCGCACAATTTCCGACCCAAGGACGTTTAGGCAACGCGACCAAAGACGTTTCGGCACTACTTGGTTGGGGGAACTCGTGCCAAATGTTACAAATCAAAATAGTGAGAAGTGTAGTGTCAGCATTCACATGCTTTAAAGTTTGTGAGAACACATGATGGTGAAAAACCGTGAGAAAGGAGTTTCATATTATTTTCAATAGCAATAGCCGCCGACACTGTCAAAGTTTAAAAAGCGGCGCCTAAACGGCACTGTAAAAGTCATACTGGTCAGAACGCAAAGGTCACGCTTATGAATATGACTGGTCTGTCAGTTACTAATGAGTTTGAAGGGGAAAAAAAAAATAATCGTAACGGGGGTGTCGAAATGTCTTGGGGCCAAAAGAAGCCGAAACTTCGGCCAAAAGAGGCCGAATGTTGCTTGAATGTTGAAGATGTGGGTGTCTGTTGCGGTATTCAAGTGTTCCCGCTGTACTAGGCCGACAGTGGAACGTACCATTAATGTATACGGGACAGCCTCTTCAAAGATGTTTAACATTACGGAACTTATCCACCACTCCTGGTGCTTTTACAAAAGGACAAAAATGTCCCAGATAAAACATTTAGTGTGTGGGCCATTTGTGTAATCTGAAATTGTACCGTCACAATGTCATAAGTCTGACCTTGTCCGATTGTGTCGATAAATTGTGATCTTTTGGGAGCGGCCACCCCTATGAGAAAAACGGTAAGACCCACCTCCGACGCCTAATTGCCAGGTACACACTATGGTCTTGACCCACGCAGTGAACGGTAGGTGTTAATGGGATTTTCTCAGCGTATGTTGTCTAAGTGCATGTGAATACTGTGACGCTGCTTGCTTAGGTAATCCCCTTGTCAATCAAGACTTAACGGTAGTCTCAAACGCCAAAATCAGCGTGCGAAATAAGAGAAAATAGCTTCAGGTCATAAGGACCTGTACCAAGCCAAAGCTTCAGGTCCTTACAGAAAACTGCAGGTCCTTACTAAATGCTGTTGTTAACGACCATTAAAGTCAACCCTCTCTCCCTCGATACTATGCCTTTGAATGTTTATGAAATATATACTATTCTTTTAGACATACAGCAATAATAGAGATTGGAACAATCTTTAATTGTTCATGTCATTTCATCAATAGAGTCAGCAAGTATTCAGTCTAAAGAACTATTGTTTTAATAAATTGCAGATAGTGTAAGTGAATGATCATGAATTCATTCATCTTAATAATCTGCAATCTCATAAAGATCACAGCCCTCACCTTCCTCGCGGTCATTGAAGTCTGAATCACGTGATTGATAGTCAGAAACAGATCAGGGGCGGGAAAAACATTTTTTGAATCTCTAGCCCCCGGGCTATTTACAAGCCCAGCCTCAGCTCCATAGCCCGCCATTGACTTGCTAATCAAATTTTGTGAAGTTCATGGTTCCACCGCCTGCTCGCAAACTGCAAAATCACACAGTCCCTCCGTGTGTAATAGGACTGTGGCAAAGTGTACGGGAAAATTGCGTTTGACAAAGGGGTTTTCCTAATTAACGAAACTTGTGAACCAAAAATATAGCAAGATACCAATCACTTCTTTTTTAGCGTAGTGCATGACCATTCTTTGAGCATATAATATGAAAGTACTGTGATATTTTTGTGATCCCTGCTACCGCCATGTGAAAATCTAGTTGACCTTATGACCCGATGCATTAGAACCATTCTGTTCTTGGATACCCATGTAATGGTTGCGGAAAGAAATGAAATTACAGCGAAAAACAAAATAGCATTGCATGCACATGCTTCCAAGTGGTATCGATCGCGATGTCCTTTGGTAGTTGACTTTTCCATCCTCAAAGTGTTTTATGAAAAGTGACTTTTCGATCCTCAAAGTGTTTTATGAAAAGTATTGCAGGCTATGATAATGAGTTTATTTGTTGAAAAGAGGTGAGCGAATATCAGGCAGATTTACAAACTCATAATGTTGACAAGATTACCTTATTGATGAAATGAAGCAATGAAGGGTAATATAATATGATGTAGAACGGAAGTTCAAGTGACCGAACTGCCTGTACAGCCAAATTTCTTTGCAGTATTTTCAATCCTCTGTCCCCTTTCCCTACTAGAAGAGTCTTTTTGATGTCATATCCGCCATGCCAGTGTAGCTATAACTCAACGTCGCGAAGGGCATTTATTCATTCTTCACATGGGCGATTTCATCTCTAACAGTACGGTCAACATTTCTCTTAATCACAAGTGACTACGCGAATTTCGCCATATTTTTTTAGTTTGATCTTTGAAAGGTCTGTGTTTTTCCATGCTACAAATGCTTAAACTGCATAATACATGTACTGGAGCCACATCAGTTGAATTTTTACGCAGACGCATGATGTTTCCATGCATAACTCTTGTCTTTTTTTTTCCAAGAAAAAAAAATCAAGCTGTATAACGTAATTTCTCAGAAATACGTGTTCCTACATTCAAGAATTGCGTACGTTCTTTAAATTTGAACCTGGCTGAAGACTTGTGTTCGCTTTGCCCTTAGGCATTTCGGAGCTCTACATCGTTGAATGCCGATTTACATTGATACTCTCCTACTTTATGTAAGCCTGTCAAGTCAGTAGCATCAAAAATCACTTGCCCGGCGGTAAAACTGCGAGGGGATTTGCTCACCCCTGTCAGAATCATGGTCATCGTCTGCATTAGAAGCTGTTACAGGTCTTGACTGAGAATTGTTTTTCATTTATTCCAATTCCAGTCGGTCAAACGGACCGACGTGTAGCTAAAAACGTTCGGCCCGACCAGAACCTGTCGGTCTCGGACCGTCGGACTACGTTAATTTCGCACACTGGCCAAAATGTACACCTGTGCCTCTCGTACATTTTTATTCCAAAATTTCACCCCAAAACAGGAACTTCACGACCAAGATATTCTACACACAAGGAAGATCAATATTATAGGAATACTTTTCAGGGATAAAAGAAAAATCGTGTTTTTGACTCAAAATACCAAAACAAAGGCGGAAAGCTACCTTAAAGCACTTAGTAGTGTCAAGTTAATTAAGGGTTCATTTGCATATTTAATGAACTTTGTAATTAGGTATATAACTCTGAAATTACGGCACCCAAGTCAGTGTAATCTGGTACAGATATTGATCTGATAAATATCTAATTGTACTGACAAGCATTTGGCAGTGTCAAGTTAACAAATAGCTCATTTGCATATTTTATGAAGTTATGTAATTAGTCATATAACTCCGAAATAACTGCACCAAATGTGATGAAATCTGCTGCAGATACTGATCCGACAGATATCTAATCGTGGTATAAAGCATTAAGATGTGTGGAGTTAATCAAGGGCTCATTTGCATATTTAATGAACTTTGTAATTAGTTATATTACTCAAAAATTACAGCATTACGTTAGTGAAACTTGTTACAGATATTGGTCTGATAAATATTAAATTGTACTGAGAAGCATAGGGCGTGTCAACTTAATAATCAGCTCTTTTACATATTCAATAAAGTTTTGTAATTAGTGATTAACTCTGAGATTACTACATATAGGCTACATATAATGTTATAACAGATATCTGATTGTTCTTATTACACGCCTCACACGGGTGTCGATTATATTGGTATGAATTTGGTTTATTGACAGGAATATTGAAAAACACAATACAATAAATCCTCTTCCTCGTCAGAGGTGCTTACTCTGGCAGTAGACCGTATACACGTCTAGTCTTATCAAAAGTCTGTCTTCTACTCCGCGTAGTATGCTCAATTGAACTGCTGCCAGAATGTCTGTCTTTGTTCTTGTGTTTTGGTTAGTGATTATCCTGAGGTGTGCAAATGTTGCGTAACATCTCCTTGCTAGTTGTTTGTCAGTCACTTTAATATGAGACAGGTCAAAGGTACAATTATTTTACACAACTTCATAACAGTCAAAAATACCGCAATTATACGGTGTCGCTCACATTTTATCAGAACTGGTACATACCAGTATGGGTACCAAAGATCAACCAGAAAAACAAGAATGACAAAAGCAAGTAAGGTCTGCAACTTAGGTACTGGAGGTCATCTTTAGGAACATGCATATCAACTTCTATAGCAATGGGACAAGCAGATCCTACATACATAAGCAAATGTCAACAAAAATTAGCCAGAGAAGCTTGACAAAAAGAAAAGGTGGGAGAGTGGGGAAAAAAGAGTAGGAAAAAATATAAAAGGGATCTTTTAAAAAGGAATGCTACCTCATCAATCTTCTATCCCCTACCCCCTCCTGAATATCAAATGTTCCACCCCTTGGTTGACCATGTTTACATAAGACCAGCTGGCAGTATATTTACAACTTTGGGGATGTTTTAATTAATGCTATGAGTGCTATTATTCAAATGTAAACAGCACTTAAATCAGTTACAGATAGTGAAATTCCTTCCACTGTGTGGGGGGGGGGGGGATTATGACATCTGGAATTATCCTGGATCCAAATTTCTCATCAGTTCTTGTGTGTCTTACATGCGAAAGTTGCAAAAATTGGTTCGCAATGAAAAAATTTACCTCAGCTCTGTTTTCAGGATCAAATTTTACTACAAATTGATATTAAACAAGACAAAATTATGTTCACAGCCTTCGAAACTGTCTCACAACAAACCCTTGGTTGGTGTAGGTCATTTAAGGTCACAAAAGAAAATTACCCAAAATATAAATATTTGGGTGTTTCCCAACACTTTGAGCAGAAAATTTATCGAATAACATCCCTCGGGACTTTTGTACCAAATTACAAAGCTATCAGGCAAGTAATTTTGAGAACAAGTTTTCTTGACCAAATATGACAAAATTGTCTTAAAAATACAACTTTTCATATTTCAGGACAATTTCCACATATCGAACTATTGTCATCTCTGGACATCTGTACACCAAATGTAAAAGCCGTCTGTCCAGGGGCTTTAAAATGAAAATATTTTTTACGATTTTTTGACCAAAAATGACAAAAATTGCCCCAAAACAGTAAAATTTCCAATTTTGTCGTAATTTCAACAATTAGAAGGGTAACACCCTTGCAAACATCCCATCCAAATTTGAGAGCAATTGGGCTAGCGGTTTCAGAGAAGAAGAAATTTCACTTAAAATGAGAAAAATAACAAAAAAATTCAGCAAAAATATAAAATTCAAGATATCTTCACGATATTCATCAAACTGATTGGGATTAATCTTAGTAACCTGTATACCAAATATCAAAGCTATCAGATTAGTCATTCTTGAATAAAAAAAATTTGACCAAAAATCCGGAAAATTACCCAAAATTACAAATATAAAAATTTCAATTCAATTTGTATACACTTGACTGATGTCATCCTGAGGAACATGTATACCAATTTTCAGAGCAATCAGATGAGAGGTTTCAGAGTTAAACATTTTTTGACTAAACACTGAAAAAATTACCTGAAAAATAGAAACATGCAAATTTCATCCTAAATTTTACACATCTGCTTTAGAATACCTAAAGGAACCTGCACAACAAGTTTCAACCCTATCTGACCAACGGTTACAGAGTTTTAGCAATTTGCAGGGTTTTTCCTTTTTTCCCCTCATTTGCATATTTTTGATACTGACAAGTTCATTTGAACAAATTCACATCTCCACCCCTAGGTGCACCTGTACACCAAATACTAAGACAGTAGGTTCTGCCGTTTAGCTGTTTTTGATGTGGACGGACATACATACATACATACATACATACATACATACATACATACATACATACATACATACATACATACATACATACATACATACATACATACATACATACATACATACATACATACATACATACATACATACATACATACATACATACATACATACATACATACATACATACATACATACATACATACATATATACATACATACATACATACATACAGACAGACAGACAGACAGACAGACATGCAAATGGCATGCAAATGAACTGATTCAGCTTATACGATTACCTCACATTGGTATACCAAATGTGAGCTAAAAAGTATGCAGTAATTCATGTCATACTGTATTATTTCATGCGTCCAGTAGTGTCTGATAAATGTCAATACATGTCGAGTCATCAGCAGTCAATTTCAATGCTTGATAACTAAGTTTGTAATTTTGTCAAACTCAAAGTCATTTCTTCCATTCAGGGGTCACATTAGTAGGTCAAGTAGTACTGTTGAGTCTATTTACTGGTCATCCAACATTCTGTGAAGCGAACTACTATTAATGAACCTGTTGTAAAACACGTGACCACCTTCAGTTCAATATCTGGATATAAGTTGGGATTACGTACACGCACACAGTATCGTACGATACGCACCACGTTCATCATTATTGCATTTTATTCGCATGCACACGAACCCCAGGGGGTACTCCCATAGAAAGGTGAACGGGTATGTGCCGCCCGAATAGGTCACTTTTTCGCGGAAAAATCCCAAAATATAGGTCGACTTTTCATTGGAAAAATCCTTAAACATGGGTCGGAAACACAGCGAACCTCCTTAATTTTTTTACATTGATTAGAATAACGGTATAAAATCCTCAGACCCATCCCTCGGGCGGCCGCGCTGACTGTGATAGGCGATGCGCGTATGCGGTGTTGTGGTGTCTCGATCGAGAACTTTTTCTGCAGTGACGTGACCCAGGTTGACCCCACTGAAAGACTGTTACTTCGCAACGAATGTCGTCAGTTCCTGTACGTCTGATCCTTGGAAATCATCTGCCATGGCGGCTTTTGGTGTTTAAGGTGTCGCGGGAGGTTTTGCTAGTAACATTCACACATTTGAGGTTAGGATTCCAGTTTTTTTCCCCAGAAAAACCTCATAGTTTAAGTTAAAATAAACCCCCGGAAATAAACCTCGATCTTTTATTCAAATGTTACAAAACAGTACGAAGCTGTGAAAGATATCGGGATTTGATTTCATTCATATGTTGTCGTCTGCACGGCTTCCTTAGCATGGCTTCCAGTCACACATAGCCGGAAAGATGAAATGTGCTGTGCCGAGCGAGCTCAGAGGATATACTGTGCAGTTATTGCGACTTTGCATATTCTCAAAAATGATTCAGGCTACACAGTGAAAATCCATTTCTGTTTTGATGACTCTCGGAAATGTGGGCTTATATAGCACAGTGGCAGTAAAGACATTGCATGCATGATGATTAAGGGACTGGTCAGTTTCTTCGGCCTAGGGGGCGGGGGCGGTGGATTCATGGGGTCACCCTGTTTTTGATTTTGTGATAGGGGTCATCATGTTTTTGAAATGCCAAATAGGGGTCAGTTTGTTTTTGATTTTGACACGGCCTCATAATTGCGTATAATGCATCGCGTAATTTGTTTAATTTTTCGGCACGCCCTTGGGCGCGTAACTTTAATAATCAGACATAATTTTCAGCACTCCCAACTTCAATATATCAGACATACATATATCAGAGATATATCATATCTGTATGTTCAATACCCGGGTTCAATATTTTTCAGTGGGCTCTTTTAGCGCATTACTTAATTAATCTATGAGACATTTTTCAGCACGCCCTTCAGCTGATGACTTAAATATATAAGACATATATATCAGAGATATCAGGATGTTTCATATATGTATTTGGTGCGCCCTTCGGGTGCCGTACTTCAAAAAATCAGAGATATATGTCAGAGATATCTTGATCTTTGCTAAGTGAAAGTGTACCATTATGAAATCTGCAGTTCATATGGAAAGCATGACAAATTCCTGACAAATTCTTTTGCTTTGTTGTATGTGAGCCACGTCTAAGACACACAACAAAAGTACTGTTTCAGTCTCAGCTAATGTTCAATGAATTAGTCAAATGTCACCTCAGATGCCACCAGAGAACACCATTTCCACTCAAAAATTTCATTTTCGCCTTGCGAGAGGGGCACCCCCTCTCGCTCCCTCCCCCTCGGTTGTCTTCGCTACCTCGCTGTCAACCCGTCTACTTTCTTAAATTACCTGGCTACTTTTAAATATAAGGACAACACTTTCTGAGTATAAGTTACATGAACCTCTGAATGTAAGCACATATGTAAGTTTTAAACAGATAAGTGATTAAAGTGGTGCCACACCCAAATGTGGCCGCCCCATGTGAATTTTCAAACAGACAGTGAAACCAGTGCATCAACCTATAAGAATTTTACAGACCAACGTGTTTCCATCCAATAGATCTCATGGGACAGAATATACTTCACTGAGACAAGGTATTCTCTATTTTCATTGTAATATGTGAAGTATTGGAAAATTGCGGGAAATTTAAGATTAACTTATTAGACTATGTAAAAATTCCTGGCTGTTTTGTAACAAATTATTGTTTTCATGACAGTGCAAGGTAATATCACTTTATTGGTAGAAATCAAATAATATCTGAAATTATTGGAAATATTTGAACTTGAACAAATTCAATGACATTGCAGCTCACGGCCCTTTAATACTTTTGTTTGCTAGTATTCTACTTGACAACTGGTCGGCTTATTTTCTTTTTTGATCGCTGCATTATTCCCTAACTATGGGTCTGATTTTGACAAAAAAGTCCCTAACAATGGGTCTATTTTGACAATATACATGGGTAGATGTTTTAAACTTGGGCCGTACAACCCGAGTATACCCCCCCCCCCCCCCGGACACGAACACTATACTTGTCAAATATACCTTCTGCAGAGACAGAAAACGGGTCAAGCGTTTAAATCAAAAGAGAAAGTAAACATTTTTCGTAAATTTACATAGGAACAATAGCCCTCGCTTTTTTGTTAGCATGTGGAACGCAGCAGCACTCTGTTGGCGGGTGGGTAGCAGGGATCGCATCTGACCGGCCGTCACGCTATTCACGTTCGAACGAGCGACGTCCTTATTAGCATATCATAGAAGTCAAAGTACGCTGCTGGAGGCACAGGCGCTTGGCACATTGCTGGGATAATAATCGTATTTATATGTAGAATGTCTATATTGAACTTGATTATTAAATAAAAGAATCACCGTACGCGATATTAGTGTAGGCCTATAGGCTTATACATGTTGACTGGCGAATGGCTATGGCTGTCTGGCTTGGGCCCGGCGAACGCACTGCATAATCATCAATGTGTAGAATGTCTACATGACTTGATTATTTATTAAAAAATAACGGTACGTGATATTACTGTACATGTCGGCTAGCTTAACCGAGCAGCTGTAGAGCTCTGCAGGGCTTGGGCCCGACTTTGGGCCGTTGTCCACTGCTGCACAGACAGGATGAAAAGGCCAGAAAGCTTTTCACCGCCCGATTTCATAAATCAGCGAAATTCACGAACTCTGAGTGTTTCCGGTGATAAAAACTGGTCAATGGTCAGATGGTTGCATAAACAATCGATCGACTGGCCTCTTTTGCCTAAAATCATACCTTACCCTATGCTACTGGCGAGAAATCGTTCTGAAATCGGCTGGGCACACCAACCCAGCGCCGGCCATTTTGAATAAGCTGCATTCAATATATGCGCCTGTGCATACAACCCTTGGCAGATGACGTCATTGCTCTTCTCTCATTGGACGCAGAGCTCTACAGCCGCTCGGTTAAGCTAGCCGACATGTACAGTAATATCACGTACCGTTATTCTTTAATAAATAATCAAGTCATGTAGACATTCTACACATTGATGATTATGCAGTGCGTTCGCCTGTCAACATGTATAAGCCTATAGGCCTACACTAATATCGCGTACGGTGGATTCTTTTATTTAATAATCAAGTTCAATATAGACATTCTACATATTAAATACGATTATTATCCCAGCAATGTGCCAAGCGCCTGTGTGCTGGAGTGAAAATCTTGAGTACTCCTTGGAAAATCAGCCGAATTACGTAAACGAACCAGAAATTTTGTTCACAAAAGGAGTTAGGGAATGAGCAACAATCAGAGTTCAGGCAGGTATAGGTCATTTTATTTAATTACGCTCACTTTGGTTTCTTTTGCCGTTCAAAGTTCAGATACAGTTGTGTCGTCGTAATAGACCCACTTTCGCTGGTAGTTGGCCCGCAGCTATCCGTGGCGGGGTTGACCTTTGACCCGCATAGCGATCTCCGCTACCCAGCCAACAGATAGCTGCGTTTTCCACAGCTAGGTCAATCAAGACTTCCGATGAGTCGAAGGTGGAAACTTCAGGTGAATGTGTCTAACGTCAATTCATATAGATAATGTTACCAATGAGCAAACAGCGGTTACAAAAGCAGGTAGGTAGAAGGAGGGCATGACTACAAAACGGGTTTAATAAATGTTTATTTAGCCAAGCTGAAGCCATGAGAACTGATGTCAGGATGCAAAAAAGGCAAAGGGGTCTTCTCGGATGACAATGAACAAAACCCAATTCGATTGAAAGACGGCGTAGTTGAAGCAAAACGCGGTCACAAAAACAAGCGAAAAACAAAATTGTAAACACACGACGTGGAAACCACCAGGAACTGAAGCGCGTAGAAGAAGTGACACCGTAGGTGACGTGGAACATCGCATAACGTGACGAATGAAACACATACAACATTAAGGCAAACAAAAAAGGCAAAAGGAAAGATAAAAATCGAGTCGCTCTAGCAGTGAATGGTACAAATTACAAAAGAGGGATAAAACTGCAGCACTGGAAAATGGATACAATAAAATATTGACCGACCAGTGGGAGATAAAACACGTGTAAAAAAGCAGAGGATAAAACTGCAACAAGTGAAAATTGATACAGTGAACTACTGACCGACCAGTGAGAAATGAAAACACTTAGTAAATTTCAACTTGATAAAAGCATGGACGTTTCGGATTAAACCCTTCGTAAGCACTTAACTCGCTGAGAAAAACGTGGGGGAAAACACATGACGCAATGAGAAACTGATGTCAGGATGCAAGAAAGGCAAAGTGGTCTTCTCGGACAATGAACAAGACTCAAGTCGATTGAGAGTTGAAGCAAAACGCGGTCACAAAAAAGCAAGCGAAAACAAAGTTGTAACACATCGACGCGAAACCACCAGGAACTGAAGCGCGTAGAAAAAGTGACTGTGGGCTTGGGCCATGAATAAACGTTTGGTGTATTTGTTCTAGATGGGTTAAGTTTACAAACTAGACTTAAACTATGCTGCACTTGATTTATTCTTCATCATCGGGTTACGTGGATATTTTGTTTTCAAGATTCGCGAAGGCTTACATTAATGCACTTGCGACTTGTTAAATAAGTAAATCAAGAAAGAAAATGACCTACCAGATTTTTCAGATACATAACGCTCTGCCATGTTGGAAATACGGCGACCAGGACGTCCTTTCTTACTTGTGATGAAACGTTATGCTGTAGAGCGAAGAAGCCGTTCAGAAGATATGCTTGCCTTCACTTAGTAAAAAAACAAACTGTGCGCAGCAGGGAAATCATCAACGTTTCGATCGGAACCAAGCGTAAAGTCTATCAGTGTAATGCAATCTGACTGCTAACAATAAATTCTAGTGACGTATCGAAACATTGGTATATGGTATCGAATGAAAGCGTCCTTCTTTTGTTGGCGTGTCATAGCAAACATGTAATGTTGTTCTGCAAAACGTTAGCGTAGCTAATATCAGAATATAAGAACTGTGTTAATGGCCAACCTTTTAAAAGACACAAACTATGAAGACACGTGAAAGAGGAAATACAGAGGAGATAAAAAGAAGCATATATCTGAGACATAAAGTGCAATATTTTGTTATTACAAGCAATCATGACACTGTTTGCACTACATCCGTATTCAGACATTGTCAAGTTACATCCACGAGTGTTTTATTGATCTGTACAATCAAATAATACAATTAAATAATGAGTTATTTCGGATTTTTAGTGTTTCCGTGTTCTTATATTTATCGAATCCACTCCAGCAATTAACTACAATACCCTATGTCAGTATTTCAGTGAAAAAAAAACAAAATTCTTCAGCATCACATACGTGTGAGAGACACTAGGGAACAAGCATTATGAAGGGCAGAGGCGTAAGATAAAAAGGGGCCACGAAAAAAACCAGGGTGCTCAAGGGGGCCTTGAAAATTCCAGATTTCTATAAGGAGGGATCCAATTTTTATCTCAAATGATGATTATTATCATCGGCTAGTAAATGAAGAAATCGAATATCGTTCATGTAAAACTAGAACGGCAGAGGACTTTTTTATCATAGATTGTCAGAAAAAAACTATTATAATATATAAAATGGGATGTAAAGACTTTTTATAGTAAATGATTGCACAGTGTAGAACATGAAACATGCTTTCTTGAGTTTTCCCGGAAAATTTACACTACAAAGCATATCAACTCAGAATTCGTGTGTGTAAAGAAAGAAAATCCGCCCGGTCTCATCGTTTTAAACTAGTTGAAATTCAAAAATGTAAACGTAGAGTATGGATTATGCCATCGCTAGAGTGAGCTCTTATCCCGCTCAAGCTGAAACGTACACAGCCCTTTAAAGAGACACCTAACTCCACGAATTTCACCATACCTTCCTTTTAATATATCCTTAAATAAAATACAGCTCGAATTTGCAACACGCGGCGACTGACGGCGCAACGAGAAGAAAAGTTAAAGTAAACGACATTTATGAAAATGAGCTCGGAATACCATGGGCGTTAAAATGTGCAGAGCAAACCTGACGTCATCGGCGAGTCAGGACGATGTGCTTAGCCTGGCCAAGTGGAGCCGGGGAGTACTTGTCAATATGCGTAAATAGTTTAGCGCATAAAAACGACTATGGAGAGTTCGAATGGCGATATTTCTGACATCGAGTATTACTATTCCATACCAATTTGAACTGAAATGTGTAATAAATGGAAAGCAATTGCAGACATGATTCATACCTCAGTTGTTTGCGTTTCGTGTATGATAGTGTCTCTGCTGTTTTATCCAAAGAGTTGAACAGTTATGGCCAGATGACATAATAATGATTACACAATCGTTCGAGCTGGGGCCTTATTTTAATAATCGACATAATCACATAAGCTATACACGTATTTCTAAAAATATGTACGTCGGTGTGTAAAGTGTATGAATGGATCTTTTTAATTACTACATCCACACTACAGAATTGAAGTCGCCCTGCTCTGTCTACAGGGCTAATGTGAACGTTATGTCGACGCTGTCGACATAACGTTATGTCAGGACTGAGGATTGGTTTAGATTTTAATACTTTCACCGCGGGAGGGCGCATTCTGCGCCAACGGCCAGACTGCGGGAGGCGCGTAAACGCGCCAAGAACGTACGCGTTTATATGCGTTCGATATACGTTGGCTTTGTCTGATCTACATCATGTTTGTTGACTATTTCCTCAAGCCTAGTGTAGCGTACAAGTTAGAGGTCAAACCTAAATGAGCATGCGCGCCAATTTTGTAAACAAATGCCGCCATACTCGGTCATTTCTCCGCCGTATAGGATCGTGTGATCAGTTATTTTTCTGTCAGGGGGTATTTAAAGATTGCGACGCGGGCACAGTTTAACACTGACTAAGCCCTTGAGCATGTTTTCCTAGACAGTGATAGTGGAATTGTCACTGATCGTGAAACTGAACTCGACGGATATAGCGGAAGTCAAATTCAAATTACAACTCTAATACCGAACTTGAATATGTTCCCGAACCAGTTGAGCAAAGACAGAGATTGCAAGCAAGACAGAAAGTAGGCCACCTTGAGCATGCTGGGAGAAAAGTGCTACAAAGGGTCGGTGACCGACGTTACCAATGTTGATGGGGTATCCTGTGGCTGTTGTACGACATCAATCTATCAGTGACAATTACACATCGGACTAGCTACAAGTATATAAGCATATATATATAATATATCTCTCTTTTGAATGTCAGATAATACCTGTTCTTCGAAGATGAACTTGTAATAAATATGCATATTTACCTCATTTATGATGATACGTTTTAAAGTATGTGTTACCCCTGCTTAATTTGAGTTAATATAATGTAAGTAGAATTTTTAAAGTGTTACGCTGAAAAAAATACATTATATATTGAAATAACAAAAATGCAACATTTTTTATATTTTTTGTAAAATCCAATATGGCCGCCATTACATGTGACCTTCCAGATGAGTCACGTGACCTTTTGTTCATTTTTATGATGCTCTGTCATATTGCAATACTCACTGAAAAGATTGTCACGAATACTCGTATAGTTACAAAGATACAGGTCATATGTAAATCAATATTTATAAGGCCATATATCCTTAGAAAACTACGCACAGGAATGCACGTATAAAAATTAATTACGCAGTGAAATTAAATTTACAAGCTGCCATACATTGTCTGTTTATATCAACTGCATAGGTCTTAGTAGACACCTTAACACTTATCCTAAAGCGAAGTCGACAAGGGAATAAGGGAAGGGGACATATTCAATTGTGAACGCGAACCACGTTTCCTTATTTTATCCAAATATTGTCCAAAGCTAAGAGGAGGTGCTTAGTCTGAGCGTGAACCTTGCCTTGATAGGGCATTATGTTGATCGATAGGGTAAGTTATTATAAGTGGAAAACACTGAACGACCTAAAATAGTCCACACTGCTTACCACATTGTGGTTTAACCTGTATATACAACGGTAAATTAAAACATAAAATAGGGTAACATTAATTTCAAACAGAAATTAAGAATTACACTTAACATCTCCCTAGTTAGCGGTGTAGTAACAGCGCCACCAGTGGTCATGTTTTCCATGCAATTTAAAGTGAAGACGATGCTTATTTCTGTATTGTTTTCCGAATTTAAGAAAAATGTTGGAATGACTGCAGATTACAAGTCCTACAGATCCCCATCCTGGTGGTAGTTGTCCCATTCTGTGTCATTTTCAAATAGTCTACGCTCTAAAATCTTCCAAGTCACAATCTACTTATTCTTGCACAGCTGAGATGGTTAAGGGGGATGGTCGTCGGAACTGCGCGTGTGCGACTCTCTTGTTTATAAACAATGTATTTCATGCATGATATCTATATGCATCACTTCAAAATAGCTGCAACATTTAAATTTTACGATATTCGTTGTCAACAACATGTTTCAACTTTCATCAATCGCCAACGTAGCCTATATACAGTGTTTACTTCGGTCATAAGGGTCCCTGGCAACCTTTAAGCAGAGTTAGGACGACCGCCTCCCTTTAAATTATAGCAGTTTCTCCCGATTTTCTCGCTTTATAAGATCTTCCAAAGCTTACTTAATGAAAAAATACTAAACATTTTGTCTCTACCTAAGACCGTTGATGAAAAAGAATAAAAATGTTTGAAAGTCGTATCTACAATCAATTTTTTGTTCGTGGAAGGGATGTTTATGCAAATTTTGATTTCCTCGCTTCGATTTAGGCGCGACGCGCACAACTTCAAAAGAAACTAGGTTGGCGTTAGGAGCAAGCATCAGTCTGAATTTTTACCAGGTGACACTAACAATATATCGGTAAAACTGTGTCTCAGATTTCCGGTAAAGTTGATAGAAAAAGAGAAATCTTGACTAAAGTATACAAAAACCAGTAACTTATTCAAAAACCCATGGTGGTTACTTTCACCATGAACAAGCTAGATCCGTTTCCAGCTGCATGCTTTCACATCTCATTGTGCTGAAACTAAAAGGAATTGAACAACTTTGGGACACCTTGCCCCTGAGCGTATTCAACTGTTGATTTCTGTTTTAAAAATACAAGTTGCCATATTTCTAGCGTACCTATTTTTTAAAGTAACGAGTCATCGTTGATGACACAGTCCCCGCTTGTCTGCTTGGTTATAATCTTTGGTGTCTTGGTTGCTGTGGAATGACCTTGATGCAATTGCATGAGGCCTATGATTTGCAAATTAATGTTATTTGTGGAATGTTCAATGAATGACCCATTTATGTGGGTATTAACAAAGTGGTGGCGCTATCACGCGATGAAAATCGACAATTGGCATTAAAAACTCGCGACAGAAAATCTGTGTGAGCACGAACTGAATTCATTCTTATTCTGTTCTGCTTTCTATGTATAAAAAAGGTATTTTCTGTTCTGGTCAGTCTCTGTGACAAGTTTTTTATTCCAAATTTGAACAAAATCATTTCACAGATGTTTGATTTATGGTTCAAAGACATAAAATATTGCAAAAAATGACCGTCTTGCGACCATATTCAAAACCTTTCGCAAAAAAACTTTACATGCATATGTAGGGCATAGTGCTTTGCCTTTGTCGCAAGTTTGAACAAAATCAGTACATGGATGTTTGAGTTATGGTTCAAAGACGTGAAAAATCGCAAAAAATGGCCGCCTCACTAAATAATTGACGTGCACATGTAATCATAGTGCTTTTCCTTTTGTGTCAAGTTTGAAGAAAATCAATTCACAGATGTTTGAGTTAATATTCAAAGACATGGAAAATCGCAAAAATATGGCCACCTTGCGGCCATATTGAATCGTATCGAAAAATAAATCGATGTGTATCTGTAGGTCATAGTGCTATGCCTTTGTGCCAAGTTTGAACAAAATTGGTTCCGCCGTGTCTGAGAAACTGTTGATGACGGACGGACGGACGGACGGACGGACGGGACCCCAATCTAAAAGTCCCCGCCGACTTCGTCCGCGGGACTAAAAATCTCAAAAAAACCGCACATTTTGAGAAAAATAAACATACGTACAGCGATTGAGGAAAACAAATACATTTTTCAAATGTTCAGATATAGAACATACAGAAAATATACAATTCGGGGGTCCAAACGTGAAATTTAATGAGAAAAAGTGGATTCAAAATAAGTACCGGCAAAATTTCATACAATACGATTTTAAACAGCATTGCATATGGAATCATGTAAAATGATATTATGAAAAGGAATTTCTATGGATTTTTAACAGATTATAATTAAAAACTGCGTTCTGTAAACCAATGAAATCTTGTGTAGCCGATTAGGGTGTGTTAAAATATACGTACACTCTGGGGTAGAAGGCTGAACCAGAAGAGACAGCAACAGGTTTACATAAATGTTCTAGGTTGTCGTAATGTATTAACTGATTAACACACAATTTACACGATATAGTTTTTGTGACTGAGACAGTCTAACTCTCTCCGTTAAGATCTATAATGTTACGTCTCTTACTTTACGGTGGCTCAGTTGAGGTATCGCTCGGGGATCGTAACGCTTTATGCAGCTGAAGTTGACAATTAGAGTTGTTGGTTGTGAGCACCAATTTAGATCTTTCCTTGAAGCCTTCAGTCATTAGAGAGGCGGGCCTGTTAGAATCGATAACGTAGTAACTAACCGATAACGTATCAAACCCGATAACGAAGTAAAAATTAACCAATAACGTAGTAAATCATCCGATAAAGTAGTAAATAATCCGATAACGTAGTAACGAACCGATAACGTAGTTCTAACCGACAACGTAGTAAAAATTTACCGATAAGGCCAAAAAAAATATGTGCTGTTCCGATTACCCGACCTATCCCAATTTTATCCCCCCTACCCTAGACTTTTTAGAGCTTCGTAAACCCGGAAGAAAAATAACGATATGAAAAAACGTGAAATGCATGAAATCAGGCGAGAACTATGACGAATCGCGCGAACCATGCGAGAACTATGACGTTATTCTCATAGCAGGCCTCGTCTAAAAAAATGGCGACTCGTGATACACATGACGTGTACTCAATTTCCTTTCGCAAATGCGATCATAGCGAAGAAAGGTCGATTTTGTCTTCCGTTAAACAGAAGCGAACATTCGAAGAAATTTTGGAGGAACACCATCCAGGTTTTTCTGAATGTAAAATGTAGTCTATTCGAGTTGAATGTGCCAGTGATGCTGCCAGGCCGTGGTTGGAAGTACAGTAGACAAATATACAGGTAGCGAGGATACAAACAACTTCAACATAAAGTATGTTCGTTTTTCTCGCGAGGGACTGCAAAAAGCTGAGTAACGTAATAAAGGGAAAGTGTCTTCACAAATCACCCGTCTCGTCTTGAATGTGATTTAATGTGTTTGTGTCTAAATTGTGTTTTGGCTGTTAGTGTGAAAATTCACAAACGAGTCTTTAATTTTAAAGTAAGCCATGGCGAGACGTGGACGTGATTTAAATAATAAATAATAAATTCATGCAATACATTAGCAAGTACAGGGCTCAAATATTCCTATTGCCCGACGCCCGTGGCTGGTGAATTTTGCTTCCGGGAAGTAAAATCAATATGCTTCCCGTCCGACGGGCAGGTGCACCAGCGGTTGCATTAACTAAACTCTGGACAATTCAAGCTCGAAAACGTATTTCATTAGTTCTGTACATGCCTACAATTATTGTAAGTCCTTCTACTCTCAGAAGTTTTTTTTTCTGAAAACCCTTGACAATCTGCCCGACATCGCAAAATAATCGTTCCTGCTGTTGTAAAACACAAAAGTCGTAAAAAGAGTTTTGCGACATTTTCTCTCCGACGTACGTTGAGTGAACTCACTGTTTTCTATGTGTGCCGTTGTGACACATGTATGATGAAGAAGGTGGATATCTTTGATAGCTCATTTCAGGATGGCCTCACCAAAAATGGAAAAAAAAATTCCGTAAAAATACTAGATTTGCATATTTCATCACAATTTTAACAAATCTAAGTTGGGTTATCCCTTGGGACCTGTATACCAAATAACAAAGCTGTCTGACCAGTGGTTATGAAGAAGAAGATTTTTTACCAAAAACGCCTTTTTTGGCATCAATTTGCCTATTTCAACAATATCATAAAATTAAAAAAAAAATTTTCTCAAAATCCTATTTTTCATCTACACAACAAATATCAAATCAGTAAGTACTGCGGTTCTCAAGATATTTGAGTGGACGGACGCCTCACATACATACATACATACATACATACATACATACATACATACATACATGCATGCATGCATGCATGCATGCATGCATGCATGCATGCATACATACATACATACATACATACATACATACATACATACATACATACATACATACATACATACATACATACATACATACATACATACATACATACATACATATACTGACGACGGACGGATACCCATCCCAATAGCTTCTATAGACTATAGTCTATAGTAGCTAAAAATCAAGCAGTAGCTCTGATGTTTTGTAAAGCATAAACCATTTCAAGCTTGAGGAACAATAACTTAGAATTTATTGAAGGAGGAACTGAAATAAATAAATAAATAAATTGTCAAAAGTTACAGCTACTACCACTGTAGCTTTTAGCAACTGAAAACAAGAACTCGTCTGGAACAAAACCAAAAAATATTTGTCAAAAAGTAAAGCAAAACACCAAAACTTTAATAAAGTCTCAAGGACACTGTGCTCTTTTGGTTTGAATTGGTAATAGTACATACAAGTTCTCATACTGATTGAGTTCAGCAGACATCTGGTCAGCCAGGGAGCAATATGTCATATGGAAAAGTTCAATCATCAGTATTTTGTATGAAGTCACACAATCATTGTTCCTTTTCAACTATAGTGTCAACAATGTCATTCAATATTTCTTTTGCAATCATCTCTTCTGCAATGTGTAAATCTGAATGTATGGATTTTGTCAAAATACCACAAGAAGAGAGACAGCCTGCCATGAACTGGGTCAAGTGGACTCAGTCAGTCAAGTGGACTGTTCAACTTGCTAATATCACTCAAACCAGGACACTTGTCAGACAATGACATATTTTTTTCAAGCACAAGTAAATGCCATAAATGTACATGATTTTACAAATATATGTAGGATACCATCATCTCTTCTGATGACACCAGTGATGTTCTCAGAAAAGTTTTCACTGTAAGTTTGTTAATGCTTAATGTAGAACTCAGTAATCAGGTTGTTTGATTTGTATTTTCAGTGTGTTACCCATGGTATAAATAAGATCTATAAACTGATATTTTTGTAAAGTGAATCAAAAATGTACATGTATTTACATATCTTTATTTAGTTTCTTGAATATAGTCTGTGTGCGATAGAACAGCATCTTGTTACTGGGTGTGAAAAACCAAGCAAACAAACATTGCACCGAAATTTGGTAAAAAAATATATCTCGAAAGAAGGAAAGTGAAAAAAAAGTTGCCAGCAAATACCCTGTAGAAAAAAATAATTCATGGTGGAGCAGGTGGAAAAAAATAATGGCTCTCCACCAATCTTCCAAGCCCCCCCAGGATATCATATGGTCCACCCCTTATCAAAATTAAACTTTGAAAGACGGCTGTGCTCAGTGACAAACATGTAAACAGGTAAAAGGGTTGCAGATGTACATGTACGTATGCATAGTAGATAAACACTAGCAGAGCAGTTGTTTGTGATCTCAGCTTGATAATAAAGAGCAGCGGCCAGCCATGCACATTGTAAATTATAGACATTATTTAATGGAGAAAATCTGAAAGTTACACAATCGTATTAATCTTATGCAAAGATTTTAATTTGGATTAGGTTGTGGAAAAATTCCAAATTCAAAGATGTTTTCTAGATGGACAAATCTACAGAAAAGACTAAAGTATTCTCACATTTCTTCTGCTACATTTCAGATTTGATAAGCTTCCTTCATTTTAACAAGATGTAGTTCATGTTGAATCTTCTTTTTCCCTCTTTAGATATATGCCAAACTCTTGCTCTCTGTTACAAATTACTGGTACAATTATTAGAAATTTAGGGTAAGTAATTTTTCCTGTCGGAATTAATAAAATTAGAATGAGAATGTGGCAATGACAAAATGTTTGATTATACCGATTACATGAAGTGTTAAACTGCCACCAGGCTTTTCATAATTGCCACCTGATTTCATATCCGGGGGCAAAATTTTGCCACATGAAATAAAAAAAGTATTTCTATCCCTGAAGCGATGATCGGTTGTTTAGGAAACAATTTGTCCTTTTCTATTTGCTCCCAGTTTTCACACAGAGCTAGTTTAATAGCTTGTGTCTTTATATATGGGCTATATCTTGTTGTGAACAAAAGTGTATTTTAATAAATAGTTGATGACAGTAAATATCGTGTTGTGTCAGTTCTTACAAGTCAGACTTACCTGTTGATAAACAGTTCACTTTCCAGTCAAAGAATTGTAATTCAGCCATATCAATTTCCGTGGCAGTCTAATAAACCACACACTTTAATTCTACTGATGAATATTTTATTTTACTATATTGGTATTCAATTTGAGGGAGTTTCAAAAAAAATTGTTCGCTGGTAGTTTGTTTGAACGCGTACAAAATGCACATGAGAAATAAAAAAAATGAAAAAAAATTCCCTTCCTACCTAAACCTAACAGCATATTTTTGGCCTAACGCAGTAATTTTTCCTAACTGATAACGTAACAACAAATTTACCGATAACGTATCAAATCAGTTGATAATGCATTGGGTCAAGTAATTCATGGGAATAGATCCATAGGATAGATCTATCCTCAATCGATCGATCAATTCCTTCATCATCAATAAATTGATATTTATGCACTGATCTATCAATCGTTCGATTTTTCTATCCATTGAATGATTGAATTAATTGATCGATTGCTCGACTAAGAGAACGCTTGCTAGATCTATCTATATATTTATACATATAATTTGATGGATAGCTAGATCGATGGACGGATAGATAAAATAGAGAGATAAAAATAATAATGATAGTTCTTATCAGCGCATCATACATAAAGTCTCTATGCGCTTTACAAAACCAGGTAAATTACACGTACATTAAACTTTAACAAAAGAGTTCAGTATAAATACATTAAAAAAAACATTAAGAATCGGTAAAATGAAAATTTTAAGCTGAGATTTAAAAGATATAATTGATACAGCGGATCTGATTTAAAAGGAATAGAATTTCATAATTTTGGACCTGCCACAGAGAAAGCCCGTTCAACATAAGTAGAGGTTGCAAAACCCCGAACAGTCAATGTAGCATTGTGGTTGGATCGCAAAATTCGTGACACCTTTTTCAAAGACAGGAGTTCAGTGATATACGATGGACATGAATTGTTTACAGCCTTGTAGACAGTAAGTAGAATTTTATAGTCAATGCGCTTCTTCACAGGCAACCAGTGGTGATCTCGTAATACAGGAGAAATATGATCATATTTCCTGCTCCTGACGACAAGTCTAGCGGCTGTATTCTGGACTCGTTGTAGTTTTTGCAACTCTTTGGTCGGAAGCCCATACAGAACAGCATTGCAGTAGTCCAGTCTAGATGTAATGAACGCGTGGACGAGTTTTTCAGTGCTGGCATTGTCCAAGTATTGTCGAATTTGGCCACTTTTTCGGATTGCGAGAGATGCTGTTTTGCAGATGTAGTTTGCATGGTTTTTCATTTTAAGTCCTGAATCAAGCATGACACCGAAGGTCACGTGTAACTGATGATGCACTTACAGAGCTTTCACCATTGTTGATACATGGTATCGGAATTGTTTTACTGAAGCGTGACGAAAAATGGATGACCCAGTCTTGTTATCGTTCAGTTTAAGCTTATTGGATGTATACCATGCTCGCATTCCTCAATACACGATCGATACTTGAAATTGTTGTTGCATGTTGTGATCGTTTCATAATCATATACACTTGGGAGTCATCCGCATACATCATACAGTTGATTTATGTTTGAAAATCAAGGGCTCTAAAGGTGATATGTAGATATTAAAGAGAATCGGCCCAAGCACTGATCCCTGCGGAACTCCAAATTCCAAAGTGTGACTGGTTGATTGGGCCCCTTCAATAAGTACATAGTGAACTCGGTTCTCTAAGTATGATTTAAAACACGAAAGAGCCAGGCCAGGTATACCGAAACGATACTGCAATCTCCTACGTAAAATTTGATGATCAATAGTATCAAATGCCGGAGATAGGTCTAGAAGGTCTAGATAGGTCAATGACACTGTAGCTCCCATCCTGGACTATTAAGTGTTTGTTCTCTGGTCAGATATTTGAACATGTGTGAAAGGGATAAAGTGCATAAAGTGAAAATACTTAAATGTAATGTACTGGAGACAGTGAAATATGTTTAATGTATTTATTCAGAATATAAATGGAAAAAATACAGAATTAGATATATCGAATACTGTGATACAACCATTAACTCAACAAGTCATTTACAATGACATAGTCCCCACTTGTAATAGGAGTATTAGTCTTGATGGGGCAGGAAAATGTGGTCATTAAGAAGTATCACTGGAGTGTATATGTTGAGATCTATGGGCACATAGGTCTATGTTGTTGTTCCCAATTTGAAACACATGAGGCATGTCTAAGTTATGGTTCTAAATCGGGAAAAAAGATCAGACCTCTAGCAGTATTGGCCAGCCAAGAAATACATATGCGCATTATAAATGAGGTACAAGATGTGATATCTTAAGGTCTATATATAGAGGGTATAGAACTTGTGGTTACTGAAATATGCATATATATGTATAATCAAGGTCAAAGGTCATCGAGGTCACATGACATTTGAAAAAAAAATATTATTGCTAATTAATACCTATATGCCAAAAAATCAGATCTCTAGCTCTATTCGCTTGCCCAGAATTAGATGTGTACATAATTAATGAGGTAAAGCGTGTGTTGTCATAAGGTCTCCCATCCTACTAAATACAAAGGACATAGCACTTGTGGTTACTTATTTATTGACATAGACATATATTTTAGGTAAAAGGTCATCGAGGTCACATGACATTTGGCAAAAAAAAATTCTCTCCTATAGTTATCCCTATATACCAAAAATCAGACATCCAGCTCTATTGCTTGCTCAGAATGAGATATGTGCATAATTATTGAGTTACAGTATATGGTGTCATAAGGTGTCCAATCATACCAAATATGAAGGGTGTAGCACTTGTGGTTACTGAGTTATAGACAAATATGTATATTTGAGGTCAAAGGTCACCGAGGTCACGTGACATTTTGTCAAAAAAATGTATTGCTAAGTTATCCCTATACACCAAGAATCAGACCTCCAGCTCTATTGGCTCGCTCAAAATTAGATATGCGCATAATTAATGAGGTACAATATGTTGCGTGATAAGGTGTCCCATAATACCATACATGAAGGCTTTTGCACTTGTGGTTACTGAGTAATGGACAAATATGTTTATTTCAGGTCAAAGGTCACCAAGGTCACGTGACATTTTGTCAAAATATCTGAGATAGCTGCGTGAACGGATGGACTCACGGACGGATGAACAGACGGACATGACCCAATCTATAAGCCCACTGGACTTCATCCGTGGGGACTAAAAATTGTGTCACTGCATCCTTTTTGCAATATGAATACGTTGAGAAACTAAATTTTTTTTTCGTGGCCTTATACATGGGAGTCTATGGAGATCTGCTTATACATGGGAGTCTATGGACGTGTAAACTAAAAATACGCAAATTTCACCACGATTTGCCCAAATTTGGGAAAGGTCACTCCTATGCACTTCCATACCAAGTTTCCAATCAATCGGACTTGTGGTTTCAGAGAACAGATTTTTTGACCAAAAACGGGAGAAAAATACAAAAAAAATAGCAAGTCCAAGATACTGACCTAAGATGTGCACAATCATTTCATGTCAGCCCAAAGTACTTACATGCTAATTTTTCATGTAATCTGCTCAGTGGTTATTGAGGATCTCGGCTGTCCAAAAACACACTCATGTCACGATAAAATGACAACTTCAGGATAAATCTGCCGTGTTTTGACAAACTATGCATTCCTGGCGTCCAACGTTGTAATAACGCAACTCATTATCATAATTGTACTCCGTCCGCATCGCTGATTGGTCCGTGAGCAACGCCATCAACGGCATCAGACTGAGATGCACCACTTTCTATGTGCAGACACCGTCCATTATGTTAATGAGTTGCGTTATTACAACGGTGGCCATCAGATACGCCGATGTTGTCAAAACGCGGCAGATTTCTTCGAAAGTTTCATTTATCGTGACATGAGTGTGTTTTTTGGACAGCCGAGATCCTTCCGCATCTAACTAGGTAACTCAATGAAGGATTTGTGTTTATTTTTCGACTAGAACGTGCAGTTTTCTTGGCAGGCCGGATAATTCTGTTTCTTACCTTGGTGATTAGGATACGGAGAGAACGTCGAAACGTAGAATAAACTACACTTATAGAAACTACCCAGAAAACAGCACGCCTGTGACGACAAGCCAGTGGTGAAAAGGGTCCTCGGGCATCTTTTCAATTGGCCATATGTCGGTCATCAACAATGTGTACAGTCTGCTTGATTTTACTGGCCAAGATATCGCAGAAGGACGTTGGTTGTGAACCTGGCAAAGCGAAAGCAACGAAACAGACTGAATAATCTGTAAACTGCAAGACACGGGAAATTTCTCTGCATAAAAAGACATTGAATAATTTATGTGCATTTGAATTAAGAATATAGAAAGTTAAGTGCAGATGGTAGTGTCAATGCAAAGTCGAGGAGCAGTGGAATTCACCCTTCGATTGTAAGATTTTCACCTACGTGTGTCGAAGGAATGAATTATTAGCCATAGATAGAGCGCTAGGACACTAATGGAAACAAAGTAGTTTAAACTGCTGTCAAGCAGAGAGTATAGGTACATTTGTATGTATGTGCGTTAATTGTAGCTCATACTGATGAATGTTTATTAACCCTTGAGGGCCAAAGTCAATTTTTGTCGCCTTTATACAATGTATTCCAGTCAATTTTCTTCCAGATTTCTGCCAAATTTGAAACAAAATTGTAGTCAATGAAATTTTATGTTCATTTGGTCCAAAATTATCAATAAAATTACAGAAAACTTCAAAGAAATTGGTAAAATGTTGCACTCAAGTTTTAGTGGGCAAACATTACAGCACTCAAAGGCTTTAACAAATACCATGTTATGATGAAGCATTCAGGGACGGGTTAAGGGGCCTGTCTACAATTGAAAACTGCAACGGGTTTTGGTAAAACGCCAGCCTTATTTTCACACACCACAAAGAGCGAGCAGGGCGGGGAATGTTCGCTTGATTTCCAAGTATGTCAGTCTAATCATAAAGCTTAGTTTCATTTTACAAAACCTGATATGTGCTCACGTGTTGATATCCAGTGAACAGACTAGAAAACTTTAGCATTTACTCAACAGAACAACGTGTGCTAATGTGACCCCTGAATGGAAGGAATGACGTGTTATATGAATGACTTGTACAGATTTTGAGTTTGACAAAGTTACAAACTTAGTTATCAAGCATTGAAATTGACTGCTGATGACTCGACATGTATTGACATTTATCAGACACTACTGGACGCATGAAATAATACAGTATGACATGAATTACTGCATACTTTTTGACTGTTATGACATTGTGTAAAACAATTGTACCTTTGACCTGTCTCAAACGACGACGAGCAAATCAATTGTACCTTTGACCTGTCTCAAACGACGACGAGCAAGGAGATGTTACGCAACATTTGCAGACCTCAGATTAATCACTAACCAAAACACAAGAACAAAGACAGAGATTGTATATTCTGACAGCAGTTCAATTGAGCACACGACGCGGAGTGGAAGACAGACTTCTGATAAGACTATACGTGTATACAGTCTACTGAAAGAGTAACTATCTCTGATGAGGATTTATTTTATTATGTTTTGCAATATTCCTGTCAACAAAACCCCATTCATACCAATATAATGGACACCCGTGTGAGGCGTGTAATAAGAACCATCATATATCTGTTATATCATTATATGTAGCAGGTTTCATCAACTTTCGCACAGTACTCTCAGAGTTAAATCACTAATTACAAAACTTTATTTAATATGTAAATGAGCTAATTATTTACTTGACACGCCCAATGCTTCTCAGTACAATTAAATATTTTTTTCAGATCAATATCTGTAGCAAGTTTCATCAAATGTAATGCTGTAATTTTGGAGTAATACCACTAATTGCAAAGTTCGTTAAATATGCAAATGAACCCTTAATTAACTCCACACAACTAAATGCTTTACACCACAATTAGATATCTGTCGGATTAGTATCTGCAGCAGATTTCATCAAATTTGGTGGGTTATTTTGGAGTTATATGACTACTTAAAAAACTTAATAGAATATGCAAATGAGCTATTTGTTAACTTGAAACTGCCAAATGCTTGCCTGTACAATTAGATCTTTTTCAGCTCAATATCTGTACCAGATTTCAATTACTTGGGTGCTGTAATTTCAGAGTTATATACGTAATTAAAAAGTTCATTAAATATGCAGATGAACCTTAATTAACTTGACCCTACTAAGTGCTTTACACCACAGTTAGATATTAGTCAGATCAGTATCTGCAGCAGAATTCATCGAATTTGGTGCAGTTATATCAGAGTTGTATGACTAAAAATACAACTTCATAAAATATGCAAATGAGCTATTTAATGTACGGAAAAATGATATTTCATAACTTCATTAATATGCAAGCAACACTAAAATCTAATCAGTTCTTGCAAGTAGCATATGGTACCTGTGTACCAAATCTGACTTGAATCTGCTAAGGCAATTTTAGCTCACATGTTCACACGTGGGCTAATGTCATAGCGATGTCTGTCTGTCTGTCCGTGTGTGTGTGTATGTTAGTGTGTGTGTGTGTCTGTCTGTCTGTCTGTCTGTCTGTCTGTTTAAACGATAAATCAAAAACGCCTGAACAGATTCAAGTCAGGTATATAAAAATAGTTGTTTGCGCGTTTCGTGGGCGTAACACTCTTTGCGGAGATTCGGAGAAAGACGTACCGACTCGCAAAACCGACTCACACAGTTGCATTAACTAGAGAATTTTGCTTTGATATCCGGTTAATAGAACACAGTGGTAAAAACTTGAAATACTGAAATGTTAATTTTTTTGTCTGAACAACCGTACAAAGCAAAACCAACGACGATCAGAATATTGATTTCAGGTAAATTTTATCAGCATAGCAGCGCCTATGCGAAGTTGGCTGCATGCCGTCGTCTGCGATTTCCACTGCAGGGCCTACTTTGTTCAGTACAACTTTGTATCTTTTTTGCCCAAAATATATCAATATCAGACGGCAATCGATAGAAGCAAGAGCAACAATACAACATGAAAGGAATGTTCGTATTGAACATCAAGTCTACAATGAAACGAGCGCTAATAATTGTCCTGGAAAATGATAATCAACGCATTAAAAACGACTGCCAAACGACAACAGATCATGTGACATCGTCAGAACAAAGAGAGCCCAGGAAGTGATGATGTAATCCACCTAAGTTATGTTCATGCAGGCAATCCTAATCATTTGTAATAATGGGCAAAAAAAACCAAAAAATCAAACAAAACAAAAATGCATAATATTATCATGCATATTATCATGCATATTATGAAAGATGTAGTCCTATACACTGAATAACAAAAAACCTATTTACTAGTGCTACCAGCGGATCATCTTAGGGGCCGTGGACAATATTGAATATGTGCACTGTAAACGCAAATAAGTGCGTTTGACCTCAACCCCCTCCCCTTCCATAAACGAAAGTTTGGAAGAGCGAAAATCCAACCAAGCCTCACTGTGTATCAGCATTTCGGTAATTATGTCGTTATAAAATCACGCATACGTCACCAACCCCACCTTCTAAAAACAATATTTGTTCAGCGTCAACTCGATATAATGACGCATCAAATAGAATGAAATGAATTGAAATTATTGTGAAGTTATTTTACTCGTACGTGGAACCATATGTATGTCGAAGGAATGCTGGTGTTGAGCCGGTGCCACATTGGCCTGGTACACTCCAAAAAATATAGCGCGATATATTGCAATACATAAAAACGTGTAGTGAGATGTTACGATATAAAAATATCATGTAGTGCGAATTTTGGGCACGGTAATCGAAATACAGCCAAACCCCTTTCCACTAAACACAGAAATTGCGTTTACAATGCGCGTGTTTTAATCATCTACGGCCCCTTATGTAATGCAGTAATGTGAAATTGAAAGTGGTAAGTGCACCACTTTTTAAGATAATTTACTGATCCGATGCTTAAATTAAAAATGCTCGCCAAGCAAGAAATAAATCCAATCTGCGAAGAACCTCATATATGACCGCAATATGAGCTGAATTTTTTATAGCTAAGTAGGTATACTTGGTGGTCAAGAGCCATTCATGGAGGTGAATAAACTGTGTAGTTATATACAAAATTTAAATTAACACAAGCACAAACATGTAATTGAAACGAACAGCTTCTTTGGAGAATGGGGATTGAAGTCGAAGGAGGCTTGGTGGGCAAAATGACTGACATTAGCTAGATCATACGCATTATAACATGTAAATGATAGAATATAATTTTCATAAACCACTAGTCAAGGTATGGAAAACGAATAAACTTTCAAATAAAGTGTGTCGATATGCTTTGCAATGACATTAAATCCATGGAGGCACTCACCTGATAACAAAATTGATTGGTAGGCATTGGACAAACTCAAAGAATTGCTTGCAAATATGTATAGCAACAAGGCCATATAATCATAATAGAAAATTCTTAAGTTTTCTATTGCCAATAGTTTTGTTATCATAACATGGAAGTTTTGATATCTTTAAAATATTGTGAATTTGCTGAGAAATTCAATAACAGTCAGTCAGTTATATATCTATAAAATATTGTGAATTTGCTGAGAAATTAAATAATAATCAATCAGTCTTTGAGGCTGTTACTCCTGGAAAAGTATTAAACGGTTAAATGAGGAATATAATAAGAGTCTATCACTGACACTTCAAATCTTCTATCACAATTATTCAATTACAATTAAATTATGTCTGCAGAAACCCATGATGGATATTTCTCACAGCAAAGCTTTCAAATATGGGCGCAAGATAAAAGTGATATTTTAAATTGTTAAACTTGCCATTATTTACTATATAGAATAATACAGTTTTATTCATAGCCACAACTTCGATCATTAGTAAAACATTCCCCTTCAATACATGTTATCAAAGTAACAACTTTTACTTGTAAACGGACCAATAAAATTTTAATGGATCAAATGAAATACAAACATGTGTATATATTACATTTTAAATTGAATTGGATGACATTGTACAAGTGTGGAATACACACCGGATAAGGCCTTCTAGGAACCAAATTCACTGCATGAAAACCCAATAATTCAGATAAATTCACATTAATGAGTTGCCTGTATTATAGCATAATACAAGTGAATTCACATGAATCCACATGAATACAGGCTTGCTGAATACAAAAAATGGATTATTGACTGTATTCATCAGTATATGCACTCTTCAGCTAAAATACAGGCAATAACCCATGTTAATACAGTAAGTATTATAAGTTTTTATGCAGTGATTGTACCTGCAGGACGTCCAATAATGTTGCATAGGACTCCACATTTTTTTGGAGCAGAAGACTTCACTGTTAGAGTTTCAGAGAAGAACTCCAAGTTTGCAGGAGGGAGTGCACTTTCAAAGGACAATATCCATGTGACAGAAATATTTGTGACTTGTGTAGTATTATTGTAGAAGAAAACAATCTACATATTCCAGAAGACCCATATTCTGTGGTAAACCTGTATATTTCACTTTGTACACATCTCCTCCATAAACATATGCAGGGGTGATTCATGATAGCTTTGAAGGTTGCCCGCATGCACTAATTGCATCAAAACTGTCTTACAATAGAGACATTACTTAAAACTACTGACTGTTGTAGGTTAAATTTTTCTTTCTCAATATTAATTTCAATTTCATATAGATATATCAAGTGATCTAATCCGGGTTTCTCAGTGTTTATTCCCAATTAAGGTTATATATTTAGTATTTGTTGTGAAATTGTGCACGGATGGACGTGCCAATGTGTGCATCTGTCTATATGCATGTGTGGCATATGTTTGTTTATCTGTGAGGGATCTTGTACAAACTGAGTGATCTTGTACAAACAATAGAAATGATGACCATAATATACCCTACTAAAATGTAAACATGCCTGAAGACTTCATTTTAGGGTTGTTGATTTTACACCTACTGTCATGAAATACGACGAGGCTCGATGTCGTTTTCAATACATTTATTACTAGCTCCAGGAAAGCTATATACACAACTCAATTGACTGTCGACTAACTACCAACGTGTTGCTGTCTCATGTAGTCTTATGTAAAGTAATCTGATACTGATACTGATTAGCATTTTAGTCATGGTAACTCTCACTAACTCGAGGCATCTCCCTTCTTTTGAGTTCATTTTGAACAGTGTTCGTCACCCAATCATAATGGTCAATACGTTGTTCTGTCCTTGTCTAATTGTCAATAAATTTCTAATGTTGATTGTAGCCCTATTTGCGCAAAATTTCTATTCTACTAAATAGGTTCGCCTAACTAGACTTAGGGGTGGACTATCCTAAGTCGAACAGTTGCCTGGTGATTATTCTGCCCCGCACAAGGCAATCTGGTTGCTATCTACTTAACAGTATTCATCGTAGTATCTCACAGGCTTCTTAACTGCTCTTCCACTCCGGGTTCTGATTACATCTGTTTGTTTTCCCTGAGCTTCTGTCATAGGTGGTGAGATATTTTCACCGGTGGTTGTTGTTGTTGATAGATCCAGAGTCTTCCCCTCTGTTTTGTCTGGCCTTGACACAAATAAGAGGTGTCTTCGGTTTCTTCTCAGAGTACCACTTGGTGTTTGCACAATGTATGAGCGTGGTGCTGTACCCGCTTGCAGTACCCTGGCTGGAGTTTTCCATCCTTTTTCTCCATCTAATTTCACTTCGACGTTGTCTCCAGGTAACAGCTCTGGCAAACTTTTGGCTCCGTGTCTTTGTTGGAATGCTCGCTCGAATGCACCTTTTACCTTTTATCTGCAGCTCTGAATAATTCCAAATTAGGTTGTCTTTGCTCTAGTTTTGCTGCTATTGTAGGCAGTGTGGTACGAATTTGGCGTCCCATCATCAGTTGACATGGACTCATGCCCATTGCTGCTATTGGAGTTGCTGGGTAACTCATTGATGCAAGAAATACGCCATCCTGCTTTAGGATTTTCTTAATGATGCGTACTCGACTTTCTGCCTACCTGTTGGATTGTGGGTAATGTGGACTAGATGTGGTGTATCAAAATCTATACTTTCTGCCCAACTCTTTGAAATCTGCTGATGTAAACTGCGGACCGTTGTTAGAGTATATTTCTCTGGAATTCCCATCGGTCAAACAGATTTTGCAGTTTTCCAATTACTTGTTCGCTGGTTGTACTTGTCATATGTACGATTTCTAAGAATCTGCTGTAGTAGTGAATGAAGACCATATATTGCTTATTGTTGAGATCGCATAGATCGACAGCTATTTTCTGCCATGGTCTCTCTGGCTATGTCAGTTTATTTTACTGCATGGATTGCTCGTTCACAGCATTTTGTCACACCTTGATGTCCCTCGTGGATTTTCTCCAGGACTTCCTCTCTCATTGTATTTGGTATGACAAATCTGTCTTGATAGATGAGTTGGCCATCATTCAATGAAAGCTGGTTTCTTACTGTCGTGTGGCACTTCTCTTGCTCGTTTTGGCCATCCTAGACTGGTATATTCCAGTACTGACCTCAGTTGTTCATCATCCATCGTTGCTTATTTGATTTCTTCCATCTTGTCTGGTGTTCCTGGTTCCATTGATTCCAGGTTATCAACATACGCTTGTATTTCTCCTTCCGTATCAGGTTTTGACAGTGTGTCTGTTACTGCTAATTCTTTTCCAGGTACGTATACTGATGTCGCGTTGAATTGCGTCAACTTTAGTAGTAAGCGTTGACATCTTAGTGGTGCTTTGTCGATGTCTTAACTGTTGATTTGTGGTACTAGTGGTTTGTGGTCAGTGTGTAATATGAATGAATCTAGACCGGTGATGTATCGGGAGAATTTCTCACAGGCCCAAACACTTGCTAAGGGACCGAGTTCAATTAACGGCAGGGGGGGGGGGGCGGAAGAGAAAATGGGGGGCCACGAAAAAATGAGTGTTCTTGAAGTAGGCCATGAAAATTCCAGGGAAGTTAAGGGGTGGGCCACCGAACGTTTTTACACTATGACAGACAGAAAATTTTTGTTCCTTGTTGAAGCTGGAGTTCCTTGTTAAACTTCTTGTAGCATGATGAAATACCAAGTTTTAAACCTCACAATGCAGTTGTTATGTGTAAAATGAGCAATGTTAATAATATTATTGAAAATAATAATGGTTGGTAATGATACAGAGGCTAGGTTGAAACTTTTTTCATCATGCTATAGGAAGAACTAGAATACGTAGTGGACACACAGGGAAAAAATACTGAAAAAAGGAGAAAAAATGGCATTAATGGGTCTTTTATAGTTAGCCCATGAAGGACTATTCCAATGGCAGACTGTCATTACAGTGGAGTAACATTGAATATCTTGGGTAGTCATAGAAAGGCAGACACTGGGTTGTGGAAAGTGCATTGAAATCACAATGGTCATGTCTTTGAGATTAAAATAGCACAACACAATACTGAAAAGTAGCTGTAGGTGTTACAAGTAGTAAAGCTTGAACATATGTTATTTTGTTTGTTTATTATTTATATATTTATTTGTTTATTATTTATTTCAAGAATGCAAGAATGTTGTTTTCACTAAAGCATATATTAAAAGTTATAAGGATTATATATATGTGTACAACTTTGTACCTATGTAATCTTTCTTTTTTGGGGAGAGGGCCACAAAATTTTGTTGCCCTTGATGGGGGGGGGGGCACTAAAATTTTTGCTGGTGTTAGGGGGGGCCTGTAAAAATATATGCACCACATATTTTCTCTTCCAGCCCCCCTGCCGTTAATTGTGCTCGTTCCCTAAACACTCCTTTTCTATTTGTGTGTACCGCTGTTCTGCTTCCATTAGTGTACGTGAAGTATACGCAATAGGCCTTTTGACATCATCATGTTGTTGCAGCAAGACTGCACTTAGTCCGGCATCTGCACTGACTATTGTTGGCTTGTTTGGGTCGTAGAATGCAAGTACTAGTGTAGCAGATACCAATTGCTTCATTTTCTGGAATGCTTCAGCTTGCTTACGCTCCAGACCCATGCTACATCTGTCTTCAGTAATCACTTATTGGCTGTATCACTGTTGACAAATTGGTAGGAATTTTCCCAGAGAGTTGTTTCAGCTCGTGTTTGTTTGTTGGCGATTTCAACTCCTGAATTGCCTTTACTTTTTCTAGATCCACGCTGACCCCATCTGCGCTGATTTTCCTCCTAAGAATTTAATACTTGTTTTCCTTATCTCGCATTTACTTTGGTTTAGTTTCAATCCTTACTCTTCAATGACTTGTAGTGTTCTATCGAAGTGGATTTCATTGTCTTCTACTGTATAGCCATGTATAATTATATCAGCCATAATTGCTTCTGCTTTCTAATTGTCACGTAACAAGTCTGTCATCAAACGTTGAAATAGTTCTGGTGCGGAGGTGATTCCGAATGGCAGTCTTTTAAAACAGAATCGACCAAATGGTGTGATGAATGTAGTCAACCTTGAACTTGCTGAATCTGATGGAATCTGCCAGAATCCGCTCGAAGCATTTAATTTGGAAAAAAAAACAACCTTGGACCCTGCTAGTTTTGGGGCTATGTTTCTAAAGTTGTAAGCACACACCTTTCTCTTTTCACTTCTTCATTGAGTTTCCTCAGATCCACGCATATACGAACTTTCGCCATCGATTTTTGGACAACCACCACCGGGGCGCACCACTCTGTAGGTTCAGTGACCTCTACGATGATTCCGCCCTCTATCATCCCATCTTTCAGCTGTATTTTCACTGACTTGCAATTGCATATGCCTATGTCTCCAAACACACTTTGGTTTGTTTGTTTTGGACTGTTAGGCTTGTCAACTTTCTCAGCTCTGATTACTAGGCCCATCTCACAAGCGACTTCTTGTCTGTGCGGTTTGTCGGAGATAACCATGATGTCCGCTCCGGTATCAATCTTGAAGTTAACTACTTTTCCGTTAATCTTCAAATTTACCTTCCAGTAACCCCGGCTTTTTCCCGCTCTGGAAACTTCTCCGAGAAAAAGTGATTGTTTTACTGACCCAACTTCATCACTACTCTCTGCGGTAGGGACCTCTTTGACACCTTCACTTGTGCAGACAGCTGCAAAGTGTCCCGTTTTGTTGCACTTATTACACTGCTTTCTTTTGGCTGGGCAATCACCCTTCACATGTTTACGGCCACGCCTAGTGAAGGCACCTCAGGAATTTTCCTCCTTTTTACTTCCATGGGGGTTTTTGCCATACCGAAATTTGCCTTTGCGTTTCTGTGCTACTTCATCTAAAGCCTGGTCCCTTCCTCGTGCCCCTGCTTGTTGGGTCACTGTTTCGGAATACATTGCCATGTCTACTGCCTTTGCTACCGTTATGTTGGGTTTAAACTGTAGTTCCCGTGACAGCTCTTTATCCTGAATACCAAAGATTGACTGATCTCTGATGTGCTCATCCCTGTCACCGTACTCACATTTGTTGACTACATGGTAAAGATCAACTTCCATATGCTCAAACCGATGTACCTTTAATTACATGTTAGAACTTGTTAACAAATCCCAAAATGAATCATCCCGACTAACGCTGTAATTGGCGGTCGTCTCGTAGAATGTCGGTGATCAAATTAATACTCATGGTGCACTAATGTTTACGATGAAAGTTGACTTTCGTTGCGTTGTGCCACGTAAAAACACTCACGCTATTCAACTAGTCAGTAATCGTTCTGCCTATACTCTGTATAAAAGTATTATTCGAAGTCCCGCGGACGCGAAAGCTCGAGAGAATAACCCACTATAATAAAATAATTGCAATGCGGAAATACATACTTGCCAAAATTTCAAAACAAATCCAAGTGGCAAGTTATCAGTGGAGTTAAGATTTCCACGTCATGTAAAGTTTGTGAATAGTCCATTCCACCAAATAGTAAAGATTTTGTAGATGTCTAAACTGCAAATAAAAACTTGCCAAAGTCTCCAACATTATGATAAATGTTTTTTTGAATACACAATGCTGTTGTAATTGGGTTGCTCAATCCGGTTTGATAAGCTGTTTGGAGGAGATCAGTAATCTGGTTTTCTGTAAAAGTAGCCATTAGTGAGATGCCTCTATAATTATTTATGAAAAACCTGTCTCCATTACCGCCTTTAAAGACTTTGTGAAATAAACACATAATTGGACATCTACCATTGCACTGAGGAGGCGTGGCAAACATTTTGCAACGCTGGTCCACCAAGGTAATATGTTCGTACACAATTAAACCTGGGCCGCAGGTTTTTTCCAGGCTTAAATGTGCGTACAACGGCGAAATTTCCATTTAGATGATTGGGTTTGATTCTTGCCACTTACTTTGAGTGCAAAGTTAACGTATTTCAACTGTCTCTACGGGAAGCTCAGTAAAAGTAACACCTCAGAATAAAATTATTAATTTAACGTAAAGTGCCGTAACTACAAAAGTATATCAGAACTACAGACTTCTGTTTGTATGTAGTACGTAGATTTTTATGCTGTAAAAATAAAATTTATTCTGTACTTTGGTGTCAAACGTTTTTCATTGAATATTGATATTATTGCTACAGCTCCGCACAAGCTTTACGGGAAGTGTATCCCAAACCGATTTGTGCTAAATCCTAGCCCGTTTTAGAACTGTGAAGTAAACTCAATTCCTTTCACCTATTTCCATCTTCATGTAAAATTGAAGTCTCCCTAAGGAATACGTTACGTAGAGCTAATTTCTATCTTTAAATTGGTGTTAACGTTTCACGACAGTTGACGTGACGTCATGATCGTTGTTTATCGTACTCAGGAATACCAAACCCTACGTGTAAGTGGCAATATACCCAATTCGTAATTCAATTTTTTCAATTATCGATTACAAATACGTTTGGCCGATAAAGATACCTCGTAGAAGTTAATTAGTGATTCAGATACAAAGCGAAAATAAGCACAAAAAACTGAAAAATATGGTCGAACTTAATGTGAAGTGGTATTGATTTCAGGGTAAAAAAATGGTTGTCCGAATAGTGTCGGGGATTAATACCTCGCTAATTTCAGTTCTGAGAGTTGCCTGAAGCAATGCAACTAGTAAATCGCCGTGAATTCCGACATGCTATTCAAGGTCTAACTGTTTCTACCGTTAAGCTTGACAAATCCAAAAACAGTTGCATCAGAATGATGTTGACTTTACACAAAAGATGTAACTAAGTTTCAAGAAGTTGGCAATCAAAGAGGCTTCTTACATTTACAGCTTTATCAAGTCGACTTTGGATCAAAAACTCTTTTAAAAATTCTGTCCGAAAGAAGAGCCAGAACTGCCCCGTGATGACGTACGTGTTACATTATATAAAGGCAAGTAGCTTTTGGAAATTTCCATGAAAACAGACAGTGTATAAGGAGACTTAGAGCATTGTGTGGCGTAGCTTTCCTGTCTACAAATTGTAAACTTTGTAAAATGTACTGAAAAGCGCTAGTATGCTTGCAGAATGTCACGATGTAGTGTGAACGAAGGAGGTGAAAATGTTCCTGCTTTGATCAAGTAAATGTAAAAGTTGCGTTTGCGAAATGTCCTGTGTGTCTTAACCGCTTATCCTTCAAAATTTGAGTGGCCGCAAACAAAGAATTAAATTTCTCTGGATCTTCTTCAAATTGCCAATAAATGTACTAGCGTATACGTGTGATGTTAAATGATACTTTTGAAAACAGAATTTCAGTCCATATTTAGGTTCCGCGGTTTGCCAGCAATGTAATTCCATATAAACAAGATGTTTCACAGAACAACATTTGTGAAAATGTTATCAACTATTGTCATTCTAATACATTCTATAGACAGACACATCAATATCAAATATTGAAATATTTATTTATTCCGTTAAAGTAAATGCAGCTTAAGACACGGATCATGGTGAAGAGACTTCCTTGACAACAAGACGTAGCAACCAAATCATCTGAGGTGGGAAATTATTTTTGTGTGTCTATATTATCTGAGGTATTAAAGCGGATCATCAGCATAACATCATTATCTGCTGGGATATCATACGGCTACGTGTGGTGAATTTGTTTTGTTACGACGTTTGTTCAATTTCCAAGAAACTCGAAATGACCGGTACCAGAATTGAATGTTTCTAAGATCAAGACCATCATTGACAGAGGCATGTTATGATAATTAGTATGCATATACTCTCGCCTGCAACCATCATGACTGCAACGCGCAGCTGCCAGTGGTGTGCATCCATGTTAGAGACACGGTTGGCGTCAGTAAGCTTGTATTACTTGGAAGATCTGAAATCATAGATTATTCCGTCTCCATCGCTCACCAAACATATGTCATAGTTCATCAAATGTAGTGACAACGTTATTATGAGAAGTTAAGATCTGAAAACATATTATTTAGTAGAAGCGTTTTCTCTCTCTATAAGAACACCTGATTTCGCTCTTTGTCTTGAGAATGATGTGTAGACCGTATGACTGCTGGCACATGAAATTCTACGGTGTCTTGGTTGATCTAACAGGTGGTCCACAAACATCCAATTCTATCATTGTGGTGGGCTAGCACAGTCCTGATCTTTTTCCTTCGAATAGTAGGTTGGAAGACTTATAAAGTGTATGATATGTATCAATTTAGTTTTTAACTATTTTTAACAGGCAAAGTCTCCCATGGCAGAAATTCTCATGTAAGTTTGTCTTAGTTTCACGCTCTTGGTCGATGTCACATTATTTCCGTACAGCAGGCACGACACGTTTAAAAGGATTTGTCAGTATCACGGAAGATACCACATAAGTTGCAATGACGATGACAGAAGCAATCCCACGATCAGCGCTACCTTGATACTTGTCGGCATTGCAAAGTATTAAATCGCAACTCGATGTCACTGTGCCTAAGAAGAGAAAGGGATAAACAGAGAATTTAAATGCTTAAAGCATCCTAGTACACAAACGTCCCTAGAATGGCGATAGAACTTAAAGAACTACGACATAACATAATTATCAGATTTGAAAAACTAGCAAGGCGGCAATATGAACATCTTAATTAGCTCAGCAACAAAACACTTTTCTTGTCTGTCAGCTATGATACGTTAGTAATGTTGACCATTGTGATTTACAAATAGACATACCTTTACCATTGAAGGTTATATCATACGCTGGACACACCGATTACATTCCCTGATGACCTCAGTGACCTGGTTTTCTACATAACTCACCTTTGTGTACAATTATAGGAAATTTTAACAGGATTAACATGAACACTCACTATTGTACTCTCTAGTTCATCGACCATGAACATGCCTTTCTATATATAAAAAAAACAATGAAAGTACGTAAACACATACATACATACATACATAAACATACATACATACATACATACATACATACATACATACATACATACATACGTCGCCGACCTATCAATATAAGCTATTTAGTGCCAACATTTTTTTTTCGATGAGGGATGGCAATCAATCACGGTACTTTACGTTTGTTAACTGATCCTAAGCTGCCGATGACTATGATAACGATTTTTTAGAAAAACCCAAGGTTATTAATTTCGAGAGAGAGTGGCATATACTTATTAAATCCCTGCGTAACACTTGTCAATATGACCATCAAATGGAACTGAGACCTCAACTAGGAAAACGTAATGACTAGTTGTATCAATAATGGTTATGTCAGGTCGTATTGCTGTAGTTGTGAAAGATTCTAAATCTGCTTCAATCATGTCGGGCGATAAAATGTTGTCTTCTATGACAATGCGAGAGTTGTCATTCACAGAAATTTGCCGGGATATCAAATCAACGTTTATATTGTGTCGATATTGATATATTCTTTGGTATTTTGTATATTCATTCAATATGTGTGAATCTGTGACAGTTGGGTGATCACACAAAAGACATTGTTTCTTGTATTGTGTAGGGTACTATAATGAGAGGAGACTGTTACATTCTAACAGTTGTAATCTGCCTCTGACGGTGAAAATAATAATATTATCCTCAAACGTTAAGTTTGAAAGAAAGTAATTGGAGAGTTTATGATAAACCTCATTTGCTTCACGGACTATTCGGCCCTGTGACAGTTTTTATTTCCATACTGTACCACACCTAGCACAGTCATTATGCATTTTTGAGTTTGTAGTTGTAAACGAAACTTCATCATCGACAGTTATTGTTAGTCTAAGAGTGTTATCGATGTCATCAGCTATTATCCTTAAATGTATACCTTCACGTACACACGTATGTTGGCTGCCTTGCCGAGACAATCTGACCATGTTAATTGATTTCACAAAGTTTTGACGTCATATGAACAAATACTCATTATCAGCTAAGCAAGTTTCCTAACACAAATACGCAGATAAAATGTGCAGCAATCCTCATTTTTTGTAATTGAACTAGGGACTTCAAGAATATAATACTTGGCATTTTTTAAAAATAAAACTGGCAAAATTTTGCCCAAATTACTACAAATTCCTAACGGCCAAATACGAATCAATAAAATAATCCCGGGGGTGTTATAAACGAACGGGGTTTTAGAATCGGAGGAATACGGTAGTTCTAGTCACGAGACTTTTTACCAAAATCGGAAAAAACCTCAAAATTACATATCAGTTTTATGCTTAACAACCAAAATGTCACATACACTTTCTCTCCCAACATTTATACCAAATAACAAAGTAATCACTCTCTTATCAATAGAAATATTGCAAATTACTAAAATCATATATTGTTTCTTATTCCTTTATTAACATCCACAAGATTATATTCTAATTTAGATAACCATCTAAGCGTTCCACATTAAGAAGGAACTTATTCAGTTATGAGCTCCACAAACTTGGTCTACAGAAAGACTAGAGGATTGATGTACATACAGACAGAATGACATATACAGACTAGTAGTGTGATAACTTGGCCTCCGTATGTGTTTGCCCATGGGGAGTGATAAAAATATAACAAACAGCTGGATGTAATTTGATTAGTTTCTCGTCCTCTTTCTATTTTATGTGATATTTTAAAGACTATCAAAGCAGTGTATGTGTTGTTATGTGTTGACAAATATGCCGTCTTTTACTGTCAAACAGCAAACCTTTCTTGATTTTTCATGAATAATAGATAAGATCGACTGTAATACATAAAACATGCAACCAATGTTTGTTTTATTTTATTTTTATTTGATTAGGAACAACAAGCTTGCGCCCGATTACAGTTCCGGCAAAAAAATAAAATAAAATAAAGAGTACAAAACACACAAATAGAAAACAAATAATAAGTGACAAAAAGATGAACAAAATTTGCAAAATTGAGACGAATTAATCGAGTTAAATAAACATCTGCGGAATTTACCATAGCTTCAATTAAAATATCAAAAGTTAGATTCGGTAAAATTGTATTTAAAAATTCAATTAATCGTTGTAGGAATGAAAACGAGTGCACATTATTCTTAGATAATATTGGTTTAAAAAGCTGTACAGAGCGTAAAGGACGGGAAGGTACATTAAAATATATACCCTCTAAAATTTTTAGGACAATTGTAAAAAGAAAATATATCCTTATAAAAGAAAGTCATATCTGACAATGTCTACGTTCCTGTAGAAGCGGAAGTTTAAAAACGTACAAAGTGACTTAAGTCGATTGATAAGGTAATGTTGATGTGTAGACCAAACATGGCTGGCGTACTCAAGATGGCCCTTACAGGTGTTATGTATAAAATCTTCAGAGTGTTAACATTGTAAAACTTGCTGAAAGTACGTTTAATAAAATCCAGTAAGTTAAAAGCTTTGAGAGTGATCGCACTTATGTGAGTGGAGAAATTGAGATTGTGAATGAGATATACACAGAGGTCTTTACTGATGTCACTCTATCTACAATTACATCATTAAGTTTGTAGTTACATAAAATTGGAACTTTTTCGTTGGTAAAAGCAATTATCATGCACTTTTTACAATTTAGTTTTAATTTCCATACCGCACACCACCTCTCTATGTGTTTAAGATCTTGTTGTTATAACTTACAATCCTCAGTATCGAAAACTTGCCTGTATAATTTTGAATCATCACCATACAGTGACATGTAGTTTGGAACAGATGAGTTGATGTCATTTATGTACGAAATAAATAAGAGCGGTCCTGATTGAAAAAAAAAGTTACACCAAGACGAGAAATGACCGTTAATTGTTACCCGCTGAACTCTATTTGAAAGGTACGAGTATAACCAATTGAAAATATTGCCATTAAAACCATAATAAGACAGTTTACAAAGTAAGAGCCTGTGGTTAACTGAGTCGAATGCTTTGCTGAAGTCGAGATATATGAGTCAACGTGACCCCGATTATTGATAACAGTAAATAAATAGTCAGTCAGTCAGACATACGCTACATATGCAATAAAGGATTGTTTTCCATATACGTCATTTATACGTAAATAAACTGAACGTATATCAAGCATTTTGTCCAGTGTAAAAATATCAGAGTATGCAGCAGTGTACCAAGTGTCCTTGCACAAAGTTCATTACATAGCAGAAACTCCAACTACAAAGATTACTTTAACACAAAATCGCACAGTTGGTTTTCGATAGACTACACATGCATTGCATCTGAAAATGAAGTCATCAATGCTCTGAAGCACTGCAAGAACTCTCTCGTACACTGTACAGTAGACAAGCGATGCATGTAGTCTCTTGTGCACTATTCAGCTCAAATGGGTGGGAGGTTTATAGCTACAGTCATTCACCTACTTAGAGCTTAAGTGTTTTATAATTTGAGCATCTGAGATGTAATGAACTATGTGCATCGACACTTGAATGCATAATGCGCAGTCAGATTGTGTCCTCCATATACTCTAACATGATTAAAAAATACGTCATTTTTCATTCAAGGGAAAGATTATTGAAAAAGTCTTCAAAATATCAATGTCCTTGCTATTTGCATGCATCATGTGCATGTTTGTGTGAGCTTTACTATTTAGCAGAGAATGAGAGAAACCATTAAAAGGCAGTGAACACGGCAATATAATTTATAAGCAATATTGTCAAAGAACAACACAGAAATTTTGAGAGGCACAACAATAACATTCATTATTGTCAGGAATATTCAAGTGCCAGGCAAATGATGTAACTCTGACAGTTGCACTAAACAGCTTTAACCATTCAATTGTAATAGCTATATCATCTGCAATCTCTCGTACAGCACATATGTGTAAACTATATAAGAGAAAAATATCGTTGTGAAAATGATGGTAACCTTCACCCACCGGTCAGAGATCATCACCTCATCATGCTATGAAAATTTGTCTTTTCGAAACAGTCGAACTTGTCGACTTTTAAATCAAAAGTAAATGATTATCTTTTTATGACGTACTGTATGAAGGTTCAGATCTGGATTAGCCTGTCATTGTCTTTGACATTTTTTTACCTTCTGTGCTCCTGTATTTTTCTAAAGGCTTCCATATTTTAAATTAAAGTGCAGGTAACCATGGCTAGCAGTTGTAATGTTACTGTCTTGTTAGCAGAAAATAATCAAATTTGTACTTTTTAGTACTTCAGAACAATTTACAGCTGAACTTGGCATATTTTTATCATCAAAATTAAAACATTTCATAAGTCATGACAGCTTCTCTTTTGTTTTCCAGAACCACTTCTTCGAGAGATAATACAGAAGATGAGCAAGACACAAAGCAGTCGGATGTCTCACTTGCATGAGGCGACAAAGGGGGAGCGGGGTGACAGTTTGGACACAGTGTGTTTGGCATCACCACAAACTGAATGGGAAATTTAATTTGTTGATAAGACTTGGACAAAGTTGGAAAAAATTGAAGGTCAGAGGATATATTCACCGTCAGAAGAGTTAATATGGCCCAGTGTTGCCAACTTTCAGCACATGCATTTTACATGTAAGAAGATAAAGTGCTTTCATTATTCTGTAATAATTGAGGAATTAGTGTTGTTTTTGTCTACTAATTTCATGTATGCTGTATTTTAGTATTTGAAAACCCTAGTTTATCGGCACAGATAGTTTTAGGCATTGATCAAAAAATGGCAAAACTTGTAAAATATGAAAACTTAAGAATAGAATCATACTTGTGGACAGTGTGTAAAACATTAATAAAGTATGTCCTCAGTATTTTCATGTTGTCAAACACGGATTCTAGCATTTTGCCTTATAGTTCACAACCTAATGCCGGTGAATGCGTGCTGAGGAGAATGCAAGAGGACTTGCCATGGAAGTCAACAACAGTAAATGCGTTTCTACTCATTGTACATACCAGTAATGATTTGATCAGTGAGGTGTATTGATAAACATAAGTTAACGGTAGCCCCTGTCTGCATTATATAATCCTAAATCAAATAAAGAAAGGATCATATTCTCTGATTGACTTCCAGGGTAAGGCATTCGCATAATGTCCCAGGTGGGTTATCCAGCATTTCTATGCATATGCATTGCTTCTGTCTCTCGTACACAGTTACAGCACGCTCTTAAATAAAGTTGTAGCAATAAATCACCATCCGAGCGATTTTGTGTTGAAGTAATCTTTATTGTTTGAGTTTATGCTATGTGATGAACTATGTGCAAGGACACTTGAAACACAGATGCACATTCTGATATTTTTTTATTTTTCCCGAATAATGACTCTCAACGGTAGAATTGTCCAAAATATGTACTCGCCAGAGTTTTTCGGTGCAGGCTGTCACGGTGGCTGCCATCTTGAAAATATCCACGATGCAACGCGTACTTTCCTCAGGTAGGGCGTTTTTTGGCTCAAGCAAGTGTTTTGTTTGCTTATGTAGGGTATTCCGTGCTCAAGCGAGTGTTTATTTTGCTTATGTAGGGTGTTTCATATGCTCGGCTTAGCTCTCTGTGCGAGCCCTGATAATGCAAATTTCACCCTATTTCATTTTGTACACACCTAAGCCAGTACACCTTATGGAACCTTAATCTACCGAGTTTAAACCAAATATAACTTACAGTTGCAGAGGTTTAGAAATTTGCAGGATTTTACCTTTTCCCCCTCATTTGTATATTTTGGCACTGACATGCTCATTTCTCCAAAATTCACATATCCACCCCTGGGTACACCTGTACACCAAATACTAAGATGGTAGGCGCTGCGGTTTGGGAGCGTCCTCCCGTCACTCCATCCGTCCGTCAGTGGGAACCATCGCTGTGTAACGTGAATAAGTGTCAGCACATGACGATTACCGTGTAAGATATGAGGTGTAATCATCATCACTTCATCATCATCATCATCCTTGCTAACACATTTGAATAAGAGGAACACGTACTTACTCTTCAACATTCAAAATTACAACGGAGAATACAAAGAGCAAAAGATTTTGTCCATTAATATATGTTACATCAAGATATGATAATGAAGAGAATTTTATAATTAGCTTTTATATGTATTATGTACACCTTTTCTTTGTACCATGGAGCATTTACAGTGTACATCATTGTACATTGTTAGTGTGTCTTCCCTTATCATACCGATAAGGGCGTCATATGGTATGGCGCCACTTAGTTGTAAGGCTTGAAGGCAGGGTGGCATCCATATAGATGAGTAGATATATTTCATGTTATCATTATAATCTGAATCGCAGGGTTGCATCTATAGATGAGTAGATATCTTCATGTCGTCATCATGATGAGAATCACAATAAAAATGAAGACAGGCTGGAATGAACAACGGTTTTGCCGCTACTTGCAACTCGTTGGAATCATTGTGATTATATCAGAATTTATTGAAGGTAAAATGTTCACCTAAACCTCACGTCTATTTTTCTTTACATTTCTTGGACATGCTCATCTCCAAAGGTGCGCACGGGAGTTATCGCTGTACATTTTGTATGTTGTTGGTTCTCCTTTTCATGACGCCATTTTATTTGTTGCAACAACAAATTTGGGCCAACCAACTCGTATGTGTCTGTGTGCCTGTTGTTTGTCTCAAGTCTACCTTTCTTATGGAAAACCTACGTCTGTCACGTTGAAAGCAAAATAAGGATGGGTTGATCTTGTATCTACATCATTTGCAATTTAATCAACGATGAACATCCTATTCGACTCGCTTTCAGTTGTCATAGCACTTCCATGGCACATCTTCATATCGTATTGACTGAAATGCCATACCACTCTGCAGTTTTCAAACCCGTTATATGGAAATGAATCCCAGCTAATAATTTTATTCCTGGAAAACTAAAATTCATACGTACGTTTCTGACGTTCATAGTTCTAGTAGTCCTGTGTAAATAAAATAGTGGAACTTTAATAGCCCGTAGCACATAAATATTCTATTGAAGTTCTGGGAACAATTCTCGACAAGCATAAATTATAGTCTGTGTATTTAGCATATACGTATAACTCGGAGTGTTGTTCTATTTTTTGACTTTTGCTTTAGCAAAGAACTAACGGCTTTTTCGTACAGCTGTTTTCTTCTCTATGAAGATAACTACTGAGAATTTGAACTAAAATGCCGTAACTCTGTTTACTGTAAAGAAATTCCAACAAAAATATTTATAAAAATAAATTATGCAAAAACTAATAGAAAATTTAAAGACAATTAAATAAAAACAATTGGAGATGGTAAATGAAAGTTGTGGGTGTTGACACACTTCTTTATGCGTTACATGGACAGGTTTAAAGCTATAGATTTCATCAATTGCAGGTAAACAAAGATGGCGGAACGACGAACGTTGCGGAATACTTTTCCCCCTATCTGATGGTACCACATCACTGTGTAATCCCAAGGGCGTGTCTCCCTGCTGCTCACCATTCGGTTGGTGCGGCGACAGCGAAGCTCATTGTAGATGTAAGGATTGCGTCGACTATAGAGGTAAGTAGGCCAAGAAGCGTGTAATATATTTAAAAGGGCAATTCAATAGATTGTTTATTGTGAGTAATTGATTGCGGGTAATTCTAGAGATGATAAATGATCCTACAGATCAAGATACTTGCTCGGCAACACTAAGGGAGGGGTGCCTCTCTTTTACAAAAATACGTTAGTATGTTCAAATTGTACTTTAACATTATTATTATATAATGCATTTCCGAAATAATACACGACGTTAAGGGCTGCCCATACAATTTTTGTAATGAAGATATGGGAAAAAAATTAATCTCAAACATTTGAGACGTGACTTGCAAAAACTCTGAATTTATGACATTTGAACATCTGCAAGTAATTTTGCATTGACATTGTGCATTTATGAGTCACTCAACAAATCTCTGAATTACATACTTTTACGAATCAAAATCACTGCGTCATGGGCACTACACGATCTACAAAGTTATTTGCCAAGCATTGAGAGTAGGTTATAGCAGCTATATATACATGCACGTTTCTTATCAGAGGGTCACTAGCCACAAATAGCTTGCATTGTCATGTTAATGTCCGTTAATCCCGGCATAGACTGGTCAGATTATAATGCCAGTGTTTCTCATCTTTGCTTGAATCACGTGTGTGATGGGACCCTGGTTTGAATATTGGCCTAGATAAATCAAACGTCAGTAGTCTGGACTGCTCGTTTTGGCACACCCCCCCCCCCTGCGCACCCCCATGTACTCCTCTCCGTTACCTCATGCATAAACTGTTCTAATTCTATTATTATTATTATTATTATTATTATATTAATTAAAAATTGTTTAAAATGCACTACACATACGTCTCAGCACATTGTACATAGCTGTATAAAGTGAACAATAATACTTGTTTTATGTATAGGATAATGCACGAGTGGAGTGCAATCGTTCAGATATTGAACGGCACGAGGGCCGTAGGCCCGAATGCCTTTCAATATCTGAACGATTGCACTCCACTCGTGCATTATCCGACTTACAACACGTGACCTTGCACCTGCGAGTGGGCACGGACCAATCAGATTACAGCAATTAATTAATGGCCATTTTGAAAGTGCGCACCTGTGTATAGTACTATTTCATTGGCTAAGGATAAACACATGGAAATTTCCACGTGTTCTACACGGAGCGTAGACGTGGCTTTCCAACGTACACGTTTTTGTCATTGGTGACACTGCAACTGAACTGCAAGCATCATGCTGAGTGACAGCGATGAAGACTTGTTCATTACACAAAATACTTTCCGAAACCCCACTGAAAGTGATAACCCTGAAGAAGACGACTGGCTGTTTCAAGACTTTGGAGAGTTACTGGGTGAACTGGGAGAAGGCTCGGCACAAGTAGAAAGTCTCGCTGTCGACGTTGCGCCTCCTGGTATGTCAAAGCCTGTTTCACTGCTTGTAAGAGACACGTTGCCTGTTCATTCTGACACACCTTGCCCCTCCCGTTTGGATATAAAAAGTGACAAAGAGATAGAAAGAATGGCGATTGAAAGGATTCCTAAAAACACCCTAAACAAAAATAGTTGGGCCGTAAACACATTTAATTTCTGGCAAAACGAGAGAAATAAGTTGGCCTTAGACCCGTCATTTAATATTAGTGTAATACATCCTAAACTCGAGGAAATGACGAAAGATGAATTAAATTTTGCATTGTCACGCTTTGTTTCTGAAATAAAGAAAAAAGATGGAAATGATTATCCTGGACAAAGTTTGTATGAATTAGTGATGATTATACAAAACCATTTGTCAGTAATGGGTAAAAGCTGCCAGTTTCTGAATGACCCCACCTTTAAACAGCTAAAAGATACTTTAGATTGTATCATGAAAACAAGGAGCGCTAAAGGAATTGGTACGGAAAAGCGACAGGCCATGGTGTTGAGTGTAGACGATGAGAACAAATTTTGGAGCAGGAAATTGATTGGCGATTTTACACCACAAACTCTATTGGACGCTCATGTCGTCCTTTTCGGAATAAATTTTGCTTTGAGAGGGGGCCAAGAGCACAGGAATTTACGCCCTGGCCAAATTTGCAAAAAATACTGTGAGATTGTTGGGAAATATTATCTGGAATACACCGAGGACGTGTCAAAAACAAACAGTGGTGGCTTGGCATCAAGGAAAGTGAAGCGTAAAGTTACAACTGCGTTCGAAAACACAGACTGCAAGGAGAGATGCATTGTGCGATTGTATGATACATACAACAAACTTTGGTAAGAATCCTGTTTTGCTTCAGTGTTGAAGTGTACTTTACTAGAGCCATGGTAGATGTTCCAAGTATATCGTGCCTTGATTATTTTGGTTGTGGCGCTTTCCACTGCGCATAATGTGAACAATTAATTCGATTGTCCGGTCTACTGGGTCGTCCACTACGACGCTCGAAATTATTAATTTTCGGTGGTTTTGTAATATTCTGAGTAAAATTTGTTGAACGAGAAATATTGGCTGATAGAGGGCGCCTTTCTTCAAAATTAAGCCCAGTGAACTTATATATTTTTATGAATAAAAACCTTGGGCATATTCTGCCAATAGCTGAAATTATCTGACAAGCATGGATAACGAGATGCATACAACCTTAATGTTAACGTTGACATGATCAGTATACTATATTACTTCACCAAGTCCAACTTTTAATTGTATCCCTAACCGATTTCGGATAATTAACACGTTTATGTCAATTTAGTCCTTCAGATCGCCCTCAAGACGTAAACTATTTGCAGCCGGCCAAGAAAATAACCGCAGATTGTTGGTATTCTACGATGCCAGTTGGGAGGAATACACTAATGAAAACTGTGGCAAGACTCTGCGAAAACGCGGGAATTGAAGGATACTATACGAACCACAGTCTACGGGCCACAGCTGCCACTCGCTTATTTGCCGATGGTATGGACGAACAACTAATTGCTGAAAAAACGGGTCATCGAAGTTCTGCTATTAGATCTTACAAGGTAGTAATAAGTTACAACATAGTAAATTATAACTCGAGACGTTTATTCATATAATTGATCAAAAAGAAACTTGGTATCATAAACTTTGTATAAACTGATAAACTTTTGGGTACAAACGGAAAAGTGGTACCGAATGAATGACGGTAGTTGGCTATCATGCGATGGCATTTCTAAAATGTTTATATTTGCTCTGGTTTCAATGCCGTGCATTTGCCGATGTATTGTTCACGTGCATAATCAAAAATCTTAACTGTCTCATTTAATCAGTTTTGTATTTGTGTTACAGAGAACAAGCATCGAACAGCAGTTCAAGGTGAGCAAAGTTTTGCAAGGAAGGCCACCTAAAATGGCGAAGTTGGCAGATTTTGGGCCGGGAAAACAGTCGATAAAAGAGGAGTGTGACGAAGAATTGAAGTGCCAGGTGGAAGAATGTTCGAACGTCGAAATTCATAAAGAAAACAAGAGCAGCGTCCGTTACGTTCATTTTGAGGCCGATCTTCCAGAGGGAGCAAACATATCTTTGAATTTCGATAAAAAGTAATGTTGTAATGTAGACATTCAATTAAATCATGGTGTATTAAAGTCCCTTCTACTGTCATTTGTTGTTGGGTGTTTTTGTAGTGTTTCTGTTGTGTCGGTCACTGTGTGGTAACGGCCACCTGTTGTCAAGTTTGCACTCGTTTGATTTCGATATTAGATATTGCACCGGAGCAGTGCAATATCTAGATATTGCACCGGTGCGTGCAATATCTAGATATTGCACCGGTGCAGTGCAATATCTAGATATTGCACTGCTCCGGTGCAATATCTAGATACTGCACCGGTGCAGTGCAATATCTAGATATTGCACTGTACCGGTACAAAATTGAGAACAGGTCGATGTTATCTAGCAGAGAACTGCACGACAAAACAAAGACCATGGCCAAGAGCAGTGTTGTAATGTAGTTTAAATGGGCCGGGTTCGAGGCTGTGAGTGGGACGGTCTCCGGACGAGGCCACTTAAAAGTTAATCAGTATTAGCTTCGACCTCAGAGCGTTCACATGTGGATAACGTTTGTCCACAAAGCTATTGTTCCCGCCAACGAATAGCAAAAATGTCAGACAAAGCACAAAGTTTCCGCGAATGGTGTGAGGCAGCAGGCCTAACGGACGATACACATGACGTGCTAACTACACAAGGCATCCCATCAACCGATGTCCTGAAGCGGCTCAACAATCAAGACATCATCGGACTTAAACTGCCTATAGGCCAACGCGGACTGCTCCGCTGGGCATGGAACAACTTAGACGCAAAACCGGCAAAACAACAGGCACCTCAAGACCAACCTACACACGGGACAGAAACATCAGGGGCGACTACAAAGTCCCTTGCCAAAGATGCAGAGCTGAACAAACTCCTCGAAGCTTTCAGCAACGACGCGCTAAAAGACATTGTATCGGACCAGCGCATCACATCCCAAAATCTAACGAAGGATGAGCGTAAACCATTACTGATTCCGGACCATATAACCACAAAGACTGCTTCGCTGGACTCTTCCGACGAGACGGAACTAGCAGCGGAAGGGGACATGAAGCTAGTTATGCGGACCGCCAAGCGTAGACCGAAACCTGACCAAGTTTCCCTTCCTCAGTGGATATCAGCCAACGCCCGAATCTTAAAGACATTGATTAACCGCGGCATGTCCACGAAGGACACATTGGCGTACCTCGATCACACAATTAACATCGGGGATTACGCGCAATCTTTTACGACATCATCAGTTTGATCCACAGGCGTGCTGTTTTCTGGGTAGTTTCTATAAGTGTAGTTTATTCTACGTTTCGACGTTCTCTTCCGTAGCCTAATCACCAAGGTAAGAAACAGAATATCCGGCCTGCCAAGAAAACTGCACGTTCTAGTCGAAAAATAAGCACAAATCCTTCATTGAGTTACCTAGTTAGATGCGGAAGGATCTCGGCTGTCCAAAAAACACACTCATGTCACGATAAAATGACAACTTCAGGAGAAATCTGCCGTGTTTTGACAAACTAGGCATTTCTGGCGTCCAACGTTGTAATAACGCAACTCATTATCATAATTGTACGCCGTCCGCATCGCTGATTGGTCCGTGAGCAACGCCATCAACGGCATCAGACTGAGATGCACCACTTTCTATGTGCAGACACCGTCCATTATGTTAATGAGTTGCGTTATTACAACGTTGGCCATCAGAAACGCCGATGTTGTCAAAACGCGGCAGATTTCTTCGAAAGTTGTCATTTTATCGTGACATGAGTGTGTTTTTTGGACAGCCGAGATCCTTCCGCATCTAACTAGGTAACTCAATGAAGGATTTGTGTTTATTTTTCGACTAGAACGTGCAGTTTTCTTGGCAGGCCAGATAATTCTGTTTCTTACCTTGGTGATTAGGCTACGGAAGAGAACGTCGAAATGTAGAATAAACTACACTTATAGAAACTACCCAGAAAACAGCACGCCTGTGGTTTTATCGTATGATCACGAGTATCGCAAGAAACAGGCGACGGACTCAATCACATGGGGTTCCGTGGACCTCCATTTATCACTGTATCACCTTGATAAACGACAGGCAAACGGAAATACGCCCAAGAAAAACACTACGAAGGACACTGCGCGCCGCAACTTTGTCACACGAGAAACCGAAATCTGCTTTGATTTCCAAAAACCAGCCGGCTGCAACCGCACTTCCTGCCGTTTCGCGCACGTGTGCATAGAGGACGGCTGCCGCAAAGACCACCCGCAACACCGCCACAATTCGCTGCTCAGCCAAGAACTGGGTGGTCAAGCCTAGCATAAGGTAGCTAGCCCTCTGACTGATTGCCTGGAAAATGGGAAAACGAACTCAAATACGACATGGATCGCGACTTCATTCTAAACGGCATAAAATACGGTTTCGACATCATCGACCCTGGCACCCCCCTTCAAAAAGTGGAACGATCGAACTATGCATCATGCACCGATCCAGCTTACTGCGTGGTGGTCGAACAACAATTTTACACGAGATATCAGCAGGAAATTACAAGATCACGAACAGTAAACCGCACATTATAAGCAGCCTCGGTGCTATACCCAAGAAACAATCAAACAAGGTTAGACTCATTCACGATTGCAGCCAACCTACCGGCAGAAGCGTAACTCATATGCATCTACAAACTCGTTCAAATATGAAACTATCGATCACGCTGTCGCTAGTGCAAGCCAGGATCGTATCTGGCCAAAGTCGACCTGAATTCCGCTTATCGCTCTGTACCCATAAGTATTGACTCACAGCGTGCTACGGGCCTATGTTACAAATTCACGCAGCATAAAACTTGGACATACATGGTCGACACACGCCTTCCATTCGGTGCAGCGAAGAGCCCGGAAATTTTCACTCGCATCACGCAAAGTATTACTAGAATGATGCGCAGGAAAGGGTATGATGTCGTCATCGTGTATCTCGACGACTTCCTAATCATCGCGGACTCTAAACTAGCGTGCGAACAAGCATTTAACGCCTTGCAACAACTACTTCAGCAACTTGGCTTTTCCATAAACTGGGATAAGGTGGTCGAGCCTACGCAATGCTTAACATTCCTAGGGATCGAGATAAACGCGCAGACACGGACTCTGTCCCTAGACGATACCAAGCTACAAGAAGTAAGCGACCTCCTGGAATATTGGCTTCCGAAGCGGCGAGCGACGAAATGCGAGCTTCAGCAATTAATCGGCAACTCAACTGGGCGGCAAGAGTTATTCGCGGCGGGCGCACATTTTTGCGGCGACTCATCGATGTGACAAATTCGGTCTCACGACAGTCTCATCACATACGCCATAACAGGCGAGCGAGAGCGGACATCAGCTGGTGGGCGAATCTCAGCAAATCTTTTAATGGTACGGCATTCTTCATAGAGGAAACTCCGCAGATTTTCACCACTGACGCATGCTCAGCAGCGGGAGCGGGCATTTACACGAACGACTGGTTCTACACGCAATGGTCAGCAGACCACCCAACTACTGCGGATGCGCATATCAACCTCAAGGAACTTACACCGTCCTGCTTGCGTGCAGGCGGTGGCATCGTTTCTGGGACAAACGCCACATAGTGGTATACACGGACAATACCACCACCATGTATATAATAAACTCTGGCACGTCACGCAATGCAACAGCCATGGAGTGGCTACGCGAACTCTTCTGGCTGTCGGCAATCTCCAACTTTCAGATTACCGCCAGATACGTCAGAACTAATGATAACGACGCGGACTCCTTATCGCGCCTGCACGAAATTAAACACTACTTCAGAGCTTTAGACACCCTGCAAAGTCGCGAGGCACACCCTCTACAGGAATGGCACTACCATATGTCTGTTTCCACACACTCCTTATTGCTCCAGGACCTTTGTAGTAAGAACTTTACAAACTAAGTAACATGCATGGACTCTTTTAGCGACAATGACGCTATTTCCAGGGCGCGGAGGGCTAGCGCCTACTACTAGTGTTGGGGGCTTTTGGCGGAAATCGGCTCATAGCCTGTCAACATCGGAATAAAGTTGTTGACCTTGACCCCAACACTTGTGTCTGTCTGTATGTTGTCAGTATAGGCATCATTTAAGTGAACAATAATACTTGTTTTATTGTAGTTTAAATGGGCCGGGTTCGAGGCTGTGAGTGGGACGGTCTCCGGACGAGGCCACTTAATAGTTAATCAGTATTGGCTTCGACCTCAGAGCGTTCCCCCACCCTCCCTCCCTATCCTACTAGCTTGCAATTGAATTTTTTTTTTTCTTTCTTCTTCTTTCTTTCTGCTTTTCGTCTTTGAATATGTATCTTATTACGCCTAGAGTGGCGGAAATCGGCTCATAGCCTGTCAACATCGGAATAAAGTTGTTGACCTTGACCCCCAACACTTGTGTCTGTCTGTATGTTGTCAGTATAGGCATCATTTAAATAATTTAAAAATACGACCACACTAAAAAATTAAAACAAAATTACACATAAAACTGAGTAAAAAGGTAGGTTTTCAAACTGCGCTTAAAACTATCTACACTTCTGGCGGTCTTAATTTCAAATTGCAAATCATTCCATAGTAAGGGTGCACATACTAAAAACGCTCTCTGTCCATATGTCTTGTTAAAGTTGCCACGGGGCTGGGTTAAACATAATTTGTCACTCGATCGCAGGTCTCTGGCAGGTACATATAAATCTGATAAATCTCTGAGATAAATAGGTGCATTTCCATGGATAATTGTGAATTTAAGCAACAGAATTTTAAATCTGATGCGAGCCTCTACAGGTTACCGATGTAAATCTTTGAGAACGGGTGTGACATGATCTATGACATGAAACTAATCTCGCCGCAGCATTCTGTAAAGACTGTAGTCGAGCAAGTTGTCCTCTAGGGATACCAAACAAAAGACTGTTACAAGAGTCTAAGTAGTCCTGTTTCATAAGTCAGGTCCATGACATATGTACCAACATCAGTGATTGTTTCATCTGGTATTTTAAGGTCCATTTGCGTTACGCTGATTGGTGGGACCTCATGCGTAAGGTCTCATTACTACAATGTAAATCCAAGTGTTTAACTTCTAAACACATAAATAAACACTTATCTGTTACACTTAGTAAACACGTTAAGGTGTTTAAGATATAGTAAACACTTGAAATGTTTAATTAATAAACACACATATTTAGGATTTAAACACTGGTGTTTTTATTAATAAACGTGTCAACGCGTTTGACAACCAAATAGACTTACATGTTTATTGGGTTGTTACACTTTTGAAACACATATAAGTGTTTATGACCTAAACATGTTTATTCAAAAAACATATAAAAATGTTTATCAAAGTGTTTATCACACTACAATTACCTTCAAAATTATGTCATAGGACATAGTTTCCAAAAAAAAAGACTGGATACAGTGTGCTAAATGGAATGCACAGGAAACATGTTGTATAGAAGCAAACATAATCAAAGGTCCCATTGTTCATAAACCTGGCACTGTGACAGTCAATAACCTTACTGTCAGCCTTTACAAAATGCGTTTGAGTTTCATATCTTCGAGAAAGACGACAAGATTCGGCGATTCAAGTTCCCTGCTCTTGAAATAAACTTCAATGTCAGCATCTGGAACCTCCTATTGGAAATAGAGAATGTGTAATGCATTGATTAATATACTTGTGATTAGAAGTATGACTAAAGCAAGCTATTGTTACATGCTATATTATTCTTGCACAGATGATCAATAGTACCACTATGCAATATTACATCCCATAATGTACAGGATAAATTGTCTGCTGTGATAGACAAAAACGAGGTACGAACGAAACCAAGATAGACATTTGCCCGTTATACCGAAACGAAATTGTAGTCTCTGAAGCATAATTTCATGATCAATTGTGTCGAACGCCGCTGATAGATCTAACATGATGAGAATCACATCATGTTTGTTATTCAAGGCAAGCATTATGTCATTGTGAACACGGAGGAGAGCAGTTTCTGTGCTATGGTTAGCACTGTAAGCACTTTGAAACTTTGTGAAAAGACTAAATCTAGTGAGGTGCTGGTTCAATTGCTGAACAACAGCCCGCTCGAGGACTTTCGATAAGAAAGGGAGGTTTGAAACGGCCTGTTGTTCTGATCAAGATCTACTTTCTTTAACGATGGACGAATTATCGCTGACGTAAAATGACTCGGAACGATGCCAGTTGTGAACGAATTGTTGAATAGATCCGCAAGGAAAGGTGCCAAGATGTGTACACATTTCTTCAACACTCCATGTGGTAGAATGTCGAGTTCACAAGATTTCGGTGATGACTGTTTCACTAACGCAATTATATCCCCAGGTGACACCGGGTCAAATTCAGCTAAAGTATGGGTCGGCATTACATTGTGTACATCAATCTCACAGCTGTGCGGTTGTAGACCAATCCTGTCACGAAGTTGCGACACCTTGTTTTCAAAATAATTCATGAATGCTGATGGAATCTCTTTCAATTCTACTGCCGGTATTTCTCATCTTTGCATGAATCACGTGTGTGATGGGACCGTGGTTTGAATATTGGCCCAGACTAATGAAACATCTTTCGAAAGGTTGAAAAAAAACGAAATAGAATGCTACAAGAGAGTAGTTTTCAGTTGAAGAGGAAGTGATTTTTTTGAAAAAAACTGTTAATTTACTGAAATAGTAAGTTTTTGATGGCCTCTCGCTGGCATGATTATCACTTGCTAAATTTACAATCATTCATATTGGTCTACCCAGTCTCTAGTGGCAGCTTTCATTGTGTTTGAAGTAAGGTCCATGTAATGCATATTGCTGTAACAGTGACTTTATCTGTGTGGCATAATGCACTATCTTTGTACATGGGTACATATTGAATGTCATACTTTGTTTGTTTTAGGTACATTAATTCCACTTCCGAATGAAAGGGGAACGTACAGACTTTTTCCTACAAAACTACTTGGACTCATGCGAAAGAAGTCTGTGACAGCCATAGTGCTCATTTGCCAAGGTTTTATGACCAGGAAGTCTTAAGGAGTGTTTCGTCATTAGCATTCTACTTTTATAGTCCAGGTAAAAATCTTAAATTTTACTGAATTTCTTATCCATGAAATTACCTTTACATTATTGCCATGAACTTGAGATGTTATCCAAGCTACATCTTTATAATTGTCTAACGTTATAAGTTTGTGGCATTATTTCCCGCCGTGAATGCGTACTGTGAATGTGTTCAACAGATTCCTTGTCACTCTGTGATGTCAGAGACAATTGCCATCTTTACTACTCGTACTTCCGACGACTGCATGGCCAAAGTTAAAAATGATTAATAAATATGGTCAATGATCAACAGAGATATTGGAGTAATTTTCTTCTCGTCCTCCTTGGATTTGTAACATGGTCACGATAAACAGATTTGACCACATAAATCTTGCAGTTTACCTAAACAAAGTCCAAACAAGTTGTCGTTTTGTCGCAATCGCATTATAAACTTCATCACAATCGGTTCAACACTCCCCTAACTAAATGCAGCTCATAAACTCCAAACAAATTGTTGTTTTGTCGCAATCGCATTAAAAAATTCATCGCAATCGGTTTAACACTCCCCTAACTAAATGCAGCTCATATCATCAATAAATTGTGAGATTACATCTTCCTGTGAAACATCGCGTTAATATTGTCTTCCAATTACCATGTGCTAAACATTCTCGGTGTGGGGTTTCTGGGTAAAGCAAGTGACAATTGAAAGATTGTAAAAAAAAACCCTGAAGGCAGAAAGGTTTTAGTCATCAAATTACCTGATCCCTGTAATTAGTAGTGATAAACCTTAGGAGATTGTCGCGTGTGTGGTGGGTTGTTGCATAGTTCTTAGGTGGGTTGGTTGTTCATGACCTGCCTGCAACTCAAGCGGCTACCAAAGCCAGCAACGGGGGGGGGGGGGTCTATGTCGTAGTGCAAATACTCGTTTCAAGCAAGACGGGAGGGCTATTACTTTCAGATGAAGTGAAGAAGACTTCTAGAGTGTGAAACACAGCTATAAATTTTAACATGTTAACAATCCAAAATTCGCTACGCTTGAATCCTGTCTGCATCACAGCTCTGTTAAGCACAGCAGCTGCTGCAGTACACAGCTTCCCATATGGCTTGCGATTTCGAGTTTCGAAGCCTAATAACGGTAGAATAAACCTTGAGGACAGATATTCCGTCACCAAACTTAGACTGTCAACAGTCCCTCGTGCCTTCAGTGTTTAAAATACTAACGCATCCCCTGTAGCAACGGCCGTATAATGTGCTCACCCAAAAAGCCCAGTTATATTGTTTATGGAGTGTCACGCCGCCCTGGAAGATATCCTATAATGCATTGCTGTAAGCCCAACGCCTAAACCGGAAATAGGCTCATTTGGCGTCAAGACACCAAGGCGAGCGGATCGGCTTCGCTCATCCAATCTTGCCGCATATGGCAAGCAATTGCGATAATGACGAATGCCTTATTTCCAAAAATCAGTAAATGACATGCTTTATCCATCCCCACTTCAGTATGACACGTTCCCTAGTCAGTAAATGACAATGGGGCCGGGGTACCCCAGGCCTCCCACAAGTATCAGATTGTTCACAGTCCCGTGGATTGTTGTAGCGAAGCCAGCAGTTTTTCTCACAGAAACAAGTTGCATAATGTACTCAGTAAAACCTTAGACCCTCGAGAAAGGGTCTATGGTAAAACGTTGTCAGGTACATGTAACATGAAAAGTGACTGAGGTCGAAGTGACTAAGGCACCGGGATTGATTTGACCACAAACAACGACAAGAGGGTGTGAATTACTTGGGTCGAAACGGACAGGGGTCGAGGTGACCTGCTGCCCTAGCGGCCTGGCTATGTTTACATAAGGCGTCCACATTTTAGAAAATCGCTAAAAGTAGGCAGAAAGAAAGCCCCCATTACGTGAAAACGCTTGGGGTCGATAGGGGTCGGATGACAGTTTGACACATTTCGTACCATTAAGAGTCGAATGATACTACATTGACTGGGTTGACCATATGACTTTCATCAAAAAACGTCCGGGGAAAAGTGAATACATTGGATGTTTGACCAAACTTTACAAAGCATCAATTTTTCGATCAAAAAATTCATGCGTAGAACTAATGAAAATTCGTAAAAAAATACCACTGTCTTGTACATCAGGCAATAAAATGTCGTAGGCGTGAAAATGAGTTTACTAGAAAATAAATAGTGGCTCTTAAAATAAGTTTGAAAATTTAGCGTCTTTACCGCGGTATCGCTAGATGGCCGTCATTTTTGAAGCGAAGATGAAGTGGTGGATTCTGGGATATCTTCCAGGGCGGCGTGATGAAGGGTCACCAAGAGATTGCAATGATGCGCTTAGGCCTACTTGTTTCACTAAAAATATGTAGGCTTACTTTCCGTATTAAAAACGACGCACATTTACAATAAGGAAGGATATGGCGTGATCTTTGAACAGCTCAGATCGAGAATTAAGCTGTCTCGTTTGGCATGTAGTTCATGTACATGTTTTTCTACCATTTTATTTTCGAAAACGATACCCTAGACTCTGTGTGGATTGATGCCAATGACAGAGAAACTGAAGGTCACTTCAAACATTCCGATGATTCTGAAATGTGCGTACAACTGTGGGACATTGGAGAACCAAACGAGCACGGATTTAGCGAAGACTGTGCAGTAATATGGTAAATTCATACTCTTGCCAGCCTGTAAATCAGGCTTGTTTTTAACAAAGTCATTGTTGAAGGTGGCCAACCTACTTTACTACATGACACCTATATTTAACTTCAGCTTCCATATATTTTTGCTCAACGAAATACATCGGATATAGTTCTGGTGACGGTTCCAAATAAGCGGAATTTTCATATTTTGCCTGAACAATTGGAGGCCTACCACCATCCCTCTATGAACTGTGACTGTGCCCATGGTTTTACAAAATATTGCCCGTCACTCTAAAAGGATACCGTCTCCGACAAAGTCTCTTCATAAAAGTCGGCATTTGAATTTTTAGTTCTGCATCTTTCGATTTTAAACATACACATGAGAAGTGTACGTAGAAAATCGCTTTTCTCTTCGTTTGTACGTAGCATTAGACATTTCAAATTTGGTAACACAAACAATAACTATATTTCACTGTTGGAAATATTAAAGCTAAAAGCTTATCGTTGCATCAGTAAGAAACAGGCATAGTTGGCATGATATGAATCCGAAATTACATCGGCTTAAACGTTTTTAATGAATACATCTGATTTCGTCGCCCAAGAAGCAACGATTCACGACCGATCGAATACCCTTTCCAAATTACGTTAAATGAGATAGCTCCTATAATGTTATGATAATAAGGGTCTGTAATACGAGCTCTTAAAAATTATCGCATTGGAGCCATCAAATATGTATTTAATCACATATTATTTCTACATACTTATATTATAAATTATCATTTATATAGCAGTGAGCAGAAATTCTTTTTGTGTGAAACAAAAGCAATGATGTGTAGGATGACGGTGATTCAATGTAAATTTACAGTCCTTTTTCCGTGGTCAATATTGAGCTTCGGCGTGTCTGTTTGTGTCATGACAGCTTTTCAGCACACAGATTTAGATTTGGTGGACATGGCCTATTTGGGCCAAATCGACCATACCAACTACGTCTACTAAAATTCATGAGTTTACTTTCCTTGTTTACGCAAACAGATTATCCATTTCAAATCTAGGGAATGGCTATTAAATCAGGTTACAGCCCCCTTATGTGGGCCGTGAATTCAGATTACTTTTTGTGTGGAGCTAGCTCCATGCTGTTTATAAGACAGTTGCGATTCTGAATAAAGCAAGACAAAGTTGTAGGTTTCACTAATTTCCCTACAATTACAACACTAACGTTCAGGGAAAACTATGCAAACCTAGGAAAGCCGTTTCTAATGACATTCGAAACACAATGAGCATGCAATGACCAAGATATTCAACAATCCTTGATATAGTATTTAAAGCCTCATCACTCCGCTCAAGGATATTTCTATTGTTAAGGATTGGGATCGAGATGTTCATTGTGGTAATCCTTAAGCGAAGTGTTCCCATAGGTCGGGTGGGTGGGAGGGGAAATTAAAGGCCATTCTTCATCGAACGCCTATCCCTGGTACTCTCTTTTCATTGGACAGTGTTTAGCTGCTCAGAGTGCCCTGTCGCTTTCCTTACTCTCTATCCTCTATTCCTGGGCAAGGTTTGACACTGTGTCTTTGTTTCACCTGATTATATACCTTGCTTATGAATATTAATGATATATTTGCATATTGCGGATGTATATCGCTCCGTGATGAGGCTTTGAATAATATAGTATTTAAAGCCTCATCACTCCGCTCAAGGATATTTCTATTGTTAAGGATTGGGATCGAGATGTTCATTGTTCCCATCCCTGCTGTCGTTTTCCATTTTTTCACCCATTACTTCTTTCTCCAATCCTCCAAATCTTACACCATGCATTTCAATTTCCTCACACTTCATCCCATACCTTCACTAAAGACTCACTCCTTAACTCAAAGCTCATTTCGCATAGCTGGTCTTAACCTAAACGCCTTATCATATAAAGTATTATCCATATGCATAAAACGTTGCCCAAAAATTTTTAATCACTTTATTGCGATTATCCAAGACATAATTACATTTATGCTTTCTCTCATGTTGTGTTTACTAACATCATGTATTTGGGTGGAAAGCCACCGTAAACCCAGTGAGCTTGTCCATATTTTCGTAAACAGTTGTTTCGGGGACACTATCGACTACTTCCCTCATTTTATTAGCAGCAGTTCCTACCCCCGACACTGTTAGCAATTTAGTATAATGATTTGCTGATGCCTCTGATCGCCAGCCAATGTGGTCCATAACCTGCTGTATACTAGCACCAGTGAGAGACATGGTTATGGCGCACGCACTTCTAAGGCTGTGCGGCGTTTCACCCTCATCCATATTCAACTCTTGAAGGTATGACTTCAATCTTTGATACATAAGTTGAGATGATAGGGGCTTGTTTTCTACTTGCCCTGCAGGGGTTGTTGGTCGAAAAAGGTACCTGTGTTCAATGAGATGCCTAGTGTTCCCGCAAGATCGACATATTGTTCTAAGGTATTGATTGGACAAATTCGAATGTTCCGACATCTCTTTATGGCAAACATATTCGTCCCAGCTCCCCGTAAAGTCTTTCCAAACGTATGGTTGAAGATCATGCCCGAATTATCTGGAAAACGCAGAATTTCTTGTGTTTTAATTTGCCCCAAATCACCCGCTCTATCACCCGAAAAAAATAATATTTTCAGAAAAGCGAGATCCCTCGCAAACATATAGAGGTGTGCCGCTGATGGCGCTGTTTTCATCTTCTCGAGAATGTAGTCAAACACACTTTCCATCTTGGGCCAGAACAGTGGTTTGCTTGCTTTCCGGTTATGTGGGCTTTAGCCTGTTCTTCTTGCATCTTTTTTACATATCTTTGAACCATTATAGAGGTAGCCGGATTATCCGCGCCGCCTTTACCTTCTCTTCGCATAGCCTGATAAAAGGAGGATAATTTAGATACAATGTTTTTCACTGTACCAGCCCTCAGTCGTTTTGGGCATCCACACGAAACATGGCCGAACCGCCCTAGAAACTGACAATTGTAGCGGTGGACTTGCGTCCTAGAGTCCTTGTCTTTGAACACAAGAAACCGCACTACATCCTGTGGACTCGCCGAAACAACAGATTTTGGTGTGGGTAGACTCTTTAAAAATGACTCAAATTGCTGAATAAGTCTGTCTTTCTGAGTCTCATAGGCAGACTTTTCTCCCAGTAAGTCGTTAATACGTTGATCAATGTCCTCCACATTAATAGGCTGATCATCCTCTGTGTCTCGTGTCCTCATAATAGCTGACCCGCACATTCTACATGATTTTAGAAGGGGGTGATTCATACTTCCACATATCCAGCATATCTACGTACAAGAAATCAAAGGAACGTCCTCAGATGATAAACAATTTTAATTCTTAATATCGTTTTCTGCTATACAGAATACAATTACATTCTACAGTAGAGAAGCTAGTTGCTTCTTCATGTATCGCCATAACCAATAACTTATCCAACAATAAAGACCCTTGTCTATTTAGAGGGGTTCAATACTGCTCGAAAGACATTACATATAAATCACAAGGAAGTGAACAATCAACATATCCTTTACGCGAGGGGGCCATTATGACATTTCTGTCTCCTCGGTTTGCCAACTTTTCTACCCTTCCCCGTGACATCTTACCAGTGGCCAATAAGATTGTAAGAAACGATATCGTGGTACTATAACCGTAGCCTTAAGTTTGCTCTTAATGATATGCCTAAGTACTGCTGGTACAACATGAATGGTGGGTACACATAAATGTGTTCACACTGATCAAAATTGTGCTGGAAGAAATTTGTTCCTATACATCCAATTTGGCCAAATTGAGACACATATCTTGGCAATTTCCTATTGGAATAATTTGCCATAGCATCTACCTGGTGCGGGCCAAACTCTTTGTTTACCCAGCCCCATGCTGCGTCCGACAACATCGCATTACTTAGCGAAGTGTCTCGTGACTGCGCATCGGCTTCATTATCAATGGATGCTACATGTGTCATTGTGAGACGTATATTATTATCAAAACAAAAATTGAATATACGTTTTAATGCCTCATTCAGCTCATACGCTCGTGCCCCAGGGACGCCATCGTTCCATGACTGCACAACAGGCAATGCGTCGACACACGCATCTACCCTCCTATCACTGATATACTGCTTAATCGCCATGAGTGCTCTGAAGACAGCCTCTGCCTCTTTCCTAACTATTGGCTCATCTTTCCAGTCGTTCTCCCACATATCTCCTACCTCTATCTTCCTACCATCTAAATGTGTGACTGCACCCCATTTATATGCACTGGAATCTGTGAATATTTTAACGCCGATGTGGCCCTCAGCCGGCCACTTAAATTCTCCCGACTTTTTAATTATACTTTTCCACTGCTCGATTTCCTGCTTAAGCAGTCCCCGCACTGGTATCAGCATCTTAGCATCTCTTTCGGCTTTAGTGCAGGCAAAAGCCATCTGCCTTATATACAGCCGAGCGCACGGTATAGCAAGAGCAAAAGAGACACACTTCCCCATGATTCTTTGAACGACGGACAATGGTACTGCCCGTTGCGACAATGTGCTATCTATTATCTCCAAGAATTTAACTTTCTTTGCATCAGGAATAGCAAAAGACTGTGATTCTGAATTGACAGTGAACCCTAACATGACTAATGACTTTGTTGGATGCAGAACACTTTTCTCTATAGCCAAAAAATAACCAGCCCGTATCACTAATCTGCATAATATGTAGGCTGCGCTTGCGCACGTTGTAACTGGTCCCATGTGTTAGACTTACAACCTTCCCGTGGTGTCAAACCTCCCCCATGCCTGTCGTCAATATATTGGATGCACGGGACTCCTAGTGACCTAGCATAATTGGTCACACAATACCCAATGGTATGGTATATATAAGCAGATAGTTTCCAACCAAATGGCAAAGTGTTATTAACATACCATACACCCGCCCACTCAAAACCTACATACGTTCTTTCTGACGGTTTAATCAGAATGTGGTCATAACCACTCTTGTCGTCACACTTGAAATGATAATCATTATGTTCTACATATCTGGCGACTTCTATCAGCGTGTCCAACTTGAAAGGCATACTTTTAATCCATAAATTTAGATACCTCATGTCTATACACATTCTCGGCTTAGTGGGTTCCACGGTAATCGGCATAACTACGTGAGGCGGCGGGTCTCGCCCAACAATGCCCCAAACTGAGACTGCCCCTGATCTTATTCTATCAGATACAGTTTTTGCTATGAAAACACCAAATTTACTACAAACTGCATTGTTATAAAATTTTCTAGGTGGTGGCAACTCGTGGTCATATGACATGCCTTTGAACCGTCCCTTAAAATGTACAAAGTAGTCCGATATGCTGATTTTGTGTTTTATCCAGTTCAAGATTTCCGCTTTATTACCAACAAGTTCGGCCAGCTCATCCCAAGTCTCCAAGTTTTTGTGTATTTCGCCCGCTATAAACTCATTCGGGTTTCTAAAGAACAGATCATCGGGTGTTGCAAAGTTGTCTCCATTGGCCACCATTTCAACACAAGGTAGTTTGCTAGCTTGGTCCTGCCGAGGGGCGCCCCCTAGGGTCACCCAGCCATAGCTGAGACGTTTTGGTACATCTAGGTTCACAGTGTATTCCATCTCCCAGTCAGGTACATGGAACTGAAAGTCGACATTACATACAGGATAATTACTCTCAACATCTCTCACAAGGGGGCGCCCCTGGACAGGACCGTGCGAATGGCAGGTTGCAGAAAGCAAAGGGCCTATTTGAGGCCCCCCTGTCAGGGTGCAGCTATACAAATAAACGAGATGTGACTCATCATTTCAATTTCATACACCTTTTAATGATCCATCCTGCTACACAAAATTACAGGTGCCAAGATAGACATTAACTTCCTAGCTGCTCGTTACAACTAACTAATTTTCGTTAGCTTTGGTATTACATTCTCTCGCAAAGTGTCCCATCTTTCCACACTCGTAACATCTCAAAAACTTTTTGGAACGTCGAGTTCCGAAAGTCGCCCGCCTATCCGGATATGGTCGAAATCTAGAGTTGTTACTGTTGCTCGTGCTATTCTTTATAAATTTAGCAACCTTTGATGCGATTTCCTCTTCCTCTTTATTCCCTAATAATAACACAATTAGGCGACCAGCATCATTGCCAAAATCGTTGGCCTCAAATTGCGATAATACAGCCCTAAAACGGGCCAACTTAGAGTGAGCTGATCTTGTTGCCCTATCTACGAGTGTTCTAAGAGCATTCAATATTTGCTGTCTGGACACAAACGCTGGCATCTGCGCTATCTCCATTAACTTTTGAAGGGCTTCTTCTACTGTGGCTGTCCCCGCCATCTTTTCCATATTCTCTACCTTCTTCATGATCTGTCCAATTTGATCTTTCATCTGAAAGATACACACAAAGGGGAAGGTAATCAAATGAAGCATAGTTCACAAATCACCGACCCTCATCAACTTTTACATAACAATGACTACAGCCGTCACCAGCCATGACATCTGCGCACAATCAGCATGCAACTTTCTGAGTAAAGTATGGGCCAGCATTATGCAATAACCACGCCCCGGAACCACGCCTTCGTGAGGCTCTCGATAATTTTTTTTTTTTTTTTTTTTTTTTTTTCTCTTCTTCTTCTTTTTTTTCATACATCCGGTGCCCTTCATTTTGGCACTCTTTCATTACTAATCTATTATGTCCTCTGATACACCTCATTCATTTGTCCACAATTTCGGTGCCCTTCACATGTATACACGTTGCCTTTATCAATACCCACAGGTGCCCCATGAATCGGCACTCATTTTCCTTATCCATTCTCCGTGCTCTCCAATTTCTCCATTAATACCTTATCAATACTCGGTGCTCTCCAAGCACTCGTTCTCCCTTGTCATATTCTATACTTCTCCACCCTTTGGCACTCTTTTACTATATCGATACCTACGGTGCTCCGCCAATAGCACTATTCCTCCTTGTCATTACTTGGTGCCCTCCAGTTTAGCACTCCCCGCACGTTATACACCCGCTCCATCCTGAAGATGGTGCTGTACTCCAGCGTTCCTTACGGCAGTAAATTAAAATTAAGTGGGAGTGTGTGCGCGCGTGCTCGTGTGAGTGTGGGAGTGTCTATTAAAAATAAAACATGAAAAAAAAAGAATGTGGCATCAAATCCATAGGAATGCAGCCTAACCAATAGCAAAGTACAGTGTTTTAGGGTAAAATAGCAAGTCGCCGAATGCAAAATCTAGCAGCAACCCCAAGCAGAAAGCTTTTGAAACATACGCAACAAAGAGTCCTACCCGCAGGCACAAACATTTACACATTATTCAACCTGCACCTGTCCCACATACAGGTGTGACCTTTCAATAAATTCCATAAACGACACCCAGCCCCTACAAATTCTAATCCCCACATACAGACATTTTGAAGAATGGTTCAGTGAACGGTGACTATCGATACAAAATGGTACCCTCTTGCAAAATACAATATGCTGCATACCTGCGACGGAGCATTGTCAGAATTCTGGTTATCAGCAGACGTAGCTGCAACCGGTGGTTGTGAAGCACCCCTTCCTGCCCCAGTAGATGCATGCTGTTGAGCTGTCGAGGTCCGTGCTTGTGCTTGGCCAGTGCCTGGAGCAGTGGTTGGTGTGTGGGCTTGCACAAAAGTAGCACCCGCAGCCGTCACGTTGGAGGTCGTGGTAGTAGTATCTTGCCGAGCAGCTTCCATGTCTCTATCTCGTTCCTGGGCAAGGTTTGACACTGTGTCTTTGTTTCACCTGATTATATACCTTGCTTATGAATATTAATGATATATTTGCATATTGCGGATGTATATCGCTCCGTGATGAGGCTTTGAATAGTTTGAATCTTATCCTCCAACATGGAGGTACTAGCTCCAGTCCTGGCTCCATAACTTACCATGGAGGTAACAGGGAACTTCTACCTCTTTGGACTGACGTACGCGTGACCTAAAAAAGCCACGGAGGTGGCTTTATTTAAATTTTCTGTAATTTTAATTTCATTATATAATTTTCTGCCACGGTATCAACCGATGCGCGATGGTCAGCTCTTAGCCCCACGGCCGGTATGATTCAAGAGTACTCGACTATGACTACACCGTAGCCGTATTATAGTCCTGCTACGCAGAGCGGAGTCGCGGGTGTGTAGACGCCAAAGAAGTAGCCGAGACCCTTCTTTTGTTGTACACATGGTCTTTGGTCCCATTTGTGTTCGTCCACAGTGTTTACCTCTATTGTGGTGCAGGGTAACATAGTGAACGGAACATGTACACAAAGGTCCGCACAGCATCGTACTTATGGAGCACCACTGCAGAAAAGCATGATACCTAAGTTTTTTCTCTATAGAGAGGGATTAAATGCATACAATTAGCAACTTTTTAGAGAACACAAACTGACCCTTAAGCTTTTCCTCTAGCATTAACAATATATGTACTTTGTACGCACAGACCTTGTCCGTGATGATATAATATTTAAAGCCTCATCACTCCACTCAAGGATTATCCTATTGTTTAAGTATTGGGATCGGGATGTTCATTGTGGAAATCCAGAAGCGAAGTGGTTAAGACATTCAAGGCGAGGGTGGGTGGGTGGGAAATTTTGACCCACCTATGCCATGAACATACATTCCACCTGATCAGCAATACCCCTAAATTGTTCGCAGTTCTTGCCCTCTTCCTCGTGCCTAGCCAAGGAATGACACTGTATCTTGTCTTCACTTAGCTTTTATATACTTCATGAATATTAATGAGATATCGCGGATGTATTTCGCTCAGTAATGAGGCTTTGAATAATATAATATTTAAAGCCTCATCACTCCGCTCAAGGATTATCCTATTGTTTAAGTATTGGGATCGGGATGTTCATTGTTTTCATCTTTGCCACGGTTATAACATTCCAATACTAACTTACATTCCACCCAATCCTCCAAATCTTAAAAAACTTTTCCCTTCACTCTCCCACAACTCATCCCCAACCCTATACTTTATACCACACTTCCCAGCGCACCCCATACTCACACCCAAAACATACCAAATATATTATCATACATACAACCTTGAGTGCAGTTAATTCATCAAAAACTATATTTTACTTCCTTATATAACCTATACCACTAGGGCTAATACTAAATTATTTTCCACACCAAACAACTTGTCCATACATGTGACACTCAAATAGGTTATATTCTCCTCTGTCAGTATTCTATATTTTATATATCCTTCCAGTTGAAACTGAGTGTAATGATGTGTAGTGTTTTTATCCTAAATGTGTTCTATGCAATGCTAAAAAGCGACCGTAAACCCAGATAGCTGGTCCATGTCCTCGTAATTATCAGTTTCGACGATGCAGTCTGTTACTTCTCTAATCTTTTCTGCCGTAGCTCCCGGTGATGACACAGACAGCAATTTAGTGTAATGGTTAGCCATATTCTCTGTTCGCCATCCAACATGGTCCATCACTTGCTGAATACTAGCCCCAGCTAGAGACATGGTGATGGCACAGGTCACTTCTAATACTATGTGGTGTCTCCCCTTCATCGATGTTTAGTTCTTGTAGGTATAACTTTAGTCGTTGATAGACAACCTGCGAAGACAGTGATTTATTTTCCACATAGCCATCAGGGGTTGTTGGTCTAAAAAGGAAACCGGTACGCAATGAGTAATCAAGGGTCTCCGCTAGCTGAACATATTGCTCGAGTGTATTAATTGGACACAGCCTTATATTTTGACATCTTTTAATTGCAAACATATTCGTTCCGGCTCCACGTAAAGTCTTGCCAAACGTATGATTAAAGATCATGCCCGAATTATCTGGGAAACGGAGCACTTCCTGAGTTTTAACTTGTCCAAGATCACCCGCCCTGTCACCTGAGAAGAATAAAATCTTGAAAAAAGCAAGATCCCTCGCATACATATACAGGAGTATCGTTGATGGCGCTGTTACCATCTTATCTAAGATGTGGTTAAAAACCTTATCTAATTTTGGCCAAAATAATGGTTTGGGTTGTTTGGGCGTAATATTCGCCTTAGCTTGCTCCTCTGATACCTTTTTTATATAACGTTGTACCATTATGGAATTTGCTGGATTTTGTGAGTGTTTACATTGATACTGTCGTATAGCTTCATAATAAGCTGACAACTTTGAAACCATATTCCGAATTGTACCCACTCTCAAGTGCCTTGGGCAGTCACATGGCATATGACCAAAACGACCTAAGTATTCGCAGTCAAATCGATGGACCTGTGTTCTCGCGTCTTTGTCTTTGAAAACAAGAAAACGAACTACATCTTGCGGACCCGCTAATAGTACTGACGTCGATGTTGGTAAGTTTGCCAAAAACAGTTCGAATTGCTGGATTAAGCGATCCTTCTGACCTTCATACGCAGATTTTTGGCCCAATAAATCAGAGATACGTTGATCAATCTCATCTAGCTTATGGAATCATTATCAACCTTAGGCACTGGTGTCGGAATAGCTGATTGACATACGCCACATAACTTGAGGTTAGGTAAATTCAAAGCACCACAAATCCAGCACATCTGTTTACAAAAAATAACACACAAAAGATTAAGAAAGAATGTTTTATAACATTTTCAGCATTAATTACATATCATCTCAGAAGTAGTTGCCAGTACATGCAGTGACATTATCCCTGCAGTACTAGTATAAAATTTACACAACCAAAGATTATCACAATACAGACAGCTATAAGTAAAGTTTCAATCTGTTCACTATAATCCCTTATATGAAGGTTCGACAAATCGTAGTACAGTATTATGAATACTCAAATGAGATTACATAGAGATCACATGGGAGTGGGTGGTCAACATATCCTCGCCGTGAGGGCGCTTTAATAACATTCCTTCCCCTTTATTAGCGAATTTTGTTACTTTTCTGGTTTCATGTCTAATCAATGGCCAGTATGATTTCAAAAAACGAAACCTAGGCACTAAGACTGTAGCATTGAGTTTACTTTCAATAATGTGCTTAATTACCGCTGGCACAAGTATAAATGGCGGGTATACATATATCCTTTCTTTAGGCTTAAAACTATGATGGAAGAAGTTACTCCTTCACAACCCATCTGATAAAACCGGGATACATAGCGGAGCAACCGCCTATTTGAGTAGCTCGCCATACCATCTACGTGATGTGGACCAAAGGTTCTGTCGAGCCTGTTCCACATGTCATCTGACAACATCGCATTGGTAAGCGACGTATCTCTCGATTGAGCATCAGCCTCATTGTTCTGAGATGAAACATGCGTCATAGTGAGTCGCACGTTACACTCAAAGCACAGATTAAATATCTTCTTCAAGATCTCATTAAGACCAAGTACACGGGCCCCTGGAACACCATTATGCCACGCTTGTACGACTGGCAAGGCATCCACGTACGCATCTACTCTCGTGTCACGAATATAATGTTTAATCGCAGTTAATGCCCTGAAAATCGCCTCTGATTCTTTCCTAACTATAGGCATACCCCTCCATTCCTCCTCCCACATATCACCCACCTCTAGTTTCTGATAACCTAAATATGTTACAGCACCCCACCGAAAGCTACTTGAATCAGTAAAGATTGTTACACCCCCATGTTTTTTCGTAGCCCAAGTGAATTTCCCGACTTCTCAATAATCTCCTTCCATTGCTCAATTTCTTCCTTAAGTAGGCCTCTGACAGGTACAAGATTCTTTGCGTGTTGTGAAAACTTACTAGACGCTATAGCCATCTGCCGAATGTATAGTCGGGCGCATGGTATAGCTAGGGCAAAAGAAATACATTTCCCATAAGTTTTTGAATAGAGAGTAAGGGAACGGCCCGCCACAGGCTACCCAGACAGTATTAATAAGTTCATTATTGAGTTTTTCTCACTGTTTTCTCTATCAGTTCCTCTCCTTTTCTTCATCACAGTCCCCCTATGGATATAGGGACTGTGTCTTCATGCTCTGACTGATCGGAGTAAATAAAATAAACGGTTATATAATCTAACCTAGCCTCTTAACCCTTTATTCATTTTACATACATTACAAGGACGTTTATCTCTCATATACACACCTTGTAATTAATTAGTCAACACAACTAATTATGCTAATCCGTGGACTTATCAGGGATTTTACGGGTTGGTCAACATCGCGAAAGATAGGAATGGTTACTAAAACTCCTTTTTCATTTACATCTCTATCTTTGCAATGTTGACCAACTCTTGATAAGTCCACGGATTAGCATAATTAGTTGTGTTGACTAATTAATTACAAGATGTGTATATGAGAGATAAACGTCCTTGTAATTGGTGTAAAATGAATAAAGGGTTTATAAGAGGCTAGGTTAGATTATATAACCGTTTATTTTATTTACTCCGATCATTCAGAGCATGAAGACACAGTCCCTATATCCATAGAGGGACTGTGATGAAGAAAAGGAGAGGAACTGATAGAGAAAACAGTGAGAAAAACTCAATGACAAGCTTATTTTATTCTGTCTGGGTAGCCTGTGGCTTGACGGTGGATTCGGAGTCTCAATCCCTTTCTATCCCTGATGCAAAAAAAAGTAAATTCCTCACGTAGGTTGATCAGATTTTAGCAAGGCGGGCCCACACACGGTTACTTTTTTTCGCCTAATAAAGAGGTGGTCGCTACATGGAGCTAGTTCCCAGCTCTATGGTCGCTACTAGTCTAAGAATTCATCGATTTTCAATGGCGCCTTATGCTGTTCGTGTACACTTCCCGAAAAAAGCGGCGGACGGGCTATAAAACTTCTTTTGTACTGTTAGGCTAGCTGTCGATTTTCGGACGGGATTTCTGCCTTTTACGGCTTGTTTTGACTTTTACGTTTTTGCACCACAGCCATGGGACGTCCATGTTCTGCCCGACAGCACGCTTGTCGCAACTTTGTTCGTCGATATTTTGAAACGTTTCCACCCAAATTGCAATTGCCAACACGCATCAACAGCTTGGTTATTAGGGGCCTGCCACGACCAGAAATCCGCTCAAAAATTACCAAAAATTACCAAACTATCGCCGTTTTTCCAGCTTTTTTCCGACATGTTTACTTGCAGCGTTCCTTTCGATCCAACTTCCCGTTTATTTTTGAATAATGAGCAGTGTTTGTTTGAGCATATCATGAATATATAAGCGTCCACTAGGTTTACGGACGTCCTCGGGACACGTTTCCCAAGATCTTCATACCTTCTCCTTTTTCATTTACATCTCTATCTTTGCAATGTTGACCAACTCTTGATAAGTCCACGGATAAGCATAATTAGTTGTGTTGACTAGTTAATTACAAGATGTGTATATGAGACATAAACGTCCTTGTAATTGGTGTAAAATGAATAAAGGGTTTATAAGAGGCTAGGTTAGATTATATAACCGTTTATTTTATTTACTCCGATCATTCAGAGCATGAAGACACAGTCCCTATATCCATAGGGGGACTGTGATGAAGAAAAGGAGAGGAACTGATAGAGAAAACAGTGAGAAAAACTCAATAATGAGCTTATTAATACTGTCTGGGTAGCCTGTGGTCAAGCCTAACATTATGAGAGATGTGGTAGGATACAACACACTCTTCTCTAGTGCTAAGAAATATCCCGACTCTATTGCTAATTTGCAAAGTATATAAGCCGCAGCTTGGGCTCTTTTAAGTGGGTTCCATGCATCAATTGCAACCATGTGATCTTGCCGTGGTATTAACCCCCACCATGCCTATCATCAATATATTGAATACAGGGGACCCCAAGTAATCTCGCAAAATTGGTAACACAATATCCCAATGTATGGTATACATACGCAGACAGTTTCCAACCAAAAGGCAATGTATTATTTATAAACCATACTCCCGCCCATTGAAATCCTACATACATTCTGTCACATTGATTAACTAACTATGGTCGTACCCACTCTTGTCGTCACATTTAAAATGATAGTCGTTACGTTCTAAATATCGAGAAACTTCAAACAAAGTATCCAATTTGAAAGGTATATCCCTAATCCATAAGTTGAGATACCGCATGTCTATGCACATTCTTGGCTTGGTAGGCTCTACACTAATGGGCAAGACTAAAAAGGAGGTGGATCCTGACCTACAATACCCCATACTGACACTGCTCCTGACATTATTCTATCACTAATAGTTTTTGCTATGAAAGCACCATATTCTTTACAATTCTCGTTATTACGAAAAACTCTGCGGCGGCAATGAGTGGTCATACTTTTCCCCTTTAAATTGTCCTTAAAGTGAACGAAATATTCAGAAATACGGATCTGATGCCGAATCCAGTCTATAATCTGTTCCTTATCCTCAATTGTTTGAACAAGTTCATTCCACTTGTCAATATGTTTATGGACCTCACCAGCTACAAATTCTGAGGGTTTCTGAACGCCAGGTCGTCAGGGGTAGCAAAGGTCTCCCCACAGGCAACAGACTGTACACTCGGCAAACTACAACCATCATTGTCCCGTCGAGGGGCGCCCTCTATGGTCACCCAATTATAGTGATTACGTTTTACCACTGTCGGATCAACCGGATATTGTAACTCCCATTCTGGTACATCAAACTGAAACCACAAACACGCAAGACTAAGTTATACTTATGCAGAACACGTATCCCACAGAAGGCCCCCCAAGACAGGACCATGCGAATGGCAGGTTGCAAAAAGCAAAGGGCCTAAGTGAGGCCCCCCTGTCAAGGAAGTGTAAAATAATCGCAATCATACCAATCCATAATCCAATAACACTAGGTCAAAATTTGTAAGACAATAGTTGTAAACATAGACACAAAACAGCACAGAACAGACAGTAAATAGACGGTACAAACAAAGTCAAATTCATGAAAGAAAGATATATGGACCTCTGGCCAAAAGACCAAGAAGTGATGTCAGGTGTTTCGAAAATAGTAAGCGCATCCTGCCCCACATGTGGCACCCGCCATATATCAATCTGTAAGTCAGATAGGTAGTGGTCACTAACTAAGGCCCAATGTCACCGATGCCATCAGTGATCATTGTCGAAGAGAGATATTGTATTTATCTACCAGCTTGCGATACCTGCCAAAAAAGCGATGTCTAAATGTATGTCTAAATGAGACACTAACACACTAAGCGATACAGTTGACATTTTTTTTTAAATTTTATTTACAATGGCATCTGCAAGGGAAATTCTCACAATACACAATGACACGTTCTCTTGTGAAACTCAATGTTCATTTTGTTTTTCTCTACACTCACGAGCAAAGTGGCCAGGCTTGCCACATGTATAACATTTAAGCTCTCTTTTGGGACGTCTAAAAGTAGAACCTGCCCTCTGGTTATATGGTTGAAAACGATAGTAGCTACGAGCACCGAAGGAATTACTAGCATTCTTTTTTTTTTTACTTCATTTCATTGTTTCGAAGTTTGTTTATTGCATTTCAAGGCCTCCGGCCCATCTGCAGAGGAGTTACACGTCAAAAAATGCAAATAAATTAAAACTTTCAAATTTACAATACAAAAATAAACCAATCCGTAATTAACAATTTCTGTATCAAGGATTGTCTACATTTAACTTACAAAGTATGTCTTTTCGCAACTGAAAAGCTTTAAACAGAAAAATACCAAGCTTACGCAATACACTTTCATTGGTGCAACGTAATAAACGCTGAAACTTACATATATTTGGATGAATATAGATATCTTCAGGTATGTACAATGATCTGATATTATGATAAGTGGGACATTCCAACAAAAAATGAAACTCATCTTCTACTTTGTTAGAATTACACATTTCACAAAATCTTTCAGTTGAAACTAAACCTACATGTCTACCTTTTTCTATATTTAAAGGAAGGCATGAACAACGGAAGCATGCTATTGTTGGCGGACTTTAAAATTAATATTTAAAGAAATGTATTTCTCTGATTCAAGAGCGCTCTTAAACTCAATGTATGTACGCATTTTATGTCTTTTCATAATGTTTACCCACCATTGCGGCTTGCAAATATCTTTTCATCCTTTTCTCAAAATCACTGATTACATTTCTTTCTTACCAACCTCCTGTGGCAGCCATACAAAGCCAAAACCATACAAATACAAAACATTCTTAATCAATGTAACCCAGTTATGCCTCCCTAATTCGTAAAGTTGGAAGAGCACGACATATGCTTGGCGTGGCAATCTTGAGGAGGGTAGTTCTAACAACCTTAACCAAAACTTAATACAGCGTTTCAGAGAGTACACAAAAATAGGAAATCTGCCACATTCTCCTACAACAGCTTCATTTGTTGCACTTGGTGGCAAACCTAAAAAGGCCCTACACCACTTTCTTTGTATTTGTTCAAGTTTTTCATAACGTTGGAAGCCCCATATTTCAGAAGCGTAAATCATAATCGGTAAGATAATTGTGTCAAAAAGCATAAAATGTGTGTTACATGGTAATCCTCCAATTTTTTTTGTTGCAACAGATAACATGGCTAGCGCTTTGATTAGCTTGCTCCGCTAATGTAGAAACCGCTTTGCCCCATCTATTTCTAGAAGATAAAACAATACCTAGGTATTTATAATAGGAAACAACTTCAATATTTTGACCATTCAAACCCACTTTTCAGTACGAGCTTTGTGACATACATTACGAAAAAGCGTTATTTTTGTCTTCTTAATATTTATAGCCATCGCCCATTCACTGCAAAATTCCCCAAAAGTATTACTCAATCTCTGTAAGTTTTCAACAGAGTCAGAGCATATTACAACATCATCAGCGTACAGCAATGAAAATAAGTTGAACATGTCCCGCATTAATTGAATTCCAATGATACCAAATATTTTAACATATCGTTCAATTCTTTAACAAAGAATGTAAATAGTAAAGGGCTAAGCATACATCCCTGCCTAACACCTGATGGACAATTAAAATTTATTTGATAGCTTAGACTTTACACATAATTTAACATTAGAATACATGGAGCGAAAATAGAAAACATTTTACCTGAGACACAGAGAAGAGAAAGCTTATAAAGTGGTAAAGAATGATTCACTCTGTCAAATGCCTTTGCAAAATTGCCAAAAAGGCAATAAAATTTCCCGCCCCTTACACTCAAATATTTTTGTATTATTGCGTGCAAAACAAAGATATTATCAACTGTGCTGTGATCTCTTCGAAAACCCGCTTGACAATCAGATCTTAATTCATTGACTTCCGCCCATGATGTCAAACGCTCATTTAGAATTGAGGTAAACACTTTACCAAAAACATTTAAAAGAGAAATACCCCGATAATTACCAGTGTCATTTCTATTTCCCTTTTTAAACAGAGAATAACAACACCTATAGCCCATTCTTCGGGAAAATAACCAGATTCAAAAATTATATTAAACAAAATGTGTATAAAGGGAATAGTAATATCTGCAGAAAATTTCAAAAATTCTCCAGGAATGCCATCAACTCCCGGTGATTTACAAGATTTTAATCTTTCAGACTCGATGCAATTTCCTCAATAGAAATACTCTTGTTCAAAATGTCGTCATCTTGAATACTGGTCGATGACGTGTCCAAGCCATGTAAGAAATCATTTACAGTGTATGTAAGATTTTCATCTCCTGACACTGTGTCACCACATTGCTCATATAAATTTTTAAAATAATCATACCATTCCTTTAAGCTTATACTATTTGCATTGCACTGCCTACGATTCATGCACGATTTTAAAACTGACCACACATCTGACGACCCAGTCTTAAATGCTTTGTCAAGTTTCTCTTGAACTAAATTTTGGTACACCCGTTTCTTGTTGCGACATGTGGGAATTACTAGCATTACTAGTGGCGAACTTGGCAACCTTGGCAGCAATTTCTTCCTCCTCTTTATTCCCAAGTAATAACACTATTAAACGGCCAGCATCGGATCCAAAATCATTTGCTTCAAACTGCGCTAACACGGCCCTAAACCGTGCTAATTTAGGGTGGGCTACTCTAGTAGCTCTATCCGCTAGTGTACGAAGTGCATTCGTTATTTGTGGCCGTGACGTATAAAAGGATGGTGTATGGGCTATCTCCATCAACTTTTGAAGAGCATCATCCACGTTAGCCCCGCCAACAGCTTTCTCCATTTCTTCCACTTTCGTCACTAAGTCATTAAATTTTGATTGCATCTGAAAAAATACAAATACGCCATAGTTCATCAATTGCAAGTCCAAATATTTACGACTATCCTGCAATCACCAGCCACCGCAGTTACAGAACGATATATATTATATATATATATATATATATATATATATATATATATATATATATATATATATATATATATTATGTTTTTCCTTTTTTTCACAAAATTTGGCACTTACTTTTCATGTACTGTGCCCGCAAAAAGTTGGCACTTACTTTTCATACACTATGCCCACAAAATTGGCACTTACCTTTCATCCACTGTGCCCACAAAAATTGGCACTTACTTTTCATACACTATGCCCACAAAAATTGGCACTTACTTTTCATCCACTGTGCCCCCAAAAATTGGAACTTACTTTTCATCCACTGTGCCCACAAAAATTGGCACTTACTTTTCATCCACTGTGCCCACAAAAATTGGCACGTACATTTTTAATCCACTGTGCCCACAAAAATTGGCACTTACTTTTCATACACTATGCTCACAAAAATTGGCACTTACTTTCATCCACTGTGCCCACAAAAATTGTCACTCACTTTTCGTCCACTGTGCCTACAAAAATTGTCACTTACTTTTCATCCACTGTGCCCACAAAAATTGGCACTTTCATCAACTTTGCCCACAAAAAATTGGCATTTCCATCAACTGTGCACCCACAAAAATTGGCACTTTCATTATTTTTTTTTAAACGGCGCTACAAAAATTTTGGCATAAAAAGTACTCACTAGGGCCCACAAAATTCACACATGGTAAGCCGTACAAAAGCTATTCACCCGACTATTCAAGCAAGAAAAGAACGTTGAACTGCGACCCCCTCCCTCAAAACCAACACAACAGTGTACTAAAAAGAAGGGATAAGAATAAATGTCCAAAAAACACGAACTTCCAACCGGCCTAACATATCAAAATCACCTATAAAACTATCCTGTCTGGGAAAATGGGACCACATCCTGCCACGAACCAATTCGAACACAATCATGTAAAACGGTCATTGTGGCTGTGATGAAACACACATGACACCTGCATTCTATGGCAAATATTACCCTGTACAAAACGGAAAATGTACAACTATGCATACCTGCTTTTCTTTATCCTCTGTCACTGTAACATTCGCTGAGGCAGCTGCAGCTACTGCTGGTCCTGCAGGTTGCATGGTAAGAGTACTTGTACGACTTGTCTTTTGCGGACCCTGGGTACGGCTTGTACTGGGAACGGGCTGACTATGCGCCTGTACGAAAGAAGCACGTGCATCGCTCACGGTACTTGTAGTTCTTGTAGTGCTAGTGGTTGTAGTTGCAGCTTCCATGCTCGCTTGTCGGTGCCTAGCCAAGGAATGACACTGTATCTTGTCTTCACTTAGCTTTTATATACTTCATGAATATTAATGAGATATCGCTGATGTATTTCGCTCAGTAATGAGGCTTTGAATATAGGGGACATCATAGCTTTTTACTCAATGAATCCACTATGTTGATTGGTGGGACATGGTGGAATATAGTTTTCTTTTTTTCGGACCGACCACGTATGTTGCAAATTTGAAATTAAATGTATTTTTATCTTTAGTGAGCTGATATAACCACCACTAACTTGAACAATTTGATAGCGATTTGTTGCAGTTCTAGCGCTCCCCCAAACATCCCCGGCGGCTTCTCTATATTCTCGTCACGTAACATCCGGGTTTAGCGTGGCGATTGAGTAATTCGTTGCGTCACATCACGGTGAAAACATACGACTGAAGTTCAGATTTTTCGACTGCTATACTTATATATAATCCCTTTGTATTTTTCTAGTGTTTTTCGCGGAACCGCACAACTTCTCCGCGAAAAACACTCGTATACGATGACGTCAAACAGAGAAAAATACCATTAAGATTATATATTTATCACATGAACAGTCTTCTTATTTTTCTTTTGACGTAGATGGATCAAAATCAAACAAATCGCATTAATTTTGTCGCGATTTGTGTTTTACTTACGCGGATTACTTTCATTTAAAGAGTAAAGCGGCCCGTCACCCAGGAGATACTTTCATTCAAAAATCCCATCAAGCTGAATTTGATCCAGCGAATGGTATCTCCACCAACCAGGCGTACGGATTCGGTCACGTGAGCATGTCAATCATTGTCTCGCGCTATACCGATGCCATGCCAAGGCAAGTCGGCCATTGGCGGACGTAAGGGACCGAGCACAATTAACGGCAGGGGGGCGAAAGAGAAAATGGGGGGGGGGCACGAAAAAATGAGTGTTCTTGGGGTGGGCCATGAAAATTCCACGGAAGGTAAGGGGTAAGCCACCAAAAGTTTTTACACCATGACAGATAGAGAATATTTTTCAACATTTTTGTTCCTTGTTGAAGCTGGAGTTCCTTGTTAAACTTCTTGTAGCATGATGAAATACCAAGTCTTAAACCTCACAATGTAGTTGTTATGTGTAAAATGAGCAATATTATTATTGAAAATTGACTTCATTTGTCAACAATAATAATGGTTGGTAATGATACAGAGGCTAGGTTGAAACTGGTTATTATTGAAACTGGTTAAAACAGCACTGAATGAACTTGTAGATTGTTTATAAGGTATTTGGTAATTCAGCATTCTTTGAGATTAAAATAGCACAACATAATACTGAAAAGTAGCTGTAGGTGTTACAAGTAGTAAAAGCTTGAACATATGTTATTTTGTTTGTTTATTATTTAATATTTATTTGTTTATTATTTATTTCAAGAATGCAAGAATGTTGTTTTCACTAAAGCATATATTAAAAGTTATAAGGATTATATATGTGTACAACTTTGTACCCATGTAATCTTTTTTGGGGGGAGGGGGCCACAAAAATGGGGGGGCACTCAAGTTTTGCTGGTGTTAGGGGGCCTGTAAAAAATATATGCACCACACATTTTCTCTTCCAGCCCCCCCCCCTGCCGTTAATTGTGCTCGTTCCCTAACTTTCACCGTGCTAGCGCGCGACGGATAGCCATAGTATTCTGAGTCATTTAGAATATTTCGTTCCAGAGACCAGCTCTGGGACTGTTAGTTTTTGCTCACTTTCCTTCTATCTTTCTTTCTTTCTTTCTTTCTCTCGTACTACTACCATGGAACATGCTATATACAAATTTTACCCTCATTACCCAGAATGCATTGCGAAACGCTATGACGTCATCCTTCAGCTCGGACGTGTTTTACGGGCATTTCTTGTTTGTTTATTCATTTATTTTTTATTTGCATTGCACAAATATCAAAGTGCGTTCAGCTATTAATAATTCTAGCTTTCTTTCGCTTTGTTTTTTATTGCTTTTTGCTTTTTATTTTTTTTTTTAATAATCGCCGTATGTGGCTATACTGTTACGTTTTAACGCCTTCCTTTGGTTTAGACTCACGCTGGTTTTCGCCCGAGTGCTCATGGGTTGAATAAGATTAACAATGGCGGCGGATACGAAAGCTTCCCTCGCATAGAGAGAGAAAAGTAGGCTTTGGGTAAGTTTACAAGCGCGGGTGCGCACATCATGTACCTAGGCGAGGTGGGTGTGCTCGAAAACGAAGATCAATGCAAAATTTGGATTCAAAATCGGCTGTTTCGGTGGAGAAACTGCCCGCCGTATTTCTGAGGAGCCACCAGCAGTTTTTTCTATATCAGTCTGCAGGGCTGTGGTGGGAGGCCGTTTAACGCCGGTAACACACAGCCCTGCCATGCAGAGCTAGGCATTCATAGTGAACTGTCTGTCACCACACCGGCATGCGTTGGCTGCACGTAAAAGCAACTCAACTTTCCAAGATCAAACGGTCAGTAATGAAAATTGTTTTAGTCAGTGGTAAAAACTCTTAACAGATGAAGCGTTAATTGCTTTTAATCAAATGAAAATACATGTTGCCACGGTTTTCAAGTTCAACGGCCTAGATCCGATGTCTCTTCTCGTCTGATATAGGCCTACATTTCCGTGCGTTGTCGCCCCCGTATGTATCTGTTGCGTTTTTACCGTACATGTAGGCATTTGTAATCTGTGTACTGTAATTCCCTGGACTGCCTTGCTTTTAGTTGTATTCTGTTGTTGTATCAGCCCTCACTATAGGTACGTGCTTGAATATTAAAATCCCAAGCACTTTCATTCTGCACCAATCTTCGTCACACATCTCTTTTTTTCTGCTGCTCTGGTCTCTGGAACTTCGCTTTTGCTTGCAAATGCTTTCTAGTTATAAATAGATTTATGAAGTAATTGCAACGACACGATCGAAACAGTAATTCTTATTCTCAGAGTGCCGTGGCTTTCAAAATATCACGCAAGTTTACGACCTTGGCGAGCGCGAAAGATTCCGTTCGATCGGACACACTCATTGCATGTTTGTGCCCACAACGCTGAAGTCTCTGCCGGTGTCAACTCTCAAATCCCGATCTCGGTCGTCAATGTTTTCGTCTTACGGACTTTGATGTTTGTGACACATATCTCGACCACGGATACATCCAAATTTTGTTCCTTGACGGAAACTCTTGTTTTGAGTTGTCAGAGTCAACTTTAGAAGTATATCGGATTCCACAGCTCAACAACTTATGTCTTTGCTACAGCCTTGCGCCGCGCTGCCAGTTTGATTCCGAGCGAGAATAAACGGAATTTTTGTGCGATGAAGGAAATTTATCGTTGTTAGTCAAATGACTTTATGCTTGTCGCTTTCCCGAAGATTATACTGTACTCATTTATTCAGTTGAACTTACGTTGAGGTGTAGGTTTAGGTTTTATCGCCAACTGGGATCGCCAGCTACGACGTCCACATTGAGCCTACACGACTCGACAGGAGCCGCGACGTTACTGAGCCATTAAAATAAAACGATCGTCGGTATCTCCATTCGATTCTCGGGAAAAGCTATAGTTTAGCGATTTGAAATTTCGTTGGACAAATATGCCTTATATGTTTCTATGTATGGATTTATCGGGTCAACTTTTTGTAAAAATAACGTGAGAGCTAGCACGGCATTGATCACAAAAAATCTGTCTGTGTCGCGACGCCTGCATGTATGAACGGTACCATGCACGAAAAAATACCGCAATTATACGGTGTCGCTCAAATTTGATCAGAATTGGTATATACCAGTATGGTTACCAAAGATCAACAATAAATATTGTTTCTACTGTTCCGTTCAGGAAAATTCTACGTTAATGTTATGACAATGATTTCTGCACAGTACAACACAGAAAAACAACAAGAAATATTTAAACCAGGAAAAAAGAATGACAAAAGTAAATAAGTTCTGAAACTTTACGTACTGGATGTCAACTTTAGCAACATGCACAGCACTACAGCTGTCCCCTCTTAGTTTGAGCATAGAGAGTCTTCCCCCCTCTACTGTCTATGGTTTGAGCAGGTCTGTAATATGCAACAGTTCATAAACAATGACAGGAAATGACTCAAGCCTGTTTCAGTCACTGGCATGCCATGACTCCTGCACATTTGCACGATTTCCCTTTTTTTCTTACCTCATTTGCACATTTTTGACACTGACATGTTCATTGAACAAATTCACATCTCAACCCCTGCATCTACCTCTACACCAAATACTGAGATTGTAGCTTTTGCGGTATGGGAGTCTTTGTGTGTGACGGACGTACATCCGCACATACATACCCACATACATACATACATACATACATACAGAGATACAGACGCCACCGACTCATCATATAAGCTCTTTTTGGTATTTATGTACAAAACCAAATATGAGCTTAAAAGTTCTGGTTCATGACGTACAACAGGGGTAATTCGGATTTCTTATCCATCCTGTTCTACGTCACACAGGTGAAGATTCGGGCCAGCCAATGTGATAATATGCAATATATTCAACGATTCAATGTAGATGAATGTTCAGTTCTGGTGTATGTTACACAATATCTGTCTGGTTTGCTGTCTTGCAGCGTCTGATCTACATCCATCTCTATGTTAGAACCACTGAGAAGAAACTCGGCATTTCGTCTTAAACGAAACTTTGTAGTAGTGTAACAGCTTTTTGTAGTTTAAAACTACTATAGGCAATAGGATGCCTGACCAGTACATACACAGGAGAACCCCCACAGCCCTGTGACATTCAAACACATGGTACACAGTTGTAAAAAGTCCTGTAACAGCCCTGTGGAGTGACAGACCCTGTACTAGTTTGTGAAAACTTTGTCTGTTGTTGTGTTTTGACAAACATTGCAGAGAAATAGATGTGATCCACAGGCATGTGCCACTGATGCGCATATCCCTGTGAATGGCAGTGAATAATGGGCTGTTACAGGGATTTACTTTACATCTCAGTACTAGGATCTCTCATATCATTCACTGTCACAGCGTTATTTGCCACAACCCAGCTAGTACTAGCCTAGCACACATCACTGTACCAGCCTATTTTACAAAGTCAAGCAACACATCAATACACATCACTGTACCAGTCCTTTTTTTCACAGTTATGTGACACCTCGACACACATCACTGCACCAGCCATTTCTCTGCGTGCGAGTGCTAGGCTGTGTGTTACCGGCGTTATATGGCCTCCAACCGGTAACACAGAAGGAACCACGTTATGACCCCCTAGCACAGTAAATTTATCCAATGGTAGGCCCACTGTGTACTGATGCTGCCCCGGTGTACTTTTTGTACGAATTTGAAACTACTTGTATCGTGTCAGTTTGAAAATAAACCATGTTAACCAAGACGTCTTACTTCTTACAACTTTGTTTGATTTGCTGTGTGTTTTTACAGCACCAAATCTACGTTGCATACTTTGGAGTAAGGTGCATTGTGTGTTTGTTTGTTTTCTTCCAATCTTGAACTCCCCAACTTCCCCTATATGAAACACGAAAGTATGGTCGCCACAGTCATACGGAACAGTCCAGATTAGCTTGCACAAATGTCGGAAATTAGGCACCAGGCCAGTGTCAATATCATGTCAGGCACATTCACCTGGGTTCAGTACGCGTCCAGTGACCAATGTTTATGTTCGGTGATGATGAATCTGTGAAAGCATAGAAGCAGCGCGATTGTTCATTCAACTGACCAGGGGCAGGATATTGGATGCAAAGAAGACCAGTGGCAGTGTAGCTGCAATCCGTAGTAGCTCTGCATGGCATTGCTGCGAAAACGAGCCCTGCCACTCCTTGACGTGTTCTGCTACCACTCCAATGACCAACCTACCAGAGTGGTAGAGGCTACGGATTCGCAGCAATGCATGGCAGGGCTGTGTGTTACCGGCGTTATACGGCCTGGTAACACACAGCCCTGCCATGCAGAGCTAGAATCCGTAGGGGTCGTTTAATCGTCAAATCCAAAATGAACCTTCTATACAGGCTATAATTATTGCATCAGAGAAGACCGATGAATCATGCCAAGTAGCTGATTATGAGGTGAGTAAATCATACAATCATATTATTGGGGACAAGATTTCATGGATTACAAGAAGTGGGATAAATCAGCAATTGAAAAAACTCACCTCAAATTTTGTAAGAACATTTTACAGTGTAATAGACAAGCTTGTAATGCCGCTGTGAGGGGTGAACTAGGACAATTCCACTTCTACTGGAGATCAAACTTAATATTGTTAAACACTGGCTTCATATCGTACAACTGCCACATTATAATCTTGCTAAAGAAGCTTTTCTGGAGCAAATGGTAAACAACACTAACAATAGATCCTGGTTTAACTGTTTAAGTGCTTTAATTAAAGACAATGGAATGGACTTTCTCCTTGATAAAGCTCCATCACTTAAACACCACAAAGTTATAACTGGTTTAATGAAAACAAATTTAACAAACAATTATGAAGTCTTTTGGAAAAAGTTGATCACTGATGAAAATAGTAAACTAAGAATGTATGCCAAAATAAAAGGTAATTTTAGATTAGAACCCTACTTAACACAGTTGCAAGGTGAGAAAAGAAAATTGCTCACCAAACTTCGCATTAGCAATCATGATCTAGCAATTGAAAAAGGGAGACACACTGTTCCAAAAACCCCAATTACTGAAAGATACTGCAATCAGTGTAACACCAACAGTATTGAAGATGAAACACACTTTTTATTAGTCTGTCAGAAATACAAAGTCCAAAGAAAGTACTTTTTCAGTAAAATCAATTCCCAAACGACGATACTGAAAATCAGCTTATTTCTCTACTAACAAAACAAGAGTTATCTTTTAATGAACAACTTGCTGATTATATTTTTACTTTATATAAACAAAGAAATACCTAGTTATATTTATTATTAGCTACTATTATTATACTGTAATACTTTATCTTTATTGAAGAAAATTTTAAATTTTTTTGTATCACACTTTTATTGCCACAAATGTGATGTAAGTCCTATATTTACAAGCAAGCAATAAAAATATTATTATTATTATTATTATTATTATTATGGCTTCATGCAACAATGACAAATACAATTTGTGATATAGAGAGAAACGATGATCTACTGTTGTAGTGTTTATTATAAATTTCAATCAAAAGCATCAAAACAGCGAATTTATTCAATTGAAATAACAATTCTTCAATGAAAGCTATATAATATAAACATATCCGAAAATGATTTTTTAAAATATTTTTGCATGCAACACAGATTAAACGTTTCAAATTTAATTTGATTTGATTTATTTCAATTACTAGTTACAATGGATGAGGAAACGTTGGTGACAGCTGACTGTCATTTTCCTCGCGAAAGAAGCCACCTGCCGAGTAATCGATTTGTTTGTCTTCGGCGATTAATTGTTCCCTCTTATCATTATTAATTTCCATTATGTTTTCTGCCGTACGAAATAATTTAAATTGATGGAAAAAATCACCGTCTTCTTCTTTATAAGCTGAACGAGCAAATTTTCTCTGTAAAGGAAATGTAAGTTATAAAAAGCACATTAGGAAAAGGTGTACAAATTTATGTCTTTTTAATTTTTGAAATCGATCGTTTGGAATGAGTATTACCATAAAGATAGATCACCACACAATTATGAAATTTATGTTTTGTTTTTTTCTCAGTCGTGCAATTCTGCACTTCTCCCAAAATTTGATGATGTTAAGAAAATGAAATTCTTTAAATGTGATTTTGATTTCTGTAAGACAACAAAGCTCTAATTCCTATACCCCTTTTATATTAGACAAAGAAATCATGTAGTCCACACATTAGCCTTCATTACTGGCAGTCCCATGTAAGATAACCAACAATGCGGAGAGTATAGTCTAACTACAGAAAACAAAAGGTACAGTGCATTTAAGCTTACCATCAGTGCAACCTCTGACATGCTGACCGTGTCATGTTTTATTCTCTTGTTGCGGCACATTGATATGACAAGTGATTCTGTGTCCATTGTCCCATATTTTGTCATGCCATTGTCTTTTGCTAGGATCTGCCAGAAATGTTTAATTAAAAAATATATGTTAGTTCTAGGTTGTAAAAATGGTCAGTACTAGTAGTAACCTAAAGGAGTCCAAAGTTATTCTATTTTATTCTTGCCATTCTTGCTGAGATTTAACTATTACATGACATAACTTTGTGAAGCGACTGATTTTCTTCTTGACAAAATGTGGTGAGTAAGATAAAAACTAATAACATGAAAATTAATGTAATAATACCTTTCTTTGCTCTTCTTGTCTCCATTGACAAAATTTCTCTTTGATCCAGGAGACCAATTTCTCCTCTCTTCCTCATACTCTCTTTGCGTGAGAGAGGCCTTCATTAATTCCTGAAAACATGACCAATAGAATGACAATAGAATTATTTTCAAGAACAAAAATCAAATTATATAATTTTAAAGCCATAATACTTTTAATGTTTGTATGTGTCAGTAGAAATAGATAGTCTCTATTTGACGTTAAGTGTGGGTTCAACAGAATCTGGCTTGGTTTTTTTACTGGGTCAGATATATGTTATTCAAAAGTTACAGTTAATGGTACTGCGGCTTTAATATTGAAATCTCTAATGGCATTTAATGTATTGTAAAAAGGGACAGTTTTCTCACTCAAAATTGTATTTTCATTGAAGAGGACTAAATTTTTGAAAAGGCTAAAGATGCACAGATAGTGATACTTGGCATATTATCTTTTTCTTTATGGTTTGTGTTTATGAAATAACAAAGATCAGAAATATCATTCAGCTTAATCTTGGTGTTCAATAAATTTGAAAAGAAAAACATGGCTACAGAGTACCGGGTAATCAAAATCATTTACAAAAAGAAATACCTAAAAATACCTTACCCTGGCACGTTTACTGGAAACAGTCCTATTAGGAGAGTGGAAGTACTGCTTCCCTGATACTCGAAGAAGTTTATCCTGTGTAGAAATGATTGAAATAGTCTCTAAAAGTTTATATCAGAACTTGTTTGTAGCTCTCTCATTTTGTATAAAATGTGAGGTTATCATATAAGCTGAAGTCAGTGGCATCTGCATGTATGTGTGTGTATGTATGTATGTATGTATGTGTGGATGCATCCTGGACTATAGAAGGGATTTGTTCAAATGAAGTTGCATTGCCAAAATTATGCAAATGAGCTTCAAAAATGTCAAAATGTTCAAGAATTAATAACTCAAAAGCCACTGTTTTGATTGCTTTGAAAATTAGTGTGCAAGTACCTTAGGTGGACCTTATACAGTTTTATGAATATTGTGAAGATGTCTTGAATTTTGTATTTTTGCTGAATTTTGGGGTTTTTTTTTTCTGACTTTATGTTAAAAATTCTTGTTCTCTGAAACCGCTGGACCAATTGTTCTCAAATTTGGATTGGATATTTGCAAGGGTGTTACCATTCTAATTTGTTGAAATGAAGACAAAATTGGAAAAATTACTGCTTTTAGGCAATCTTTGTCATTTTTGGTCCAAAAATCGTAAAAAATATTTTCTTTTTAAAGCCACTTGACAGTCAGTTTTTATATTTGGTATGCAGATTCCCAGGGATGACACTAGTTAGATATGTTGAAATTGTCCTGAAATGTACAAATTTGTATTTTTAAAGACAATTTTGTCATTTTTGGTCAAGAAAACCTGTTCTCAAAATTACTTACTTGTCTTATAGCTTTGTAATCTGGTATTAAAGTCCCGAGGGATGTTATTAGATAAATATTTACTGCTTAAAGTGTTGGGAAAAATCAAAATTTGTATATTTTAGGTAAATTTCACAGTTTATGACCTTAAATGACCTATACCAACCAAGAATATGTTGTGAGACAGTTTTGAAGGCTGTGAACATATTTTTTTTTCATATTTGTTAACATTTGTAGGAAATTTGTAGAAAATTTGATCCAGAAAACAAAGCTGAGATAAGGCCTTCTCTTGCTGACTTTTTTGTGACATTTGCTTATGTATTAGGATCTGCTTGTCCCTTTGTTATAGAAGTTGATATGCAGGTTGTAGACCTTGCTTTTGTCACTCTTGTTTTTCTGGTTTAAATATTTCTTCAATGGACCAATTCAAACTGGATGTGAGCATGTTGTGTCTCCTTGATGGTACTTTTGTTTCATGGAAGCCTTCAAATTAAATACACTAATGTTGCATGAGATTGGCTTTCACCTTGTTATATAGGCTACAATAACCATTCAACATTCAAAGTTATGCTTGTATGGTAAACTTGGTCTCTTTCAAACATATTAGGACTGAGTTAAATTTTGCCTCTCCTGTATATAATCACTTTGTAATTACTTTGTAATCACTTTATTGCATAACAACACACTTCAGAAAGTGCAGTATAGCAAGAACAAAACATCAATACAATACAATACATCCTTCAGAGTTAGGGTAGGTCAGGACAAAAAATTTTGCCTGCATTTTTTAGCCATAGTTCCAAAATTTTGTAAAATTTATGTGAATTTGAGTTGTTTTCCTAATCCCGCGAGATTTCCTTTTAAGCAAGTGAAAAATTAGGGTTTGGTGGACTGGCCTAGCACATCCCATAGTGAGTACGTGGGAAACAATATGTTTCCTAAAGCCTCCCAATATTTATTATAAGCTTTGGTTTATGAATAGAATTTTTACACATCAATATTCAAATAGAAAAATGTGGTGTTGTGATGTCATATGAACAAAAGAAAGAAAACTCTCAAATAAATAACGAAAATTTAAACACTTACTTCTAAGACTGTGCCGCGTCCAACTTTGAAGTTTTCCAGTTTGTCTTTGCGCAACAAAGCAATAGCATTGCCAAGCTGGTCGCTGACGTTGTCGATTTTATCATCCAAAGTATGTAAACGCCTTTCAACGACGATTAATCTTGTGTTTAGATTGTGCAGATACCCAAGGATTCTGGCTGTGGTATTGGGTTCTGATGCCATTTTCTTGGCCCTTTGACTTAAAGCTCTGCACGAAGTTGATGCGACTGCTTTACTGTTCGGGAAAGTCAAAACTTAATGTGTACGTGTTTTCGCGCCGCGTCCGTCGTTCAATGAAGTTGTCGTCAAAGTCATTGTGGAGGGACCGTGTCAAAATGTACGGCCGCCAAAAGACAGATTCACGATTGTAAAAACAACACCGGTTAATATTTTTATTCTTGATTATTTGTAATGTTGTACCCGCAATATGTTGTTGTCGTGTCATGAATTCATATAAAATATAATTTCTGAATCCTAAATTTACGAAAAGAAATACTAGTAACCACCGACAGCAGAAACGAAGGGCGTGAAATTTATGAATGAAACGTTTTGCCGGTGTTATGATTGGCTAAGATATCTCATGAACTTGCCCCATGCCCTGCCTGCATGACCCGGGCCGGCCGGGTATAATGTTCGTGCCTAGAGGTTGTAAGAGACTATCGCCAGTGAGTGAAGTAAAATTCTCAACGCGAATCACAATCATAACTTTTATCTTAACAATTGCATAAAATATACATTTCACAGATAATCTAATGAGACTGACAGCAAAAGAAATAAGACAGCGTTGTGCAGAACGTACGAATATGAGTTTCCTGAGGAAGAACGATTCAAATTCTCCCAACTCAGGTGATCACGTGATTGTGTTCCGGGCTCTAGCTGGTAAGATATTGCAGTGTCGTCTGCGCCCTGAACAGACCAGTCGAGCGAGCCGTATGTACAGTAAATCTCAGGTAAGTATCGGTAGAGACTTTCAAAAAAGTTAAAAGTTTTTTCTAAATATTTCATTTGTCGATTATTTACATGTATAAATATGACTGTCGTGAATGCTGATAAAAAAAAATCGCATTGCGTACGAGAAATGTATTAACGTTCATTCGCAAGTTTTGATGGAACGATCGGATTACTTTTTTACTTTTTGTGAGTCAGAATTACTGATCAAATTTGATTTGTTTTTGAAAAAGTAAGGTTTTATAACTAGTTATCATACCTAAAATTATAAATTTGATGTCAGTTTGATCTAATACTATTTGATTTTGATTATGCTATCGATACTCGATACCTTTGTCATCGGGCCACGGAAATACGGCCCTGCGTATATTTTCACGCAAGAAATGGTCAACTATGTACGATAACTTACTCTACGTGAAACAGTCGTATAGCGACGTCAATGCATGCAATCAGAACGCTGGACGGAAGCGTTCCGTCATTAATTATGGAGCACCGAAAGAGCAAACGCTGCCTAGTAACAATATTGTGTCTACGGTTAAACCATAGACCCTAAGTATCTAATGAACTAATCATGGATGTACAAAAATAGAACAGATCTGGCCAGGACCTAGCCGGCTCTGCGTACAAAGTCTGACAGGTCTGTGTGTTCCCGGCGTTATACGGCGTATAACGCCGGGAACACACAGACATATACGCAGGGCTAGCCAGGACCGTGATCTGGCCCGTATGCTTAGTAGTTCAGAGCATGGAGGGGGGCTTCCTACCTCCATGTTCAGAGCATGGACCCTGTAGCAAGTGTCTATGGACCGTAGAAAGTTTATAGTAAGACAGGGGAGCATCTCCGAGCGACGGGTCAAACTTCTAGGTTAGAGATATCATTAACGAAATGTATACATGGACCTGGCCCATGTTACGTTTTATATGTTATTGATATGGTGAAGAACAAGAAACAAAGTGTTGATTTGTTAAATAACAGGGGACCCAGAAGTCTGGAAGTTGTTGTTTCCATTGTTGTTTATGTTTATTAGTTTTGTTGTTGTTGTTGTCATTGTTGTTGACCAATAAAATTCAACGAACATAACTATAGTATAGTGTTGTTGTTTCAAACGCAATGTTGATGTCCTAAGAGTAAGAATCATTACTAGGACACTATCATTATTTGACCCAATGCAACTCTCTCCGAATGTTAACTCTCTAGTTTTGGAGAGATTGTATTGGGTCAAATAATGATAGCGTCCATGTAATTGTAGCGATTCTTAGGACATCTACATTACGTTTGAAATAACAACAATATAATAGTTACTTTTTTTAATTTTGTTGTCAACAAATTTAACTCATGTCATCCTTAAATTGATCTCTTTGAAGTTTGCAAAAGACATTTTAATCTGTCACGTGATTTGGCCGCCATATTGGATTTTTCGAAAATACCAATTTAATCTTCAAAAATCTTCTACAATCTTCACAACAAAAACACCGATAGAGCTGAAATTTTACTCATACCATCCTTAGAGTGATCTCTTTCAAGTTTGCAAACCACATTTGGATCGGTCACGAGGTTTGGCCGCCATATTGGATTTTGCGAAAATTGTGATTTAATCTTTAAAAATCTTCTTCTCCAAAACCAACACACCAATTCAACTGAAATTTCATATGTAACATCTTAAGTGTGATCTCTTTCAAGTAATGAAGCTACCACGCATGTACCGGTAATTCAATCACCATAATTCAAACACAATAATCCACCAGAGACTGTCATCAGCAATGACTTGTTTTTTCTTTTTTCCTGTAGGCAATGTGGGCCAAAGCTAAGAAAACTATATGATGCAGATTATGTTCAGAGATTTCTCAATGGCAGCAGCAATACACACGTGAAGACCCATGGTCAACTTGCATTGGTATGGCATTTCTGTGTTTTCCAAAAATAAACAAGCTATAATTATTTATTTACCATTAGATCACCAGGTGATTCTTATAGAATCACATATTTGATAAATGAGGAAATTTACATTTTGTCAGCACCTTGCTGATATCACTGCTATGATTACTACACATTCTTAGAGCAACATTTGATGTTACTAAGTTGAACTGACATCGGCCATATAGCTTTCAGCTTAGTTTTCAGTATTCAGTTCTATTGCTTTTTTTTGTATTACAGAAAAGTCATGGTATGACAGACATTAGTAGTGAAGAATTAACAGCATTAAAGAGGTAGTATACAGTTCCAAAAATAAATTATTTTAGAAATCATCATGAAACACTCATGAATAGTGACTTATCGATAGGTGATTTTAGTCCCCACTGACACTGTCCCTGGGCATAGGTTTGGTCATGTCCGTCCGTTCGTCTGTCCGTTCGTTCACGCAGATATCTCAGAGATTCCTGGATCAATTTCATTCAAGCATAGTACAAAGATTACTCCTTATTGCATTGGTCTTGTGAGACTTGGTTACAGACCATAGCAACAAATTTCTAACCAAGTTATTTGGTTGTGCTTTACATGAAAGCTGAATAGATCCCAGATTTCATAACACTTTTGACACTAGGTGTTGTTTAAAATGATTGATAATATGAAATTTGACATATGTGTTTATCCCATCACAAAACTACACAGCCATGCGAGATCTCAAAATTTCTCATGAGTTTGGAAAATGACCTGTCAATCCTTTATGTATATGTGCAGGTGGGTCAGTTGGTTGTCTAATCAAGCACTCATATTATCAGAAGTTGTTGTTAATGAAGGTCGATCCACACATGTAATTGGTCTCCTTCATAATATTATGTGATAGATGATAGAAAGCACATATTCAATTCTTAACTGTAATGATGTGATGTACTGAACAAGCTACATTTCAAGAGTAATTGGACAACAATGAAATGTAATGAAAATACTGATATACTTGATCAGGTCACATTTTTCTGTAATTACACCTGAGCAAATGTGTAATTCATAAATAGGACAAACTTGCAACTTGATTTCAGAAGCCATTGTTTTTTTTAAATCATCACACAATTTTCAATGTAAAATTCAAGAAGGTTCTTTTATTTCATTAAAGTGCCGTAGGAGACAATATTCAAAATCTAGAGTGCTATGGCGGAGTATACACAGAATCAGAAAAGAGAATGGTGAGAATTGGTCAGACAGCTTCGTACAAGTCAGAGACAGAAGATGTAAGTTTTTAGAAGTATTTTGCACGCATGGAAAAAAAATTAAATGCACCTGCAAACTAGCATTCTGTGAGTTAAAGACGCCCATGGGTTATAAATACCGGATTACATGAGAGGACGCTCATTATGCAAAGAGACGCTGTGCGAGTAGCTTGAACTGAGAGCTCGACAGATTGCACTTTTTTGCGTGTTTTTTATGCAAAATTATGAAATCGGAATGCTCTACAGCAGGGTAAATATCTGATCAATACATAACGACTCCATATTTTCTAAACCGATAAGTTTTCGGGACAATTTAGTGAGTAATTGTGCGTGGCAGTGAGAATGTCGATCCAGGGGACGCCGATTGGGATTTGAATACCACTGTCAATCAAATCTTGTGCAAAGTCAGACACGAGTCAGCTGGATGTGTACCTAATGTCGATTAGCATTCGCCTTATCTGCTAATGGTGACTGAAATAAATAAAATATGTGTCAAGATTTCCAGTGTCGAAAGACGTGTGCAATAGTTTCTTCACAGTTCTCCAACTTTTGTACCTATCCACCGCATTGCTGGGGATAAAAAACGTGATCAGACGACATTCAAGTCGATTACATTTTAGTAACTGTGGACATTGTCCCTCCACAAGACGTGCCGTGAAAAAGAAAATGTATTATCGGGTTCTCTCTTACTGGAAAGTTTGATGACCCTGAAAAGGGCCGTTTGGTTTGGTTTTGTGGCTTCTACCGTACACCCAACAATGGCAAATGTGTATGGTATGCCGGGCAAATTTGGATATAACGATCGGACAACAAAAGTCATGCAAAATGGCATATCAGTTTTCTTCTTTTGACGAGTATGTCATCGGCCTGCATCAGATGCTGTTTTCGGGCCAAAAATCGCTCATCACGCCAAGCGTGTGTCTGGTCAAGGATATCCCAATACTTCCGAGAGAGTCGGAGTCAGATAGACGCGTTGTCATTGCCAAACAAATGCTAAACTCAGAATGACAAATCAAGAAATGTTCAATACCCCGGCACAGAGGTGTGAAGCGGTACGGTATCCGTGTATAGTTTCCCATGGAGTGTCGTTTGTACCTCTGTGAGTCTATTAATAAACGAAATGTTTATTTGACCATGGAGCTAAAAAAGGATGATTTGACTTCCTCTGTTTCGTTCCGCCGTCACTCCGAGTGTACGTAGCCTCGTGAGCAAGTGCCATCTTATCGATAACCGGCGCCATGCAGTTCCGCTGCATATCGATCAAAGTTCATTGCGTCTGAGAAATATACGAGATTTCCTGTCCGAGTTTTCGAAATGCATCTGATTTTTGTACGATTCTGGTTACAATTCAAACGAAGTCTCGCAGCACAAATTGGCAAATAATGTAATACTAATACACGATGATCTGGACTTGTTTTCTGACTTCTGACCGCCATCTTGGCCTCATAAAAGTTTTACATTGGGCTGGTTGAGTACGTCAGGATCATGGTTCAATCTTCAGGAAGTACTCATTTTATATTATTTCGACACCGATGTTTCCAAATTTAATAAAACATTACTTCTAAGAATTTGAGAGATTCGAACGATGCAGATTGTGTTTTTTGCATACCAGTATATTGACTTGTAAGCGACACACTGCTGGAATCGGTGAAATCTGTAACTCGAACGCACCAAGTATGGTGAAAACACCTCATGCCAAAATGTACCGGTACGTACTCCGATGTGCTCATCGACTTTCGGCGTGAATTTATGTTTGTAAATCTACTAATATAGCGGTGTTTGACGCAAAACGATGAAAACGATACTATGTTGACAGGGTGGAGTACCCACTAATGCGTGATCCTGGAATTGAGAACGGCGGCTTTAAGATTTCAATCAATCCTCTATATGCCAATTGTATTTTTTACATGGTTTATAGAGCCCGGTAAAAAGAGGATTATATTAGGAAATAAGTATCAAGTTCTAATTCTGCTCATTGTAGGACACTATGTAGCGTACCGCAGTTGTCTGAAACATTAAAGTCATATTACAACCATAATGGAACCATGGAGTATATATATGGTAGTAAATTAAGCTATACTTTAAACCAAGGAACAGTCTGTGTGTGTGTGTGTGTGTATGTATGTATATATGTATGTATGTAAAATATGTATGTATATGTATGGATGTATGTATACATGTATATATATGCATGTATGCCTATTCGTATCAATGTATATGTATGTATGTGTCTGTATGTCTCTCAAATGTATGCATGTATGCATGTATATGTATGCATGTATGCCTATATTTATTTGCATGTATGTCAGTATTTATGTCTGTCTATATATGTCTATCTGTATGTATGTTGTATATATGTATTTATGTCTGTGTGAATGTATATAAGCATGTATGCGTGTATGTCTGCAGGTATATATGTATGTATGTATGTACATCTGTATGTGAGTATGCATATGTATACATGTCTATAATGCAGACATACATATATGCATACAGTGTATGTATGTATGTTATAGAAATAACAGGTGACGTGTTGACCATTAATGTTTATTTATGGGCAAGGAAAAGAGGAAAGCAAAAAATTAATGGGTAAGGCTTGCCGCGCCCTTAAATAAATGTTAATGGTCAGGGCAGAGTATGTTATTTCCATTATATTATCAACGAACCCAAGAAAACCATCAACATTTTCAAAAATTTCCAAAGCGTATGAAAACTTGGCCCCAGAACTGAGCAATACGCGACACACTGTCATGTGCACTGTAAAAATTTGGCTAATCCGGAGATGTTTTCAGGAAAAATGTATCTGAACTTGGCCCACAAGTGCTCCATTTCATTTTGTGATTGATTATGAATTACGTTTCAGCTGTAAAGTTACAATACTTTGAGTTGTTTATCTTATTATTCATATTCACGGGCATGTAAACAAACCATTACTGTGTATTTGTGGTCAGTCACCTGGTTCTGCTTGACCAATCAAAATGCAACGTGCATGGTATGGTAGTGCGACTTTTTCTGTAAAATCCAGATTATTTTGTACTACATATGGCATAGAAAATCACAACTAAATTATGATGTAAGGTGTTCCGTGTAAGGACGTTGCAAGTACTTGCCCATATTCCCAAACTTGGTAATATTTTGCACTTACATGTTAGTTTTTGGTTATTTTAATAGGTTGCATATGGATTCTTAAGAAGATGTGTGAATGTTCAAGAGCAAGCCTACATTGGTTTTCAGAAATTTATAGATATATCCAAGTACTGCCCATACAATTGCAAAGTGTTACGATTAATTGATGATATCGAGTTTGTAAATGCTAAGAATATCGTTGGTCACTCATGTATTCAGCATATCTGCGAAAGAACTACATGTAGAGTTGTCACATCATGTAGCAGAGTTCAAAATAATGTAATCCGGACAAAAATATTTCAACACAATAGCCATTATCCTTTTTATAGAGTAAACAAGTATTTTATTGCAAATTGTTAAAATTATAACTATAACATAGTTTACATTTAACTTATATTGCAGTATTAAAAGACGGCAACTGTTCTATAGTCTGATTCAGTGGAAATTACTTAAAAATGGTAATTCTGAGACATTCATTTTTGTGGTAATTTGTATCTTCGCTGTCAGCGACATGGAGCACTTATCAAATAGACTGATTGTCAAGTGTCATCCAGCATCACCATTGTGGTCCATCTGTCATCCATAAAATTCTTCGCTGGGTCTAAAACCACATGTTTGATTGCTTTGAAATTTGATGTACAGTTCACTTGGGGTGGCATCAGTTAGGTTTGTTCAAATGTTGATGAAATTTGCATAATCATATTTTTTGAGTATTTTATGCTGTTTTCAGTCAAAAACTTTTCTCTGAAACCACATGTTCGATTACTTTGAAATTTGATATGCAGGTTACTGGGGTGACCTCAGTTAGATTTAATAAAATTGTGCTGAAATTCGCATATTTGTATTTTTAAGGCAATTTTTGTCATTTTTGGTAAAATCTTTCAAAAATCTTCTTCAAAACTTCACGTCTAATATCTGAGATATAAGTCCGTTGGGATGATCTATTTCAGATTTTTTCAAATTTTACAGAAATTTGCAAATTTGCATTTTAAGGCAATTTTCGTCATTTTTGGTCAAACATTTATTTCACCTAAAGCTTATGTCTGCCAGCTTTGATATTTGGTATACAGGTTCATAGGGATGATCAAAATGTGATACATTTAAATTATGATGAATTTTATAATTTGGGGCAAAATTTTGCAATTTTTGGTCTAAAAGTCTATTACTCAAAATGTACTGACCTGATAGCTTTGATATTTGGTCTTCAGGTTTCTACAGATGAACTTAATGTGATATATTGAAATTACATGCATGATGAAATATACAGTTTTTTCATTCTTTGGCAATTATTGCCATTTTTTTGTGAAAAAATTTTGTTTCTCAAAAAACTACTTGTCTGATAGCTTTGATTGACATGTTCTTAGGATGATATTAATGTTAAACGTTCAATTATAATGCAATCTTCAATTGCGTATTTTTGCATCTATTTTGCCATTTTTTTGTCAGCTCATCCTGAAATCTGCTAAAAAGATTTGAGTCTTCTGTATCAACACATGTCATAAGTAGTTATTTGCCACATCAGACGTTAGGTTGCTTGTTCATATCATTATACAATGTGCATTTGTCAACCTTGCTACAAATTCAAGATGAATGAATAACGTTCTTGTTGACACCAGTTATCTGGCTTACTTCACACCTGACCTATATCATTGTGGGTTTTAGGTATTGCACTATGTTAAAAACTTGAAATAGTGTGAAATAAATCATTAATTTCTGACATTAAAATGTATCATTTTTGTATGTTTCATATGCATTGCTGTAGCACTTTTGTATGAAAGAGGTGTTGTGTGGAGATGTATAAACACTCTCATAGTGTACAGAATTGTTAATAAGGTGCAAATGCAAGGCAATGAGAATGCCTGAAATGATACACAGGGTTGGTACACATGTGTGGCCAATAGGACTGTACAAGGTCTGTACGCACCCCTGCAACACATGTGTGTAAAGTAATGTAACAAGGGTATACACACCTCTGTGTCAGACTTCTTAGCAGAGCTACTGGGACATGGCTGTGAAAGGAAACCATAGTGAAGGGGATCTAATTTGTAGTCTAATCACAGTGCTGTTTCACACATCCCTGTGACACAACTATAAAAAAATTGACTCTGCTACAGGGTTTCGTGCTACATTCATGCACAAGGACTGCATAAAAATCTACTCTGTTACATGGATGTAAATCACAGCTATGCTACTGGGTTGTGCTCATCTGCACTGTACTAGATGCTAGCACAACCCTGTAGCATAGCTATGCACATCCTAGTACATGGTTGTGCCAGGTCTCTTGTATAGTTGCACAATGCTGTCAGACGCGCGGTCTCAAAGACGTTCGATACTGTCATTTGACATTGATAGCCAACGTACAGTTAATCATATTGTATGTAAATAGTCACTACTCAGCCAGTTTTATAGCCATTCACGAACGTGGAATGTATAAAGTTGAAATGCTATCATGATAATAGGGCATGCACTCAAATGTTAGAGCGGCGCATCGTCCTCTACTTCACGTCGAACAATATGTAGACTGCGCTAACTTCATAACACACTACATTATCTAGATAAACATGTTATTTATCTTAATGAATATTAATGAGCAATAACTGGATTCATATTCAGGCAGGAAATGATAGTTACAATTTTCTCGAATTTAAAATCATTCAAGAAATTTAACCGGCGTTGATAAATCTCAGTGCATCATACTTGTGATGAGTTACCCTGTAGGTCACATGTGATAAACAGTACCTAGATGACATTATGGATTTTGCAAAATTCGTGGTAATTAGGATTTATCACGTTCACTTTCCGTTCCTTTTATACAGGAGTACACTGGCATGGAAAGACGTAAAATGTGAAAATGAATATCCTTTCTTCTGCCAATACGAAGATGGTTATTCTGGCGTACTTGAATGTATGTAACTATTTCAAAAATTGTTTTCCTGATGTTCAATCTTTTTATTTTAGAAGGATAGATTTTGGAAAATCAATTGGTCTTTGGAACAATGATATTCTAATTAAATCAAATACACCAATGGCCTCAGGTGGCAAAAACGCATCGAGGTTGTATGAATTGTCGCCGAAGCCGTTAAAAGGCTGGAAATTGTTTACGACGAATGCCCTGTTATGGCAACAAGACTTGGTAAATTATCGCCCGAAATCTGATCACAAATAAAATTGGATAGATAAATCCACACATGCATAGCCGAAGTGTATAGTTCAGTATAGGCCAACGAATGAATGTGCTTGACCTTCCAAATATACTGCAATTCACAGGCCAATTACGATGATTAGTTTAAATGAAATTGCCTTTTGTGCTTCGGAACATTTTGCTGAAAGACTTTTGCAAAATGCCCCGCAACCACCGTCGTCCAGTAGACCGTCGCATACTTTTAACTTTTAGGTCCTTATGCCCATGTTGTGTCTTCACTCCCATAGTGTTCAAGCTGTGGTCAAATTGTTGATAGTCGATTTGTGAATGTAAATCAGGTTTAAAACGGATTAACAGAATGTAACAAAAGAGCTAATTAGATACACGGCATGATTCCTATTAATATTTTGCAAAACAGATGACCTGTTTGACCTTGGTGGTAACTTGCATTTGTCCGAAATGGTTTCAACTTCAAACTATGCTTATGATTATTGTTCGAGGAATGGAGGGGTCTTATTGAGAATACCCGATTATGAGACGACAACATATATTTCAAACCTCGTGGAAACCCATTTTCTATCTAAGGATGTTATCATTGGTGAGTACAGTACTTATACATGATAGAGGAGAATGTTCCAACTTTTATTTGAAATTTAGTTACATCGATAATGTTATTTCTATGAACAATTGACAAAGGGAATACCATCAAAGGATTTATCTATCGTAGCAAGTGATTAAAGAAATTACATAGTTGCCTTCCCTAGTTTCGTCTTGATATTATAACCTCTGTTCCTGGAGCATCACAAATGGGATGATTTTATTGTAACATTGCTAATTTTGCCGCATATTCTGTAACGCGCCTCGGGGAGAGATATCCCGACTCTCATACTTTTACAATTCTTTTCTAATCTACATCTTATGGGGGCTAATTTTAAAGGTCATGAAGTAAGGAAAAATTCACCGTTTTAGCTTTTCGAAAATCGAAAATAATATTTTCTCGGCGAAGGAGCTAACACAGGAATAATAGCAATTTTGAATTTTTATCACAGGTAGATGTCCAGTGATTTGTTTTTGTGGTACCACAGTTTGCACGGTGACCCCTGATTTTTTAATTCTTGATTTGTTTAGGAGGAAAACGTTTAAGCAAATGTTTAAGTCTTCCATTTTCGAGACGCGTACTACCTTAAAGAAACATTCCATTTTCGTGATCCTGTGGTATATTATTCACCGTCCAAGCACGTGTTCAATATTTTAAGAGACATAATATCTCTTGTGAAAATTTTAATATTACTGTTACTCCTTTAAAAGACTTGTGTTCGTATGGAAGCAATTTTACGATAGGTATCGTAGGCTGCTAAGTATATTTGGCAAGGATATTAGGCAAACGACCTTAAATGTTATCGGTTAGATTGTACACACTAATTTCCCCAATGCTACTCTGATTATAGATTGGGTCATAGGAGTTGAAGGTGTTGAAAAGGATTTGCTCCCATCATTCTCTTCAAAACGTCATTGCTTAAATTGTTCTTGCTCTCCCGAATAATTTGACGATGTATTTTTGCCTTTTGTGTGCTAGGTTTTTTGTTGACTACACGTTCTGTCTTTTGCTTTCATCTTGTAGACATTCTGTTAACTTAAAGATACTTTGAAAAGAATAATATAGTATGACTGCCGATTTCTTTAAGTTTATAAGACTGGTAGAAACGTAAGGTGCAATAAAAGATCGGGGAGGCCTTAGATATTACATCTGACTATATGAGATGAACTATTTTGCTATAAACATTTACAGTGCCATATGCGCTACGTACTTATTCTGTCAGCGGCTAGATTTAAAATAAACGCGGGAGCCTGGATACTGTGGATTACGTTACTCCTTGCCTCAAGTGTCAGAATGACTTATAAAGACAAAAGGTCATATTAATTACTAAGATTTATTATGATAACACATCGAAAAAATTCACAGTGCCATATGCGCCACGTACTTCAACCATAAAGCAACACACCAATTTCTGCTATGCGAGGGGAGTTGTATAGTCCAACATTGACAGCATATATGCATCTAATATTTTTTATTGTATCATTAAATATTGGTTAAGAATTCTGAAAAAGGATAGAAATGAATCGGTTACCAATGTTATGAATTTAAAAAAAAAGCAAGATTGATGTTTCGGTAAGACTCATGGACCATCAGAATAAAAGGCTTGTTGCAGAGATATGGATTTGGTGAAGTCCGGGAACAGGGGGTTGATCATGAAACTGTGCTTTAACGTCTTTTCAAACAAAGGTATAGTGATATCTATGCACAACGCTGGCTGAATGATATTAACAATAGCAACAAACTTTATCTTCGTTCTGCCTTTAAAACAGACCAGGCATTAGCACTTTACATGACTTGTATAGATAACCCTGTTTTCAAACATGGTCTTTGTTGCTTTAGAACATCACCACACACTCTGAGGATGGAATATTCAAAGAAAAGATAGACTATGTGAGCTTTGAACTCATTGAGGATGAGTACCATTTTCTACTCACATGTCCAACGTATAATGACCTGAGAGTTACTTACATTTCTTCCTACTTTTTTAACCGTCCTGTAATATACAAATTCAAGATACTTCTTTTATATACTGCTACATGGAGAAATCTGAGTAAATAATTTTTCTAGCAAAAAACGAGGGAGAGAACTTACCATCGGATGCGTAAGTTAAGCATGGAGTTGTGTTTCCCTTTTTTGTGGATGCAATTATTGCATTGACTAGCGATCTGTAATATATACTGCTGTTACTCTCTTTATGTATAGGCCGGAGGGCCTAAGTACCGAATAAACTGAATGAACTGAATAAGCTGAATGAGCATTTATAATATCGCGTCAATGACAGTGTCGCTCACAAATACTTTACAACGCAAGTTTAAAAGGCGTGTAAATGATTACAGCTCTAAAATTCCCAAAGTTTCTGGTCCTGTACAAGTCTCACACACATTACAGATTTCATCAAAATTGACACATCTCGAAACTATGTCATCTCTGGGAGCTTGTTTAAACTATTTTAAGACTTCTGATAAGTAATTTTGAATGATAAGGTTGTTTAAAACATTAATATAAATATTTTTGAAATTGAAAACTTCTAGATTTCATCACAATTTGAAGAAATCTGAAACTGTTTATCCTAAGAGACGTACATGCCAAATTCCAAAGCTGCAAGACGATACTTGGAAGAATATGACTTCTTAATACTGAAAATCACAAAAAGTAATCTTTAAAATATTACTTGAAAGATTTCTTCGCAATTTACACGCATCAAAAGTAGGACATCCTCAGGAGAAGAAGAAGACCAAATTCAAAGTTGTCGTATAAGTTATTTTGAAAAATACTTTTTTAAACAAAAACGTCACAAACGTAACCTAAAAACACCTCATAGATTTTAACACAATTTGCTCAAATCTCGTCCAGGTTAACCGTAGGAACTAGTATGCCAAGTTTCAAGGCTGTCGAATGAGGAGTTTTTTTAAAATTTGATTTTTTGAGCAAATATCACGAAAATAACCGTGAATGCGAGAATGTAGACTTCATTACAATTTGAACACATTCCTACCAAGTCATTGCAAGTGACATCCGTACCGAAATCCAAGGTTCTTGGACAAGGATTTCTGAAGAAGAAGATTTTTAGAGCAAAATGACGAAAACGTTATTAAAATACAAATTGGCACATATCCCTATGAAATTATTGTATTTTCAAAGACTTTGTGCAATGGTACCTATGAACAAGAGTTTCTGAATTTTTATTGTTTGCCTTTTTTACCCCATTTAAGGTGGAGTTGCATGCTGCCAACACAGTTTTTTTCAAAGCAATATTTCTCATCAAAGATGACAAGAAAACCCCCTTATACTATATATTTTCAAAAAGCAGAGACTCTAAAGTTTAGTATGGTAGCAGTAATTTACTCGAAAGATGAAGTGGGTGTATATTTGGGCAACAAACTTAATTTAAGTAAAAAAATGGACACTATTTCCTGAAATGTAATATTCAACTTGAAAGAAAAGTATATGTAGTAAAAAACGACTGTTTTATTTTGCATTATCTATGCTCATTCAAAACTGGCAAGGGTTGAAAAACTGACACTAAGAAAAAGTGATTAAAACGGTGATTAGTAAAATTCAAATGCCTCTTATTTAAAATGTAAGAACTCTATTGCCAAACAAAATAGTCGTTTTTTAAAGAACATTTAAAAGACACACTTTAAAAAAATCAGAAAATTTGACCCAGCCGGAGTGGAGTTAAATTCTTTGGAAGTTTTGAAATCAAGGGGAAAAAGAAGCCAGGAAATCGGGTGATTTGCATCGATTTGCATAAATTAACACTTCTTTATCACGAAACTGACGACTGCTTGACAAGCTAAAAGGTGAACCCCACCACATTTTAATCCCTGGTTAAGGTGGTTGGAAAGGCTAGAGCGTCAGTTATAAACTTCAAAAAAAACTATTAAATAAAAGCAGTCAACATTTTCTGTGGAATAAAAAAAACTTGACATTTGGGCACAAAGGCATTGCAGAGTTACAGCCTGTTGAAACTTCTGAAAAAACTGACCAAATAGAAGAAGTTGGGGAGTCCTTAGTGTATTAACTATGGTAGAGGTCCCCTAGCTTTTAATAAAATGTTTAAAAAGGGAAAGTCATTATTTGCTGTTTTTCAGGAAAGTTTGACAAGGCGGTGCTTGCATTCAGAGTGAGTAACTGCTATTGTAAATGCATTTTTAGATTCTTTGAGTGTCAAAGAGGTGTCAAAAGTGAGATTTACCAAAAAGACTGCTCTGTGACTTCAAAAGAGGGGTGCAAATATGGCTTGTTTTCAACATTTTTGACAGAATAACAGTTTTCCTACATAATTATATACCAATTTAATCCAACCTCTGAAATGAGATATGGACATGGAATTTTTACAGCCTATTAACAGGGTTACAGATAAGATATGTATGGCACAATTTTCCTGTATTTGAAGTACTTTTTGAAAAATCATATTTTGAAATTTGAAAGAATTTTTAATAATTTTTTGATATGTAAACCCATGTAAAATCATAAAAACAAATTTTATTTACAAATCCTGCCATACAAATCTTACAATTAATAGTGTCAACATATTTATAACTAATTTGGTAATATTAATACTATCCAATTATTATAAAATTCAAATATGTAAAAAAATATGAAAATTAAATTTTAATATTTACTGGTGTCATATTTCAAAATCATGGCTGCAAATATACAATTTTTATATTCTTTGGAGAAAGTATTAACTAAGAGAGTTATCCTGAAAATTTGAACTAAATATCTTGATTCTAACACTTGAAACTTGACATTAACTCTGAGAAAAGGATTGGTGCGAAAATAGCCTTTCGAGCCACCTTAACATATCATTAAAATTGAATGAATATTTGCAAAAACGTGATTTTTGAGCAAAATATGCTGTGTTGGGTGCGGCGCCCCCTTAAATACTTTCGATGTGAACATATCAATGTGAAGAAAATCACACAATGCTCCACCTACACAAACATACACACACACACACACACACACATATACATACATACATACATACATACATACATACATACATACATACATACATACATACATACATACATACATACATACATACATACATACATACATACATACATACACGCACACACACACATACATACATACATACATACATACATACATATATACATAAAGACAGACAGACAGACAGACAGACAGACAGACAGACATAAAGGCAGATATAAAGGCACACAGAGAGATGACATACATGTTTCTAGCCTGTAAGAATAGCTTCCATTGGCATAATTACACATGGTATATGGGAGCTAAAAAGATAGCGCATCACCCAGTATCTTCAGACATTTGTGCACTAACAGAATAATGCAGACCCCACACTCATAGGATCGCTCAGGTTTTCTGTTTATAAAAGTAAAAGCTTTAGAATTAAAAGGTTTAAGCATGGTATTTGGTAACTGCGGATGTCTTTCTTTCGGATAGGTTATGACTGTCCAAGTATATTTTTTACCAAAAAAGAGGTACGAGGTGTCCTTCTCATCTGCACCGAGTGTCATGGACGCACATAGGCAAGCGTCTAAGCAATCCAACTGTTGCCGGCTATTTTAACGGTTGAAGACTTCAGCTGGGAAATTAGCTCGCTGAGAGGTATCACTTGGATACAACTACACAGTGACGCCGCAAGTTGAAGTGGACGATGTTTATTGCAAACGCTGTCAGCTTGACCGACCAGAAAGTCATGCTCTTACATCAGAAAGTCATGCCGAGGCCAGGGGAAGCCTAGACCGACAAAAGTCTAAGCCTCCCCCCACAAAGTCTTGAATCTAAAGTCTAGAGTCCAAAAGCCTCCTCCAATAGTCTCCAATCTGATATACTCCGAAAATCGGAAACTCTGCAAATCTGAAGATCTGAAAATCTACCTATACACATGAAAACTTGACATTAAATAGACAATTTTTCAAGGCGTAACCTGAACATGTAAAATACATCACAGGAAGTTACTGTACATTGGCTAAAAAGTATGACAAGTACAATGATTGGATAAGAAATAAAATCCCAAATACTTGATTGGAAGAATGTTTCTAAAATATTCAGAATTATTCTGCTGAGTTGGCATCTCAACTAACGCTTTTAATATTTATAATGTTCTTTTGACAAATGCCGACTTCTAAAAATAATAGTTACTACCGTTCCATGGTCAAGATCTGTGGAGCCAGAATTTGATTATGTATGTATGAGCCATTGTTTCATGCCGAAGTCAATTAAATGATGACCACCGTGATGTAGCCATATCGGTGTCATACTTCATTGTTTTAGCTTAATTGTCCATTCGAGTACCAGTATCAATGTCAATGTCAGTAAACATCTTTTGTTCGTATTCATCTGACTGGTAGTGGCATTGTATGTTCATTAACACATTGGCAATGACACTTGAGTTAATAAAAGAACTACCGGTAGTAATACTCCAGTAAACAAAAGAAAAGACCCTCCACGTTGTACCGTGTGAAATTGTTTATCGTAGTGAACGTTCGTTATGAGTTCAACAAAATTGTACATATTCCCTGTAATACTTTTACTTTGAAAATTACAATCGTAACACTCCCCTTCTTTAAAGAAATCGTCCCGATTTTCAATAACCACTTCAAGTTTTTTTGTTTTGTTGTTTTTTTGTATGTTTTTTTTTTCATTTGTAAAACTCTTTGTGAAAATGAAAGAAAATAATGAAATAAAAAGCTTAAAGTGAATGTAAAATACAATAAAACGAAATAATAAAATGCTTAGCTAAAAACCCATACTAACTGTAAAATACAATAAAGTGGACGTAAAATGTCAAAATACACTCAAAAGCTTTAACTACTCCATTGCCAAAATACAGTAAATTCAAAACAACTGTAACTCTATAACTTTTCAAAACTGAAAATGCGAAGTCTGTAAAAATTGCGGAATGATAAAAGTGTGAGCTATACCTTTAAAACCCTCCAAAAATACCATCACACAAATAAAACACTCCCCTCTTCTTATGGGGTAGTACCATAATTTAAATGCATAAACTCGTACTCTTCACGAAAGGTATCTATGTTACCACTTTGTAAATCTTCATCCTTATTATGGCCTCCCGTGGCCTTCATCAACATATTATCATCTTTGATAGCGCTATCGTTTACTATTTCTCCTTTCTCTATTTCAATATCTTTTATTATTTCTCCTTTCTCTATTTCAATATCTCAATATCTTTTATTATTTTTCCTTACTATATTTCAATATCTCTTATATCATCATTCACAAACAGACGTATTGTCTTTGGTTTTGCTGACTTTGATAAAGTCATAGGCTTAACTGCAGTATCCTTAAATCTAACTCTTATTTTCAGCTATAAATCTAACTTTATTACCTTTATCATCCCTTGTTCAAGAGACGGAAATAGTGATTTGCCCCAATCGATAACATTTGAGTACCTTTGTGGATTCTTTCTGTTTCTTCAAATATATTACTTAGACTTTGAAAATTAAGGACCCGAACGAGGAAGGGCGGAACATCATAATCTACCGAAGTTCTCATAGGAGAGGGGGAACATCATAATCTCCGATAGTTTACTAAAGAAGGGAAAGGAACTAATCGTACCCCATAAGTAAATCACTTAATTAAGTGATTATGAATCAAGCTTAATTTGAATCGAATTGATCAACAATTTTCTATTCATGTCAACATTCACACACACTTACATTGTACTTCCTCACACTCTTCACATTCACACGTGCATTAGATGCTAAAACATTAAATGTTGAATTGCTGGTTAACTCGATGCAACAAATTATGAGTTGATCATTAAATTACGTAAGGCTTTTAGGAGAACGTCTTCCAATTATCCGCACTGGATTTTTCCTTAAATAATCTTTAGCTACTTCATTTAAATTATCTTCATCCTCCCAGGTGTTATGTTTGCTAGCAAAGTTTTTCCACTTTACCAAGAATTGTAATTTCCCATTTCTATAACGCCCTTTCATAATTTTTTCTACTTCGTAATATTCATTTGCGTCTGATTCACCTTCGCTTGTTTCATCAGTCTGATTAGTCAGAGTCGTCCTAGGAGTAAAATATTTTGAGTTCAAACTATTTTCTGTCAGTCTATGGTATGAACTCTCAGGTCGATTATCATCGGAATTTTCGGAATTTTGGAGATCTACATTTTGGTCTACATCAGGGCTGGTATTAGCCGTTTCATCTTCATTGACAGTTGTATGTCCATCATTGATTAATTCATTTTCACTATTCGATTCAGAGGTTTTAGAATCGAATTCGGGGCGACTTGCAGCGATTTCGAAGCTGTTATCCTATTGTTGGCTGAATCTTACCAATATAATTAAAACAATACAAATAAACTCCCTAAGTTGCTGTGAATAGTGACAATCGACCAATCAGATATAACCTTGCAAACACGCTGCGAGTCAGCCGTCGAATTCAGATGGCCGTAAATGAGTCTCTCTTAAGCCGGTTAAAATGAACAATCCTTTTGTAGTTCCTATCACTATTGTAAAATCGGAGCTTATAATTAACTGGACCTATTCTCTCTGTGATAATGTATGGGCCGGTCCATTTATGAACAAATTTCCGATTAACTCCAGGTTTAATTGATGGTTTATATAGATAAACTGGGTCGCCAACTTCGAAATTTTGTTTTGCAGTGGCTCTTCGATCATATCTTTTCTTCATTGCTTTCTGATACTGAGTAATATTTTTCTTAGCTATCTTAAATGCTATATTACGTTTTGCCGCCATTACTTTCAAATGAGTATCAATATTACGTGTTCTACCTTCTACAGGCTGAATTTCAACATCTAAAGGGAGCACTGCTTCTCTGCCAAAGAGTAAAAAGTATGGACTGTACCCAGTTGATTCCTGGGGACTCACTCTATATGCAAATAATACTGAACTTATAAATCTATCCCAATCTCTCTGTTTTGCATCAACAAACATTGATAACATGTTAACTAACGTCCCGTTAAACTTTTCAGTAAGGCCCGACGTCTGGAGGCCTGTACGGACTGCTTGTTCTTCTTTCAACATTAAAATATCGACAAGTTTCTTGAACAACTTGAGATAAGAAATTAGATCCCATGTCGCTCATTAAGACCCTGGGACTCCCATACACGGCTATGACCTCATCAAATAGTATCCTCGCTACTGTTTCAGCTCTAGCATTTCTTAAGGGATAAGCAAGGGGAAACTTAGAAAAGTAATCAGTAAAAACCAGTATAAATTTGTGACCATCATAAGTACGAGGGAGTGGCCCAACTATGTCACAACCAACTCTTTCCCATGGTCCCGATACTGCAATTGGCAACAACTTCGCTTTCATGGCGATGTTCGGACGTTTTCGAGTGTGACAATGAGCGCAAGTTTTAACATATGTATTTACATCCCTAGCTATCCTTTCCAAATAATACCTTGCTCGTAAAACTCCTAAAGAATACCCTAAATGACCTCCTAAAACACAGTCATGTGCCCTTTTAATTACATAATTCCTTAAAGATTTAGGAATTACTACTTGTCTTACACAATCTCCTTTAAATGTAGTTTTCCCAGTTGGTTTCCAAAATATGAAATAAAATCCCATCGACTATGTCAAAGTTTGGAGCTATACTGGTAATTTTACGCGCTAATTTAGTGTCATCTGGTATATTTCCATGCTCTAGGTAATTAAACAATTTAATTAAATAAGCGTCTTGTCTTTGTTTCTCACCATCATTATTATTTATAACAGTCTCATCTATCTCAACATTACTATTATCGTTACTTTCATTTTCAGTACTACTAATAAAACTTTCATCGTTAGTCTCAACAGAATTATTTTCCTGTGTCTCACTTTGAATAGATTGACTATCTGTGCTCGGCTGATTGACATTACCTTCAGAGATTGAATTGGGCTCAATTAACATAAGATCTGTATTGACTGATTTGTCAATTAAGGTTTCCCTATTGTTTAACGTTTTACTCATTTCAGGGGTATTGTCTAAGTCAGTAACATCAGACTTGTGTCCCTGACGTGATGAATATGGGCGTCTAGACAAAGCGTCAGCATTCATGTGTTTTCTTCTTAATCGTGCAACATGCATGCAAATAATGAACAGGGAAACGAAATTTCTCCACGTCTCTCGTGTACAAACATAGCCATTGACATCGGGCTATTATCATATCATTCTCCAATATACATCACACTTTATAATTAAAAACGCCGGAATCTCCGTATAAACTTAAATACTTAAAAACTTAAATAAAAACTTAAAAACTTACCCATCAATATCGGGATATTGATACTATTCCTTCTGGTCATTCAGAAATGACGGAATGCAAAATACTCTTTAAAATATACAAAACAATACTTAACTTTATCAACTTTTTTCTTCTTACTCAAAAAAAATCAGTTACACAAAACAGAAAGAAACCCTTGCAGTGTGTTTACAATTACCGTTGAATAAAGACATTCTTCTAAATCACTAATAAATGATGATTTCTTTCGTTGCGGACACACGCTATCAGAGAAATGACATCATATTCGAGTATTGGCCAATTTTAACGGTAATATGTCAGTTTAACAGCCTGACATGAAAGGATAATATACTGCGGAGTCAATTTTTTTTTTCAGTTCATTAAAGTACATGTACAGTGTTATCTTCTATCTTGATTTTACTTTTTCCATCTCCAATGATTTAACAGTCGCTTCGCCAACAATGTCATTGTAAATTGTCTCACCTTTCATCTGTGGAGCTGTCTTGCAGCCGGATGCCACGGTGTCTCTCTCTGCAACCATGTCAACATCACGCTCAATGGACGGCTCAGGCTGCTCCTGGTGCGTGGAAGTACTAATATCAAAACCAGCAAACTGTTGAATCATCATCTTACATACTCCTCTCGAAACCATGGTCAGAAATTCTTCGTTAAGTTACCCATCATCTTCTGCTTTCGCAGGACGCAATTCAGCCTCTTCGGGTGATGACATCAGTGCGTTGTTGTATGGCCATCATTCTGTCTTTGTTTGTTGAGCAAGCCATACCGTATACACTGTTTCTTGGTGTCGTTTACCAGAACTTCCGACGTTTGAGTAGTGCCCGAACAGTTTCTCCACCACGTGTTGCCGGCTATTTTAACGGTTGAAGACTTCAGCTGGGAAATTAACTCGCTGAGAGGTACCACTAGGATACAACTACACAGTGACGCCGCAAGTTGAAGTGGATGTTGTTTATTGCAAACGCTGTCAGCTTGGCCGACCAGAAAGTCATGCTCTTACATCAGAAAGTCATGCCGAGGCCAGGGGAAGCCTAGACCGACAAAAGTCTAAGCCTCCCCCACAAAGTCTTGAATCTAAAGTCTAGAGTCCAAAAGCCTCCTCCAAAAGTCTCCAATCTGATATACTCCGAAAATCGGAAACTCTGCAAATCTGAAGATCTGAAAATCCTACCTATACACATGAAAACTTGACATTAAATAGACAATTTTTCAAGGCGTAACCTGAACATGTAAAATACATCACAGGAAGTTACGTGCATTGGCTAAAAAGTATGACAAGTACAATGATTGGATAAGAAATAAAATCCCAAATACTTGATTGGAAGAATGTTTCTAAATATTCAGAATTATTCTGCTGAGTTGGCATCTCAACTAACGCTTTTAATATTTATAATGTTCTTTTGACAAATGCCGACTTCTAAAAATAATAGTTACTACCGTTCCATGGTCAAGATCTGTGGAGCCAGAATTTGATTATGTATGTATGAGCCATTGTTTCATGCCAAAGTCAATTAAATGATGACCACCGTGATGTAGCCATATCGGTGTCACACTCATTGTTTTAGCTTAATTGTCCATTCGAGTACCAGTATCAATGTCAATGTCAGTAAACATCTTTTGTTCGTATTCATCTGACCGGTAGTGGCATTGTATGTTCATTAACACATTGGCAATGACACTTGAGTTAATAAAAGAACTACCAGTAGTAATACTCCAGTAAACAAAAGAAAAGACCCTCCACGTTGTACCGTGTGACATCCGTGAACGTTCGTTATGAGTTCAACAAAATTGTACATATTTCCTACAATACTTTTACTTTGCAAATTACAATCGTAACACAACACTATCATACTTCATGGGATCCTCACAAAATATGGGCGTAAATATCTGTGGCCATTTCATATGAGCGTCAAGTCCAAAAGAAAAAGACTGATATAGTTAGTGCCTAGGCGTCTTTGTGAAATAACCCGGGTCATGATGAGACAGCTGCTGTCGCCATTTCCAAAGTACAAAGATGATACACGACATTGCAGTACGACGACATGGAATTCTTCGACCGCATCGTCACTGTCATTGCAATCCCATAGCATAGTACTCGTATGAGCGTCATCGCATGCCATGGCCAAGCGCAATTTTGTTTACTTCGATAAAAAGATTGGCAAGCGATAAAGCCAATCGTTTGAGAGCAGCCGTCATAACTCGCGTCAGGGATCACCGACATAGCGGAAAGTTAGGTGGCATACAGGTGCCTGGAAATGCCAGTATGCAACACTGACAATTCCAGGCACCTGTGAGCTGGCGTACGCATAGCTAGTAAGGCCATAAACGCATGCGGACATAAAAACTGAATATCTTTTAACGTACTTTAAAGAAACACTCATCTAGTATAAACAGTGACATGCAACTTTCAATTGAAATTACTTTTCCGATCCTTCTCTGTCCAGCTGCTCAGCCCTAATGTTATATCAATTGTCTTCATGTATACTAATAATTACCATGATATGTTCTATTCTATTTTGTGCTAACATCAATCAAGAGGATCTGAGATTGCATTTAATGACATGGATGGATGGAGTTCGCCCGTACTCGGAGAGTTCTTGGACTCACTATGATGAAACACCACTAAGATACCTACCATGGGCTAGTGGACATCCAACGCACAGTGCGAGAGGTGCACGATGCATAAGGACCAGCATGTGAGCATCAACCCTCGTTTTAACAATCGCTAGATCACTTTCCACATCAAATGTCTTTCCCATTTCTTCTATTGAATACCCATAGAAGAATGGAATGTTCTGTCATTTGTAAACTGACATTCACTGTGTTATGGGGTAACATTATACAATAATTACAATGAGAAAGTGAGTATCTCTTGACATCATTTTGGTTAGATTTCTTTTGTGTGAGCTACTATTCTGTTGATTCGCTCACTGAATCATGCCAATTTTCCTCACAAGGTTTCTACTCCCTTCCTGCTTGTCGATATAAAATCATATGCTTTGATGACGGAATTCAAAAATAACAAATAACGGGCAGACCATTAAGGTTTGTGTATGGGCAAGGGCAAGAGCAAAGCAAAAAATAAGGGGCGAGGCTTGCCGAGCCCGTTAATTTTGGCTCCCCCAGAGCCCGCGCCCATGAATTAACGTTAATGGTCAGGGCGCAGTCTGTTATTTCCATTATATTATCAACGAACCAAAGAAAACCGTCAAAATTTGAGAAAATTTCCCAAGCGAACGACAACTGGGCCCCAGAACTGTTTGGCTCCCCCAGAGCCCGCGCCCATAAATTAACGTTAATGGTGAGGGCGCAGTCTGTTATTTCCATTATATTATCAACGAACCAAAGAAAACCGTCAAAATTTGAGAAAATTTCCAAAGTGAACGACAAGTGGGCCCAAGAACTGAACAATACGCGACGCACTGTCACGCGCGCTGTAAAAATTTGGCAAATCCGGAGATGTTTTCAGAAAAAAAGTATCTCAACGTGGCCCACAAGTGTTCCATTTTATTTTGTGATTGATTTTGATTTACGTTTAAGCTGTAAAGTTACGAAACTTTGAGTTTTTGATTTTATTATTCATATTCACGGGTATGTAAACAAACCATTACTGTGTATTTGTGGTCAGTCACATGGTTCAGCTAGACCAATCAAAATGCGGCGGGCAGGGCATGGTAATGTAATATATCATACGCATACTTTCAGGTAATTTGTAAACGCAAGGTGTGAGTGGACCCCTGGTGGTTGATAATCATGTTTCAGTGATCATAACAACGTATGATATGTCTAACATGAAATAAAGGTAACCGAAATACAGATCGCGACTTGACCCTGCCCTGTAGTCAACATATAACTTATCGAATAGTCTCTCGGTTTTGCACATGACTCATGTCGGCTTATCAGGGCATTGCCAGAAATATGACCCGTCGAGGATTTATAGCCTATTAATACTATACTGATTTCTGTCTGGCAGGCTTACGCCATATGAGTTCCATGATGTCTACTGCGGACACCAAGCATTCTTTATATGTCAGTTCAGTAAGTGATCAACTTCAAAGTTAGCTGTTTCTGACTCACAAGCATTATTTGATGTTTTGGTTGCTTCTAACACACAAGAGCTTACATGTTTATTTCGCTATAAAGCAATTGATGACAAATGGAAAGAGTGGATATGTGTATTTTAGTGGTTGGCTTAAAAGTACATCGTAACAACCAAAAATCGTCTATTTTCAGACTCATCGTATGAACCTCAATTGCCTTCAGTGAGTTCAGTTGTACACGACTTGGTGCATGGTGATGCCCAGGGATGCCAAAGAGATGTCAATATGACACACTCTTCAACAGAAAAGACGGAACCTGAAGGAAAGACATCACTGGCCCAAAGGAACAGTATTGAGATGGTTAAATCAGATGACAGCACTACAGTATTTAATTCGAAAGACAGCACTGGAACAGTTGGTTCGGACGGCACCACTACAACAGTTAATTCGGACGACACCACTAGAACAAGTGTACTTGAGCTTACATCAACGACGAAGACAAAGGAGAATGCAGAAAGTACATTCGACGCCGAAATTCTATCGAAATTTTCTCTATCAAAGGACGGAGGTTTGTCCAGTACACTTAATTCAAAATCGCACCGAACGTTTTACCATTTGATATAAGTGATCATGTTTGGCTATTTTTACAGAACGTTTGTCTTGTGGTTTCCTTACACCTTCTATATCGATTCCATAAATTGTAATTTAATGCCAAGTATTTAGCATATCAACACAACCTATATGAGTGTTATGTACAATGTTATTGTTGCAAATAGTATTCAAGTCAGGACTAGAATTCATTTGTAAACAATAAAATATGATCACTGCACACATACAAGCTGTGTTGACAAAAAGGAATACTCGAAATTTCGGCATGACAAATGGGATTAGAGCCAGACACAGTAGTTGAAATACAGAAGCAGAATACTGAAAAACTTGCCACAAGTTACAGCTTATGTTCATTTAAAAAAGTTCCGAGTCATCCCACAAAATTTACCGTAAATCAGTATCATTTTCAATTTGGTAGCTCTACCAGTCAATCTTGACCAGACATTATGATACTTAGTTAGCGCCTCGATTGGTAAATTTACCGATATATTAATCTTAATTTGCTATATTTTTTAAAAATTAATGCGTATGTAGTCGGAATGTGATGTGTGTGATAGTGATGAGTGCCGTAGTCTCTGCAGCCTATGGCTATGACTCATCTTGTAATTTAGTCGGATTTTAAGGCCAATAACGAGCTTTAACTGGATATAATCTACCATATTTCAATGATCCTTGTGTACTACCTTCCATGTGCAAGGCTAGTGACTTACCTGACTTTATCTTTTACTGACCTTTAAATTCGGCCCTCATTCGGAAAAAATGAATATATCCTCATTAAATACGACATTTGTGGCTGATATCTAGATATTATTTCATAGAACATGAATAGATGTAAAACAAATTTATAAATTGACATGGTATCTTTACTTTATGTACAAATATGAATTTGAAACATATATAGATATATATATATATATATATATATATATAAGTAGTAAAGAAAACGTGGTCAACTAGGATTAATAAGAATTTTTACACCCATTTTATTCATTTATCTACATGGAGCGAAGGAAAATTTAACCATCCATGTAACTAAAGTGTGACCCTGACCTATATATGAACTCACGCGCAGCAGCTTGCGCAGCAGTGCATTGTCCTGTACTAAGCGGGGAAATTCCCTGCTGAGTCATTCACATTCCAAATGGAACTTGCGCAATACACTAGCTATGACTCACTATCAGTACATCTGTCGGAACAACATTATCGGATCATTTGTTAGATAGATTCCGACTGTGCTGCAGCTCTGTACAGCTCCTTAAGGGTTCCAGTGCCCGTTCCAGTGCTGATTTTTGTCTTCTGGATGTAAGTATATACTCGTTTACTATGTTTTTCCTACGCCTATCGGAACGAGATTTTCACCTATTTTAATCCCTACCGAACCAATGTTGCGCAATACCTTTTCAGCAGGGACTTTTCGCAATACCGCTTTCGCAATACCGGACTTCAGTTGCTTAGCAACTTGTCACGTGGTTTCAGAGGTCTGAAAGTCTACAGTTTTCAGAAACATTTTATTCAGAATTTTTTCTGAACGACTCTAGTTCCTATCGGTACGAACTTGTTCACCCGATAGATAAAATTTTAGAATTTTCCTCCGAACTTAAAATATGTCTGAAGACCATTACTTCAAACAATATGAGACGTTTTAGATAAATGGTACTGATATCTAAAGTGTAAGTAGTTGTATCTTTTTTAACAAATGAAATGTTGCCGGAACTACTTTCTTCCGGAGTACGAGTAAAAATATCTAAATCTTTTTTATCTTTATCAATAGTTATGAAAATAGTGCAAGGTGTTCTTGAATCTGTTTTTAAAGCAATATTTCCAACTAAATCATCAAACTCGTCTCCTGTACCTAATTTTATACATTTGATAACAACTGTACCATGCTCAATTACTTTCATATTATCAGTCATCTGTTGATTGGACTGTCTGTAAATTTAATTCAGCCACCTCCTCCCCACACTTTTCAGCCCAGTTTCTTTAAAGTTGTGTCCCAAAATAATCTTACTGGAACTCCGCTAGCTGTATACGAGCAATAATTCTCCCCCTCGTTTATCCACCTTCTTAGTGTATTATCTGCCTTCATTATTGTATTAAGAGGACTAATTTTAAGGTGAATCGGTATACCAAGAAGTGCAATGTATGGATTCTTAGGAGTAAGCCAAAGACGAAAATCTAGCAACTTGTACTTGTTAACATTGCTATCGAAATAAATAACATTTGGAGTTCCTGGCAGTTCAGCAACTCCACCACTAATTTCACTATCCAATATATCTAAGATGTTACGCGGCACATTATAAGGCATGAATTTCTGACTAGCCGAATCCCATGTCAGAGCAAAAGGAGTAGGATCATTCGAAGCCTTTGTGGCGTCAATTACAGTTTCATCAATGTCTTTAAGTTCGGAAAATTCTACAGCATGTTCGTGGGGTGGCGCCGCGGCATTGGCTAAAACGAAATATTTTTCGCGGTCTTTATAACGAAGGACTAATCCTTATTATGATTAGCAGCCATCTTAGTATTATTGTTAACTTTAACATCACTCAGATCTTCAAGCTCAAGATTTTGTACACGAATTGCACCTAGACCTGGACCAGACATACGAACCTATATACAGTGAAAATTAAAATAATACCTTGTAATATACACAACCATGGCTTCAGCATAGGAATGACAGTTCTCGGTGCTGTATTAAATGCAACGGCATTCACAGGAGGAAATATTATCGGACAAAAGCTTTCTGGGAATGGTGAGGCTCTTATTGAAGAGAAAATTAGACATGATAAAGCATTAGAAAATTTGAACATGATCGCAACGTCTGGTCAGAAAAAAGATTACTACAGGCTGACTGGGAAAGAGAAAATCAAGCAAAGGATGCGCATGCTGCGGTAGAATTAAGAGATACAGATGCAGAAATCCTGGAAGAAGCAGAAGCGGTGCAAAGCAACTCTACGTCAAGTCCAGTTCAATTCTCAGATTATTATCAGCCCAGTCCTGAGCAAAAGAAATATGAAATGATTTATATTGCTAGAGGATTGGTTGTGGGATGGTTTATCTTCCGGTAGGCCCCCCTTCGGAACCGTTCCGACAGGGCTTTGGAACGGCTACAATAATTCAATACAAAAGGTGACGGGCCAGTTATTGAAATCGATCATCTTCCCATCCTGATCTGTTATCCAAATACGCATTGAATCCATCGTCCCCCCTCCCCCCCTTTCTCAGTGGCACGGAAATTGAGCCGTTTTTAAATCATAGGTGAACCTTTTCACTTATTCGTTTTGTTTCCCGAATGGGAAGTATTTGTAAACGGTCCGATACTTTCCCCTGTATGTATTCGCCAGAGCCAAATGAAACATAATTTCCAGTAACATCAACGACATCTGAATGAACTATATATTTAGTGACTGTTAAGAAATCCGCTTGACCTGGACTATAGTACTTTTTTCCACTGGGTTGTCCTCATTTTTTTCTGAAAAGCCGACGAGGTTAGCGAAGTTACCTGTGGCATTAAAAAATACTCTAACATCTTTAGCCAAAGTTAGAAGAACGCGGTTTGTCGGCAGATGTTCTTCAAAATTAATTTTTTGCTTCAACCCAATGGCTTTGTTGAGTGTATTGATATTGTAGTTACCTGGACGTATTGTTATAGACTTCTTCGGTTGTCCACCTTCTTGATATTTTAATATACTATTCGTCCTCGTTATGTTATACCATGAGTAAAAGAGTGAACACTCGAGCAGTCTTATCTTCGTAAACTTTGATATGTCAATACAAGGGTTAAAATACATAGTAACCGGTTTGCCTGTTTCGCTTTCAATCCAAATGATCATCGTTGTACGTTGTATGTATATATTACTAAGTATAAGTGTTCGATGAATATTATTATTATTCCGAAGGTACCCATTACATAGTATAAGGTTCTGCAGGAATAATATTTTTCTGTTCAAGGAGATCTTTGGTTGCTACCGCGGCGGCAGTAGCACCGCCTAATTTTGCCAATCGAGTCAAATTTGGTCGACTTGGATCGCCAACCTCTATTTTCAGAAATTTGCTGGAGATCATTAGATATCCCATCGCAAGTCCTGCGATTACAATACCATCGTACATTGTGTTTACAATTGTTTTAATATCCATGATTGCTGACTAGTATATAAAATAAAAATAAAAATAAAAAATATGGGGAGTTAATCCATCTCATACAATGTAGAGGAGCTGGCCCCCGGAAGCCGCTACTGGCTCTGTTTTTTCCGCTTTCTTATTTTGGGGAGGATCTTTCCGATCTGGACTCGATCGATTAACGGGACAGGGGGTATGCCGAGCACGCCCCCAATATAGTCCTAATGCAGTCAATGAAACTCCCACAATTCCTAAAACAAGATAACATTTATTATACCAGCGTGAATTATTATCACACTGTTCTTTCATTGTAGGCGGTAGGTCTGCTTCAGTCGCTACCGCATCGCTATCATGAATCATTGCTTTTAGTTTCTTCTCCTTGTTTTTGCCTGTTCCATTCCGCTAATTTCTTGCCCGCAGCAACTCTCCCTGGATGCTTCGTCGGTAACGACACTTTCTCTATGTTGCGCTGTGTCGGAATCGTTTCCGTTTGCGGTGTGGGGGTCGTCGGCGGGGCTTCTGACGGAGTCGTTTGCTGAGTCGGCGAAGTTGAATCCATTTATTTCAGGTACTATATTAAACCCGATTTTTTTAAAATTTAAATGTTTACCCGTAATTAAACCGGTGGAAACTAGAGCAAGTATGGGGCCCCACGTGTACGCTATCCGTCCTGATAATCTTTTTATTTCACTGTTTAGAATAAAATCTTTTTTAAGATCAGTGGCATAGTTTGTTCGATCATCGATTGGAACTACCTGACTTATTGCGCGGGCTCCTAGATCTATGAAACTTTGAGTGATATTATCACTTATAAGAGAACTGTATTTCGCTTCATAGACTTTAAATGCTTTATTCACCGTTTCATCTCCCCATTTTTCTCTACGTCAACACTGTAATCTCCTTACCAAAAATAACTTGCTTTGACCACTTGCGATGACACAGAGTATTTTTTCACGTTTCGTCTCTATTATGGATCGATTATTGTCCACGCTGCGGTTGGTAGTGCCACAGTTGTATTTGCCGATGTCTTTATTAAATTCTCCATTGTTTGCAGTATATTATCTATTCTTAGTAAAATAAAAAATTCGTTTAAACCTGAATCCGAAATAAAGTATTAACATAGTCTGGAATGTTAGTACCCCTAACGAAATCGTTCCGACAGGGATTCCGGGAAAATTCTCCTCCATTTAAATCTATATGTATATAGAAACACGAATAATGAGTACAGACTTATTCCCAGTTGCTTTTCAATTGAATAAGACGAGCATACCAACAGTACAGCATTCTGATACCCCCCTTCCAACCGAACGGAGGAATAAAACCTATTCTCATGGACTTAGAAATATATGTAACGCCGACAGAAAAATTTACTTTTCATCCACGGGATATATTTAAAGATAACGTAATCACTCATCGATCAGCAAAAGAAAGTAATATATGGCTGGGCGGCCCCAAAGATGAAATACTGGGACCAGCAATTAAATTTCGCCGTATGGTGCAGCACTACTGGTTGCGGTATATCATTCGCCCATCTCGTCGATAAGAAATTTCCTCCGCAAATACGATCATTCTGCCGTTTCCATGTATATTTTACAATACGTAGGATCCTTCACGAAATGGGCGTTGCACTTCCAGACGATACCCCCACCTTCAAAGCGGGGGACAATCCGTACAATCTCGTCCAATATGAACTCTCTGTACAGAATTTGGAAATATAAGCCCAACGAAGTCCGACTTTCGTTATCGAAAAGGTCAAAATAAAGGTCTTGGTTATGGATATGAATATTACACTAATCGGGGCCCTGTTCGACAGCCAAAAGCGATATACAACGGTCGGACTTTTTCCTCTCCGCCGACGGAGGCGTTTTCTATACACATACCATTTTTGGAAAGAAAAAACATGTACTACCCGACAAAGACGACCACACTACTATTTCTTCCGAAATGATGGATCGGAGGGACAATATAATAGTTTCATTCCTCTGACAGGAGACTCGGGACTAACAAAGGCCGGTCTCGCTCGCCTCAATGAAAGCCTTGAAGCCTACGTATATTGCATACTCGGCGCACAAGCAAATATTCGCAGTACCATAGTGGGTGATACTGGCAGTGCAGAGCAAGTCCGAAAAGAATTCGGTGTTCTCCTCGAAGATGAAATTCGTAATACCGACAAAGTAATTAGTTATAGGCGATATCAAGACACAATAATGAATACTGGTGTCAAACTTGATATGGCAGTTTCACCCAATTTACTTCTCTTACCGTCTGAGATGGTCATCCTTTCGGGCCCGGCGATCTCGGGTTATAATAATGAATTGCAATACGCAACAGAATCTATGGTCTTCGGGGTGAACGGTGATATAAACACGGAAGTTCGAGAAAGTGCTATACATGAGATGGAAGGAGGGGGTCCGGATCCTGTGAAGTGGCAGGACGAAGCCGGAGAGTCACCTCACAATGACACGACTCGGATTCCTAAGGCAGCAGCCGGCGCAGACCCTATTCACGAATATGGTAAAATTGGTTTGTTATCTTTAGCAATATTCATTACTATTGTAGGTACTGGAATAAAGTCACTAACTATATAGTTCATTCAGATGCTGTCGATGTGACTGGTTGTTTCATCTAACTCGACCAGTAACTTAAAAGAACTAGAAGAGATTCATTAATGTACAGTATATAGATCCGATCCAGATGGCAATGTTACGAACCCCACCATTCAACATGATTATAACTGGACCGACATATTCTGGCAAAACAGAATTTATGTTGGACCTCCTCACCGGTCCGTACTTAAGGAAATTCGAATATGTGATATTCATTTGCCCAACATTCATGAATAATAAAGCGTATAATAGAAGATTCATTTTCACCGATGACAACGTGTTTATATTTCCAGTCGGACTCGATGCTGTGGATGATACACTAGCCTACGTGCATAAAGAATGGGCCGGTCAAACACTTTAATAGTACTCGACGACTGCGCCTCGTCCAAAGATATGAAGAAGCGCAGTAACGTTTTAGTCCAACTTGGTTTCAGCGCAAGACATGACGGATTATCTGTCTGGGTTCTGACTCAACAATATACTAGTATTAGTAAACCATTTAGGGAAACATACAGATGTTAGTACTATTTTACACACCGAACAAGATAGACAACAAAACTATTATAAAAGAATATGGAATGGAGGTGTCAGAACGGGAAGCCGTGGGCCTAATCAAGCAATTGAAAAGTAGGCCATTCAGTAAACTAGTATTTCGTTTACGGAATCCGTACGACATAAATTATTCGTATAATATAGCAATTATGGAAGCTGAAGCCGAAGGTACTCTTAGAGAATTATATTACAACCCGAAAACTGTTTTGGAGGTGTACAAAAATTATATGACGCAGCGCGCGCCAGCGGACTGAAAGTGACCAAGAAAGAGGTGCAGGAGTGGTTAAAAACTCAGCTAACCTATAATCTACATAAACCGGTCCCTCGTACTCGTGGCGGCCGGCGCGTTTTTGTAACATCGATAGACTCTCAATGGCAAGCGGATCTCGTGGAATTCCCTCCCCCATTCGCAAAAGAGAACCGTAACATTCGATACATGCTAACAGTAATCGATGTGCTAAGCAAATACGCATGGGCCAGGCCTATACAGTCAAAAACGGCTGATGATACGTTGCAGGCGCTACAAGACGTGATTAAGAAATCCGGGAGAAGGCCCGACAAACTTCAGACAGATGAGGGGCGGGAATTTACTAATCGAAAAATGCAGGGGTGGCTCCAGGAGGTGGGAATTCACTGGTTTCACACCTACAGTGACAAAAAAGCTAGCGTCGTTGAACGTTTTAATCGAACCCTCAAGACGATGATGTGGAAATACTTTACATATAAACAGACACGTTCCTGGCTCCCCATTCTACCCCACCTTCTCGAGAATTACAATAACACCGTTCATGGAAGTATCAAAATGAAACCCAGGGACGTAACAGAGGAGAACGATTGGCAGGCATTTTATACACTATTCGGTCCTGAGTTGGCAGCCGGGGGAGCCAACCCTGAATTCAAGCCGGGAGAACGAGTCCGAATTACAAAATACAAGACCACTTTCAAGAAAGGATATTTACCAAATTGGACAGAGGAGATTTTCGTGGTTTCAAAAGTTGTGTACGCAGCTGGCTTGGGAACGCCACCAGTTTACAAAATAAAAGATCTGAATGGAGAGGAAATACTCGGCACTTTCTACTCCGATGAACTTCAGAGCGCCCTTTCGGACGAGCTGTACAGAGTAGAACGAATTTTGAAGACGAAAAAAATTAGAGGAAAGAAATATTATCTGATAAAATGGAAAGGTTATCCAGAAAGTTTCAATAGTTGGGAGCCAGAGGAAAATGTTATTAGAACTTCGTAAGTTCCTGTGCTGGTACTTGTCAAGTACTACGTAAGTTCCTGTGCTGGTACTTGTCAAGTACTAACGTAAGTATTTACGAAAGTTATTCAATAAGTACCATGGAAAAAGTCTTAATTTCTTGAAAGCCGAAAGTGTCAGTTTACCACCCCACTTCCACCCCCCACCTGGCCAAGTATTTATCATGTACTGTCGTAAGTAATGTTCACTTACTGCATCTTTTCGGCAGTATGTGGATGAGGTGGTACCCCCTCAGTTCCTGAACATATTAAGTTTGCAAGATCTTCAAAACGACTTCTCATGTTACCACAGTCCGTTCTTTCGAGTCCCCTTTTTCAGCTTTATCGATAAGTTCTGGTTGAAGTATAATGTACACAACTGACATGAGCCATAGACAAGTAACTTCAAAGTCCGGTGTTACAGAACCGTAGGGTTTCATAATGTCAAGTGCTCGTAGGTCAAACGAAGCATTATAAGCACACACAGATTCACAAGCGTTAAGAAGTTTGTGTAGGTTCTTTAGTGACACTCGAGGTTGTTCTAGTTGTTCTTGACCAGGTGGGAAGTACGCTTTTTCAAGTTCCTCCTCCTTGAAACCGTCTATTAAAAATCCTTGGCTGCCGCCGCTCCATGCAATTCCAAAGTCAAAAGCTCGTGGATATTCTACTGGTCCGACTGTCTCGGTATCAATTGTTGGATTAAGTATATTCTTGAGAACGAGGGGGGTAAGAGCGTTCCGAATTACCAAACATGGAAGCCTATAGTCGTGGCAAATTTCTAAGAAAGTCTGTTTGAACTTGTTGTGAATCTCTTCTAGTTCTTCTAAGGCGCCTATTTCGTACGACCTGGCTCGAGTCAACACATTCCGCCTGCAATAATCCCAAGGCATATCTTTGAATATGATAATGAAACTATGTAAATGGTCAAATGCTCTAGAAACAATCTTTTTTTCTTCCGACTCCGTGGAAACGCCCCGGATTCGAGAAAAAGTCAGATGTTGAATTATGGAAGAGTCACAAATAATGTATTGTTCTGAAGGGAGGGCCCCTCCTCCCTCCTCCTCCCAGCCTGACATTGTAAACTAAGCGTATGTTCTATAAACTGGTTCTGAAAATCGGCAATCGAAACGGGGGAGCGCCCATTATAAAAGTCGGCAATGTTGCTGGAAAAACTAGTGTCAAATTCTGGTACGTGATACGGATCCAAATTTATTGCATCGTAACTCTTACCACTTCCAGTTGGTCCATTTATGAATATGTATGACATTTAGGATACTATATCATAGAAAAAATTTTTTTAAATTATTTTTTATTAAGATATATACGATAAGACAATGACAATCCTTTCTATTTCAACTGCAATAAAAATACTTGAAACCGGAGAAGAGAATATTCAAATCAGTGACGGCAAACTCATATTTGGTGAATCTTTGGTAGATCCTATTATATATCGTAGACAGTGAGCTAGAAGTGGTTTTCAACATCGGACCTAAATATGGATCCAACGATCCTGCTACATGCGATGAAATGTGTGTTCGTTGGCAACCGAGTCTTCAAAAGTTTACTGATTTAATAATATTCCGTACCCTAGGTGAAAGTTTCGATGCAAGCACTGCTAAAAGTTATGCTGCAAGCCTGGCCGCTAACTCCAAGAATACTACCGGATTTTACAATCCATCTAAAGTTTATCAGAAGCGAGGGAGCGAGGGGCCTCAGCCAGTGGCGTATTTTAAATTTCAGTTTAAAAGAGGGAGAAATCACGATTTCGCTACATGTATTGATATGGTTCAAGAAATTGACTGCGGTTTTAAAACAGTGAGCCCGTTACTACCAGTCCGAGAAAATCCTGCTATTGTACCTCGTAATATCAGGAAAGGTAGTAAGATAGAATTCTTAGCATTTAAACCGCGCTTAAGTAAGCGTGCTCTTTCTTTCACTGTTGAGAGATTAATATTTTGTGCTGCGCCTAATAAACCAGAAATTCAAGATGCGGAAGAACTAGTCGACTTAGAAAGATTAGGTGAGATATATAAACAAATAAATGCTGACAAAAATATTATAGTGGATTTTGATGACCTATCATAGAATAATTATTTTTTCATTTTAAAAATTTTTAGGATAGTATATATCATAAAGATTATTATGGCCCGTCGATTACATACAGCATTCAAGGGAGCAGTTTTACGAAAAGAATTTCCTGAAGTCAAGCGAGTCAAGGATATCGGGGAGCTGGTGGATATTGAAGGTATGGTCAAAGGGGAAAGATGTACTCTGTTTATACCGAAATGGAAGTCAAATTATCGGATCCGAAAACTGGTAATACACAACCGCGTACATTGTATGTAAATTAAATGAACATACACAAAAGATGTAAGAGGATCGGGATTGGATGTGGGGCAACAATTAATAGATCGCTACGATCGTATGCTTGATACAATTGAAAATGTTGAGGGTTCTGGTCTCGTTCTCGAGGAGATACTTAATTTTGAAGTAATTCTAGTAGAAGTTTTACTCGGGGCTGGGGACTGGCGCAGTCCAACTTCCCGGATGGTTAAAAAATAAGCATTGTGTTAGCGATCTGGTGCTACCTTCGGGCAGCGAGAACTGTTTTCAATACGCCATCGTAGCAAGTTTAAAGTTGGCCGACCCCGAGTTTCGTGAAAAGAAATGTGGTCAGGTAAGGAGAAAATGGAATACGTACGCCCCATTTATGGCTGACTACTGTTGGGAAGGTATTCCCTTTCCTACGCCCGCCGATCTGACTGTATTCAGGCGCTTCGAGCAGCAAAATCCGAGCACGAAACTTCAAGTGTTTCAGATCCACGAGTCGATACCGCCCCGTCCGACATAACTGTGTTATATAGTGGTTCCGAAGGTGGAACGGATCAAATAGCCAATATATTACTGATAGTTGGTGGGGAGGGTGGGGGTCACTTCGTGCCAATTACTTCGTTAAATCGCCTTTAATTCTCGTACTAATCGAAAGAATGAGCGCAGACAGAAGTGTATTTGCTGGTTTGTAAAAGAGGTTTTAAGTCAACAGAAGAATTAGAAATACATCAGGTGTACTGTGGAACAGACGACGCCCAGCCAGTTTTTCCTAAGGAAGTGTGTCAATTCGAAGGACATCGGAAGAAGGTCCCCGCCCCCTACGTCGTCTATGCAGATACTGAGGCAATTATTGAGAAGGGGACCGGTCGACACATTCCAATTTGTCTTTCGTATGTTATGGTGGAACGGGGGTGGGGCCCGGGCCGACCCACTGTTTATGGTAAAAGAACATTCACAGGTCTCTCCTGTGTTAACAGACTTTCTAAAGGATATGAAGAACGGGCCGAGTATTATTCGAAATCGTATTATTGGAAAATAATACCGATGAAAGATAGATCTAATTACCAGCGTGACGGATGTGATCCAGTCTGTATTGCATGTGGAGAGCCGGCAGGATACCGAGTAGTGAAGGAGGGCGCCCGTCGAGAACCATTCCTATCTACTTTCACAATCTCAAGGGATACGATGGTTCTTTTATTTTGAAAAAGTTACATGAAATAGATGGAGGGGTTCCGGACAAGAGCCAAATTTAATAGCTAAGACGAGCAATGGTGGAATTATGGGTCTCTCGAAAACATTTATTTTTAGTGGCTCAATTGTTGTCGATGGGAAGAGGGAGATAAAGAGACGTTATTTTCTATAAAGTTTATGGACAGTGCTCAGTTGATGATGGGGTCATTGGCGAAGTTGGCAAAAACTGTGCCGGAGACCCACGGGTGGACGGCGGCCCCACTTTCGTACCCGGACATTCAAAGGGCGAAAGGTTTCTTCCCCTACGAATATTTAGACTCGGTTGACAGACTGGGAGAGAACCAGCTCCCGGAGAGGGGGGAATTTTATAGCGAATTGACGGAAGAGGGGATTTCAGAGTCCGATTACGAACATGCTTTGCGAGTATGGAACGAAGTTGGATGTAAGACGATTCGTGATTATATGGAATTCTATTGTGAGACGGATGTTCTCCTTCTTGCTAATATATTCGAAAATTTTCGCGACACATGTTTAGAAGCATATAAGTTAGATCCGGCCCATTACATGTCAGCGCCTGGCTTGACATGGGATGCTATGTTACTTTACACGGGTAATAAGTTTGGGCTCATTCAAGATGCTGAGCAGATGAATTTCGTACAGAGGGGGATTCGAGGCGGCATCAGCCAGTGTAATATTCATTATTTACAGACAAATCATCCTGCTTACGCTGGCCCCGCCGGCGGGAATTACGATCCGGAGAAACCGGTGACCGAAATAAAATATCTCGATGCAAACAATCTCTACGGCTGGGCAATGAGTCAGGCAATGCCTACGGGCGGACTTCATTGGATGACGATGGAAGAGTGGGAGGAATGGGAAGAAGGGGGAGCCGAGGGGGGAGCGGGTTCCGGAGGGTGGGGACCTGGTTCCACCTTTCCACCAAGTTTTCTAGAAGTAGACTTAGAATATCCAGCCGAATTACATGAAGAACACAGCGATTTGCCATTAGCGCCGCATCACTATGAATTTCCGAGGCAGGGCGGTCGACTGATTACAAGTGTGATGGATAGAGAGAGATACGTCTTACACTACAAGTTGCTGGAATTCTATCTTCGGATGGGAATGAGATTGAAAAAGATTTATCGGGTGCTTGCTTTCGATGAGGCTCCATGTCTCGCGAAATATATTGACTTTAACACTAAAATGAGAACAAAGGGAAAGACAGATTTTGAAAAGAATTTCTATAAGCTGATGAATAATGCAATGTTCGGTAAGACAATAGAGGATGTTCGAAAGTACAGAGACTTTAGATTTGTTTCGGACTGGAACGGTCACGGATAGCGGCCGTAAAAAGATTCAGAAGTATAATCCAAAGATGAAACATATAACTTTCATAACTTCCGAAGAGGATGGCGATTCCTGCGACAGTGCCCTACTGGAACTGAAAACGGATGAGCATAGATATGTAAAACCAGTTTCATCGGCGCCGCAGTACTGGAACTTTCTAAGCTGCTAATGTATGAGACGCATTACAATTACTTTCGGGCCCAGTTCCCTGGAATACGATTAGCCTACATGGATACTGATAGTTTTGTTTACAGTGTGCCGATCCCGGATCCGGACGTAACTTTCAATGATATAGTCCGAGAAGATGTTGAAAAGAATGGTGAGAAGTCTATATATGATACTAGTGGGATGAGCGGTGTGATAGCCCCCAACTTTCCGAAGATTAATAAAAAAGTGATAGGTAAATTTAAAGATGAGTTGAATGGTGAACCTATTCTTGATTTTGTCGGCATACGCTCGAAAGTGTATGCTTTTCGAACTCCAACTTCGGAGACGAAAAAAATAAAGGGGTGAAAGATGTTTGTGTTAGAAAACATTTGAACTTTGAAGATTATAAAGATCTGTTTGAAACTGGGAAGAAGCCGGAGCCGGCACAGTTTGTACAGTTTGTACGGAAAAAGGCTGGAGAAATCCGTAGTGAAAAGCGTAGTAAAATTATGATGGCGCCAAATGATATCAAACGTGTGCAGTTATACAATCTGGACACGGGCGAATGGCTGGCAGAAACATGGCCGATAGGACGGACGACGGGTCATGGTTAAAATTGTAAAGACATTAATCTACTATTTTCAACAGAGACCTGGGCATCGCTAATAACATAAACGTGGGCAAATATATTATCATTGTGAGCGTCATCGCCACCCCACGAGGCATCTTTCTTCAGGATCTCAAGCTGTATTCCGTCCTTTGTGTTCATTACTCTAAGACCATTTCCATGAAATTCAATATCTTTAAAACTACGCAGATCGATAAACAGACAGAATTTATTCTTCAAATAATCAACTTCATCTATATCAATTTCACACCAATCTTTATCTTCAGCAAAATACCGTCGCACCTCTCGCCAAAATTGTCTTGGTATCATCTTCTGAGCGTACACTTTATTTGCAATGCCTTCAATCATTACAGACACAGATTCAATGGATGGGTTAAAGAAAAGTTCACTGTTCAGTTCTGACTGATTCTGATTTTTAGTGAAGAGTATAAGATACCTCTAATGCTACGTCGTGGTACATTTATATTTTCATTGATAACCGTGTCCGATTCTTTGAATGGGATTGTTCTAAAATAATGTATATGCTCGTAAAGGTAACTTTTTCCACCGTTGTAATAACCAGCAGTTGACCCCGCGAGTTTGGGGTCAGAAATTGTTTCGTATTCCATTTGAATGTTTTTTAATTTATAATTGGCTTGTAACAACCTGATTACTGACAAGTAATTGGGAGGCGGGTGCAAGCGTAATTTCCCATTCGATATGACTCCCTAACGCTGATGGATATGCAACTCCATGGCCTGTTATGAGGGGATGAGTGAGACGAATAGCATATTTTGTTTTATATGTGTCGAAAAGTAACTTATCGCCCACGACGGCGGCATCTGCATCGGTCGCGCCACTTCTCAATTTTCTTAGATTTTCGTTCTGAATTCCGTACAGTGTCATGTTCGTTCTCTCCTTTTTATGTTTGAAGAGATCGCGATAACATTCAATGAGGTTATATTTATTCAAATTGAAAAGTTGCTGCCCCTCAAATGTGAGAACCATACGCTCCACCAAATTTTTTGCAACATTTTGTACTACTCGGTTATATTCATCTCCCATTACTTCGAGATCAAAAACCAGGTCGAAAGTATCTGGAACTAAGAGTACTCCGCTTTCTAACTTCGGACATCGTATGATAAGTGTCTGGCCTGGATCTGCCTCACTTGGATTATGAGCAATCACATGATGAGTTCTATATGACTTCGTTCCATTCGGTATTCGGTTGCTGAAATTCGGTAATAATGTTCTATCGTACCCCATTTTCGTGTAATGTATATAGTAGAAGAAAAAAAAGAAAATTAATCACATCTTAAGTTTCACTTCGTGTATATAATGACTTAGAAGAAAAAAAAAATCACATCTTTACGTAAATATTTCCGTCTGCCTGAAAGATAAATCGATTGCCTGTGTCGCGAATCAATCGAAGAACCCAATATTCTTGGAGATGTTGGACTTCCATTTCATCATTGTCAATATCCTGAAATACGTTTATGAATTCTAGTCGCTTAAAGAAGTTGGTCTTTTGACATTCCTTCACGAAAGCTAATATGTTATGATACAGATTATCATCCTTTAGTCGGACACCTGGATTTGCTCGAAGGATATGGCGATTTACCCGCCGAAGTTTGCACCATTCCAATTCGACAGAGAAACCAAACAGGTCTTTATTTTTAGAAAGAAACTTTGCAATATTCTTTTCACCAAACATGTCGATGCCATAGGGGGCCATATATTAATACATAATTTTATTTATAATGACTAATGTTAACCAGTTAAAAATATCCATAGCTGTTCTCCGAAAATCCGACCACCGATCCTGCTGTTTTAATAGAAAACTGACAAGGGAGCCGATTAAACCTGGTATTGCAGCAGCACTTTTTGCGGCCAATGTTTTTAACCATTCGCCAAATTGCTTTACAATTTCTTTCGCTTTTGTATAGCTATCGTTGAGCCTTTGGGCGGACCTGAACCAGACCCGCCAGTTCCTGCTCCTGCTCCCCCTCCTCCTCCTCCTCCCCCTCCTCTAGTCACAGCCAGGGCAATTGTTGATATTGTCATTCCAAGGGCAGTCAGTATTGCAGCGATTGTAATACCATTTCGTTTAAATAACTCTGTCAGCTTCAGTCTCAGTGATAATTCTGGATCAGAAATTACATCACGAAGAGACCTAGTCGACGCCAGTCTTTCACGTGCCCCACTGATCATATCATGTTGTACTTCAATTCGATTATTAATTTTAGCTAGTCTTGTTCTGAGTTCGGGTGTAAGAGCTTCCGCAGGCTCTGACATAATTTTATCTCTTTCGTTTTTAAGCTCATCAAGACGCATATTTGCCATCTTTAATTCATCAACAAAAGCTCTATATTCAGGGTTTAGATTGTTCCATTGTTCGATTTTATTTTCAAAAGCTTGTATTTTATCTGCATTACCAGAAGCATCTTGCCGTAACTCTGTCAGTTCATCTTTGTATACACCCATGTCTTCTGGCGTCATCTTCTCAGCCGGTATTTTATCAGCTATCACATCTTTAGAATGTGATGTATGACTCACATTTTCGGGCTCTGCTCTTTCGACTCCACTCCATGTGTATACTTTATTTATAAATTCAGGTCCTCCTTTCCTCTTTCTTAATGTGGATTTCTCTAAAAATCTACTTCCTTTATCTGTTGTAACTCTGATGTCTTTATAATACAGTTCACCATCTTCAATATTAGCATATAAAATCAATTCGGTTCGTGCATCCGTATTAGTAATCCTATATTTGTCTAAGAGTCCTTCAGTCATATATTTTGTAAGTTCTCTTCTCTGTTTAATTAAAATATCCGCCTGTGGGCTATCCACTGAAGGATCTGGGTTTGTAAAAGTATCATCGGTAAAAGATGTTTCAGCAGTAACATCGTCATCATTAAAATATGATTCATCGAAATCCTGGAGTGGTATATCTTCTCCTCCTTCTGCCATATTGTCTTTCTATATTACTACAATTATTTTTTATCCCCCTTACATATACAGTAAAAATGCACATCTCAGTTGTTGAAAGCGTTGAACAATTGGCCGACTATATAGAAAGAACAAGTGCTGCATATCGACGAAGTTATAAATTAATGGGTCGAATTGATATGGCTCTCAATATTACTAAGGGAATTCTTGTAAGCTCTGCTGTAATAGCAGCAATTCCAACAGTTCCGGTACTATAGCCTTAACTCCTATACCAGGTGTTTTATTGATGTAATACAAGGAAAAACGGGTGTAGCAAAGAGACGAGAGAAATATAAACATTATTATGTTCAATATAAACAGCTGCTTACACAAATACAAGAAAAAGGTGCAACAACAGAGGCTCCGGGGTCAGAACTTATTCAGAACATATTTCATCAGGCGCTAGAAATACAAAAACAAGAAGGATTTAGTCCGCCGCTGGAGCGATATCTACGATATTATGGATTGAATGGATATGAAAGTTAGTTAACTAGAGTCATTCAGAAAAAATTCCACAGAAAATTTTCTGAAAACTGTAGAGTTTCAGACCTCTGAAACCACGTGACAAGTTGCTAAGCAACTGAAGTCCGGTATTGCGAAAGCGGTATTGCGAAAGTCCCTGCTGGAAAAGAGGGTTGCGCAACATCCCTATGGTTCCGGTAGGGATTAAAATAGGTGAAAATCTCGCTCCGATAGGCGTAGTAAAAACATAGTAAACGAGTATATACTTACATCCAGAAGACAAAAATCAGCACTGGAACGGGCACTGGAACCCTTAAGGAGCTGTACAGAGCTGCAGCACAGTCGGAATCTATCTAACAAATGATCCGATAATGTTGTTCCGACAGATGTACTGATAGTGAGTCATAGCTAGTGTATTGCGCAAGTTCCATTTGGAATGTGAATGACTCAGCAGGGAATTTCCCCGCTTAGTACAGGACAATGCACTGCTGCGCAAGCTGCTGCGCGTGAGTTCATATATAGGTCAGGGTCACACTTTAGTTACATGGATGGTTAAATTTTCCTTCGCTCCATGTAGATAAATGAATAAAATGGGTGTAAAAATTCTTATTAATCCTAGTTGACCACGTTTTCTTTACTACTATCCCCGGTCATATATATATATATATATATATATATATATATATATTATATAATATATATATATATATATATATATATATATATACATACATACATACTATCTTAATCATCAAGTCAACTGATGTCAATCTTTGCGGATTTGCCGTCAGTCGGTCGTACAAGATTCAAAAGTGTTTTTATTGGACTCATTACTTTATTTGTTATTTTTAGATACAACAATCTCTCTACAAATGAAACAAACCGACAACACTTTGACATTTTGATGCACTTCTCCATCATGATAAATAATAAATAAATATTCTCTTCATTGTGTTCTTTTTGACAGATGGAGAAAACAACTCGTTTGGTAAACCAGGACAGTACGCTCTGATAGGTGGCTTAGTAGGAGTTCTATCTTTAGTGTTGGCCTTTATCTTGGCATCTTGCAGAAACCGTAGTACACTGCATGATACCAGTTCCATCGATGGCACCTTCACTGTGCCCAGCCTGTTTGACTAGTTATGTTTACCCAAACATGCATGATGTAGGGTCAATCATACCAAGCGGCAAGCTATGTTTGTTAAAATGTGTTTAGAAAGCGGTATACTAGTAATGTAATGACAACTTTTGTGTTAAATGATTGAACCCCTGCAACGTTTTTTCTTTACAATATAGCATAGCACTTTGATCAGAATATGTCATCATAAATCACACCTTGACTGTCTCATAGGTGCAACTGATCGTTGTGTGAGATAGCTTTGTAAAATCGTATCGAAACCAATGGTATAACAGTTTCGCCTACACTAATCCTAAACATCGACCTTCTCAAGCTAGTTTAAAAATCATTTAATTTAATTGTAGTTTTTGAGTATAGTTTATAGCACGTTTTAAGTAAGTCCTCATTTATGACACAACTTGCTAGGCAGCTTCAGAGTCTTGTTTATGTATTGCAGAATCGCAAGCCTTGTTTAAATTCTACTTGAACGAACAAAAGTTACAAGACATTGGATACAAATATCGTCAACTCTATTAAGCAATGGAACAGTATGTGTAGAATAGGTTTGTCATGTGTATTGCTCATTTCCATAAATAGTCAGATTTCCATTTGTTCGAAATTCATGTTATCGTCTATGAAATGATGATGCACTAAAATGAATAAACCTTCGGTTGTACATGCACAAAGAACCAGATGTGAACTGAATGAGCTCCTGCAGTTTACAACAGGTTCATTACATGATAGTACGCTTCACAGAACAATCAGATATCTGTCAAATCATTTTATGTAGCAGGTTTTATCAACTTTCGCACAGTACTCTCAAAGTTAAATCACTATTACAAAACTTTATTATTCAAATGAGCTGTTCATTAACTTGACACTGCTTAATGCTTTTTGGGACAATTAGATATCAGATCAACTTCTACAGCACGTTCCATCAAATTTAATGCTGTAATTTTGGTGTAATGTCACTAATTGCAAAGTTCATTCAATGTGCAAATTAACATTTAGTTAACTTGACACTACTCAATGTTTCATAGGACAATATGAAATTTATCAGATCATATCTAAAGCAGGTTTCATTAACTTTTGTGCGGCGTAATTTCAGAGTTATATACCTAATTACAACGTTCATTAGAAAAGCAAATGAACCCCTTAATTAACAACACACTATACTAAATGCTTTACAATACAGTCAATATTTGTCGGATCAGTATCTGAAGCAGATATCATCAAAGTTGGTGCAGTTATTTCGGAGTTATATGACTAATTACAAAACTAAATAAAATGCGAAAATGGGCTATTTATTATCTTGACACTGCCCAATGCTTCTCAGTAAATTAAATATATATCAGATCAATATTTGTTGCGGGAATCATCAAATTTGGTGTAGCAATTTCAGAGTTATATCACTAATTACAAAAGTCCATTCAACATGTAAATAAGCATGTATTTGACATAGCAATAACAGCATCATCATAATGTTTTGTGATTGGCATCTGTGAAAAGTTTCATCATATTTTGTGCAGTATTTCTTGATATATGTCGAAACTGTCATTACTGTCTCAATAGGAAACCATTATAAGGAAAAATGATATTTCATAACTTCATTAATATGACAGCCACACTGAGCGAAATCTAATCAATTCTTGCAATTAGAGTATGGTACCTGTCTACTTAATCGGACTTTAATACGTTAAGAAGTTTTTGAGTTATCGTGTTAACAGACACACACACGGACAGACAGACAGACATCGCTATGACATTAGCTCACGTGTGTGAACACAAGAGCTAAAAAAGATGAGAATATACTAAATATTGAAGTGTCATTTATATAAAACACGATTGGAACTAATTGGGAAAATTGGATGACAGTAATTATAAGGAAAGTGTAGCGGAATCGAACTTTTTACAGCTGAAATTTTATAAAATGATTGAAAAGTGTAAATAATGAAATATAGTTCTCATCGAACAAAACAACGAAAACACAACAATTATTTCATACCTCTTTCATCGGATTCATTTTTATGAAAAAAACTTTATTTTTGTGTAAATGTATGAAGAAACGAGATAAAATTTATAAAATTTCCCTAATTGATGACTTTTGAGTCAGGGCACTTTCGAAGTGTCCCTGACTTTTTTGTGAATTTAGGGCTTCATAAACACTAAATTGAATCAGAGCACATTTCTAATGACCCTGACTGATTTAATTGTAAATCAATCGAAAAACTTTATTTTGGTGACAAACTGAGATTATAAATAGTGTTTCAGTACTGGAGTGACAACAGACAAGCTAACACATTTTCATTCAAATATAAATATTGTTCATATGTTTTGGACATATTCCATTAGATATACACTGATTCTTACCCGTAACATTTCAACAGCATCGTAAATTTTGAAGAAAATGTTAAAAATAATAAGCAAATATGCTATATTTTAAGATGAATTCCTAAAATGCTTCAGAAATTGTGCCAATCCAATTATCCCAATTTAGTTCCAATCATGTTATAAATAAATGATGTAAAGATATACGCTATAAAGCGGAGAGGAAAAGTAAATATATTCTAGCTTGTAGACGAATGGACGCAGTTGCATAAGTCAACAAACAATATAAACGAAAGAATAATAACACACATATAAAGGTACGCAATTCGTGGAATGTTCTGGGTACACGATGAGAAGGCGTTTTTTCGAAAACCCTGCACTTCATCTGCTATATATGCTGTGTAATGTATTAGAAGATTACAAATATTCTTAATTATGTTGTGGCCAGTCATATCGATCTAGGTATCATGATTGTGATTATCGTCATCATCATCATCAGGTATTGTCTATGTATAGCTAAGATATGTCACTTTCATTCTTTTATGCAAAACGATGCATGTGTTGGCACTTCAAGTGAAAGGATGCGCTCTTTATCTGTTGTCCGTTTCTGCATTGTCCCCAGTAAACCTCATGCACTTGTTTTATATGAGTTTTTGTTCCATTTTCCGTTTATTGTCGTCTGATTCTTACACATTCATTGAACGCTGTACTGAATTGCCATAGAGTCAAACTTTAAGCAAAACTTCGGGTATTCTGACTCCTGTATTGTGATACCGCTAAAATATATGTACTCGTTTAAAAATAGTTACAGTAAAAGCATATACTTTTCTTGCTCGTCCTGTTACAATATCATATGATATCATAGAAAGCCCTCAGCTCCACTGTCTATGAATATATAAATGTCAAATACAGTGATCAAAACAAAGTCCCAAGATAATTCTCATTTATATTCATGTTTTGGTTTGTTTGCTCACACTATTTGTGATAACGTATGCTTTTTAAAAATACGACAATCCATATCCCATGCACGCCTATTAAACCAGTTTAAGCTGAATAAATCCAGAATGTGGTCAATGATTTAAGTAAGACGAAGAAATAGTACTTACGCAGGGCTCGAAATTAACCTTTTCCCTGGTAGTCAACTTTGGCTACCATTTTCCTAAGTTGGTAACCCAGTGACAATGGCTGGTAGCCCATGCAAATTTTAGTTCAGGGAACTCTATTTTCGTTCACCAGACAAGAAAAGGCTATTTTCAAGATTCTGCCGATTAAGTGAATTTTCTAGACATTTGATGTGAATATTGCACACCATTAATACCCAAGGAAACAGGTATAATGGACGTTATGCAAATTTTAATATTCGTCATGAGAACGACAAGACCCGCTCAGCACTGAGAAATACTATAAAAGCAGGGCTAAAATAGACCATGGGCTTTCCGTAGAGACCAGGCAAAATTTCTATGAAATTGTGATTGATACATTATGATGAAAAGGCGACAAAAATACATTTTCATTGGCTATCATTTCCTGTGCCTGTCATTCAAGTACGGCAGTTCAGATATAGAAACCTTGTTGCAAAGTTCCACTGCACGGTGGTCTTCGTTATTTGCATAACAAAGTCATAATCTAGCGTTTCTGTGTCTCGCTGGGTTTGACTGCATTTAACTGGTCCCAAAGTGACAGGCCGGACATGGTCATGCCAAGTACTGATTGAATTAAAAAAAATGAATTGAAAAAAAATTGTCAAGCGATTACTCATAGGCATAGCATCTGGGATAAATTGAGATATGGAGTGTTTACGACAAGCGTTTACATTACTTTGGAAGGTGGACAAATGACAAACTTTATAACCAGAGGTATTCTTTGACAAACATAATCCAGAGTAGACAGTAAATTGTTAATTTTATGCTTATGTATATGGTTGTAATGAAGTCAGTTTCAGATATGATATCATTATTTCAGAAAAAATGCAGTGCTTGGTTCTACTTTTATGTTCAGATTTCTTTTCTCTAAAGACAATACGATCGTTCTTTCAAACAGATCATTTTAGTCACCAAAGATAGCAATATTGACTGACAATGTTTATTTGCTTTGACAACTAGAACAACTGGATGTTAGAGTCGATATATTGTCAGGTGTAGCTACAAAGGATGGGACAATGGAGAAGCCACATTTACCAGATTCAAGGTCAATAAAAATCATTATATATGTAAATCAAGAACGCTTTCTGGACGAATTCTTCGGAATATGGGAATGTCTTCTGAAATACCTCCTTCTGCAGCCATTTTTGGAAAGTGCTGGCCAAGGAGAATAACACGTAGAAAACTTCCAAAATTTGGAGTTAATTCCCACGTCATGTAAAGTTTGTGAATAGCCCATGTTTGTGGATGTCCTAACTGCACATAAAATCTTGCCAAGGCGAACAAAATAATGATAAATGGTTCTTCAGTACACAATGCTGTTGTAATATTGCCCAGTCGGCTGTTTTGAGGAATGGAAAATCTGTCTTTAAAGCGAAGATTACAAGCGTTGAAATGTGCATAGTTCGATGAATTTCTGTAAAGTCGGCATTAGTGAGATGCCTCAGAATTAGGTACATTCAGATATTTTTTTTTATTATCGCCTTTAAAGACTTTTGTGAGATAAACACATTTAAAGCTTCACGGGGCATATTGAACATCTATAATTGGACTGCATAGGCGTGCAAGATATTATGCAGCGCTGGTTCACAAAAGGTAACATGTTCGTACGAAATTAATCCTGGACCGCAGGCTTTTCCACGCTTTAATTTGAGTACAGCGGAGAAATTTCATTTGGAATATTGGTTGACAAATGTGTTCAGGGGTAAGTAACTACAAACAGTAATTGTTAACAATTATTTTGAATTCATGAGAAAAGGCGTGGTCTTCCAAATGTTCATATAGTTGCCTGAAGAAATCTGCAAAGAAAGATCTACAACGTCTTAAGGATCGGTGATGTTTTGATTATGAATTTAAGAACTGGATGATTGACGTAACCCCGGGATGCAACTTGATTATCAAGCTGAAGAGCCATTTGGACAATCAGCAGGAATGTATGTAAGAAAAATTTTTCAGCAAACTATCCTCAAGGTATAAATCCATCGTGACATTCATGGGAGCAAATTTATTCAAATTATCGGTACAGCTAATTTTCAGGCCATTGATACGATCATCGTTCAAGATACAGTAAAAATTGGCCGACTAGCGGGAAATACAATACTTGTTAAGATAAAAACTGCAAAGTTAAAACAAATACAGTAAAATACTAACCGACCAGCGGGAAATAAAACACTTGCAAAGCAGAGACTAAAATGCGCAGACGTTTCGGGTGCAACCCTTCGTCAGTACTAAAACTCGCTAGAGAAACGTGAAAACACAAGAAAGAAAAACAGCCAATCAAACAAGAGAACGATCAAACGCGTTAAAATAAGCATTGTCCTCCTTGCATCCTGATGTCACTTCCCGTGGCTTCAGATTGGCCAAATACACATTTGCTAAAACCCATTTCTGTAGTCAAGTCTCCTTTCTTTCTACCTGCCATCGTAACCGTTGCTTGCCCTCTGGTTTCAATATTCACGTACATTCGTCCATTTTTCAACCAGGTGATTCTCACTATCGACAACGTATCCAATTCCTGTCAAAAAAATTTATTGGCAGTATTTTAGAGTTACTCTCAATCACATGCGTCAACGTGTTTCATTTTTTACAACTTCTATTTGTCAAACGAAACGCACTCTTTCCTCTCTTGTAGCACCCACCACTTACAGGAATATCATACAATACATAAGTAAGGAAAATGAGTCCCTTCACAACTTTTAACATCTCTAAAGTTAAAAAAGATGCAAAACTTAGTTGACAAGTTTCCGACAATTACTCGACAAAACACCACGCCGAATTCATCGCAAATCACACGTGTTATCACCATTCCTCCCGACCTGCCCCTTCCTGATCCTGAACGTTTTGTTCTTTCTATAGGGTTGAAATTAATTCCTCTCCAATTCAACCGACGAATTCACTTCACGTCACGATGTGCATTCTTTCTTTCGCGGTTTACGCTTGAAGGATTTTTTTCATGAACGTCAACAAGATACTACTAATGATTCAACAGTTAATGGTTCCGATAATGGACCCAACCCATACTCTACCAACATCAAACGCGAGTCTTTTTGGACTACCCCTTCAGGACGTAACCCCACACTCGATCTCTACATTAACATTTGTCAACACAGAATTAATCGCTTGATCCACAACACCAGTAAATCAAAAACACAATAACTCTGAGGCTGAATACAAGGCTCTGCGCGATTTATCTCGCAACAATAACATAGTTATTAAGCCTGCTGATAAGGGAAGGGGCTGTGGTAGTATGGCATAAAGATTTGTACTTTGCTGAGGCACAAAGGCAGCTTTCTGACACATCCTTCTATAAACATCTCGACACCGACATCACCAATAAACACAGTAATATCGTCAAACGTACTATCAGTGACCTAGTTTCTTCTGCCCGACAATGCAAAATCATTGATCATCTCACATCCACGCACGTCTCGCTCTTACTTAATTATTACCCCAAATCCATAAAACCGGTAATCCTGGCCGCCCTTATTGTCTCTGCTTGTTCCTGCCCTGTCGAACTCATCTCAACATTTCTCGACAATATTTTCGCCGGCATCGTTAATAAACTCCCCACTTTTGTCAAAGACACATCTCATGCCATCAAGATCTTCAACAGCTTTAAGTTTACGGGTACCCATAGATATATATTTACACTTAATGTTAAGGCCCTCTATATTTCCATCCGTCACAAGGATGGTCTCCAGGCACTCGCATATTTTCTTGACCAACGCGACGTTATGGATCCACCCACAAACGTTTTAATTCGGTTAGCTGAATTAGTGTTAACTTTAAATTGCTTCTCCTTTAATAGTGAATTCTACACACAAGTTCGCGGTGTTGCCATGGTACACGCATGGGACCTTCTTACGCTTGTTTATTTGTTGGTTACATCGAAAAACAGATAATACAAACATATACCGGTCACATTCCCGAGCTCTTTAAACGGTATATTGATGACTGCTTTGGTGCAGCATCTTGTTCATGCACAGAATTGGATAATTTTATTGATTTCATTTCACACTTTAACCCCACAGTGGAATTTACTGCCACTGTTTCAGACACATCGGTTGCATTTCTTGACATATCAGTTTATATCAATGGGGACTCGCTGTCTACTTCCATAGATTATAAATCCACAGACTCTCATGCATACGTTCTATTCAGCTCATCTCTCCCCGTCGGTGCAAGGAATCCATTCCATTTTCACAGTTTCTATACGCGCTCGGCGCATTTGCTCCAACTAAAAGGATGTTGAGCAGCAGCTAGACACTACTAGCACTTGCTTCTCTGCTCGGGGTTATCACCGCTCTGCAGTGGACAAAGCCAAAGAGCGCATTGAACCACTAACACAGGAGGATGCGTTAACGTCAACCACCCGTTCTCAATGCGATCGCATTCCTCTTGTGTTAACATCACCATTCTTTTAACTATAGAATCCGCAAATCATCTTTGAGGAGTTTTCCATCTCAACCAACTCCCCCATTACACAGCATATTTTTTCCGCACCTCCCATTATGCATTTCGACGTGACACGAATATCAAAGACCGGCTGATGCGTTCCAGTTTACCTAATCGCGTCGACAGCGTGCGAAAATCACGCTAACCCGATGGCCCGAGACCAGCAGTTTTCATGCCGGACCAGTAACTCTCGAAAGATGTCCTGCTGTTCCTAAAGACGCTGGCCAGTAACTTTCCCTATATAAACAAAAGTTTATCAGAATGTTTTGCTAAGCTAAATACCTGACAAAACTATTCAAAGATACAAAATTTATTCTTTCAAGAGATTTGCAATAATTGCAAATAAAAAGTGAACAGACTAATCGGTACTGCATCAAAGCGAAACTTAGACCTTGCCCCACGTTTTCTCGCGAGAGTATAGTTGTGGTATTCAATATGCTCCGCATTTGTTAAGCATGTGTTAGGTTAGAGATCTCGTCGTGGTCATAAAAGAGTGATTGTTCAGGGTCCCGACCGTATTGCATGTGTCGAGGTAAACTGGATTTCGAGGACACTTCAACATTGACTTTTATATGATATCGGATAATTTACAGCTACTGGACAACACAATATCGACATGAGAGAAAATGCGAGAGAGTTTGAACGGTTGACCTCGCTGTTAATTTTATGCAGGAAATTACAATAACAATGCTTGGTCGAAATGACGCAGTGCCTTGAGGGTGGGATCGCCAGTGGTATAGGGGGAGGAGTACCTTCCCGATGGTGATAAGTGGTGAGATTACCGTCGCCTAGGTGACTGGCGTTGCAAATACCTGGACTGAACCCACGCGTGGACTGAACCATTTGGTTTTTTTTGGGTGTCGATGGTACTTTGACAATAAAAGTAAAGATGCACAGATATCGAGTTTATTGTCTTGTTTATGAGCGGCCAGTATTTCCAACAGCATGAATTACGTGCATTTGCCCTAGAAGAAATAAATAATTTCGAATAAAAACATCGCGAATATAACCACATTCCTTAAGCTCGACGTACCCCAAAGAACCATGAAATCGCCCGACTTTCGATTGAAGAGATGAGTTTTGCCAAACCGCGTATACAGAAAAAGTGGCAGATGACTTTATTTTTAGAATCATAGACAGTATAGCGAGATGTAAAAAATGTGAAAGAGGCTCCCCATCTAACTATCCTAAATGTTTTTGTGTCGAGTTTGTGTTTGATTCGTTTCGAAAATGTGTTCCTACATTCTTATCCGATTGTGTGTGTTAATAAAAATGTTTGTTTCGCTTTGGATATTTGTAGAGAAGTTTGGATTAGTGTGTACGGTAATGTTTTGTTTGTGTGTGGGAAAGCTTATGGCGAGACGCAGCCGGACCTATGTTGTTACAAAAGTTGATAGAGTCGCCCTTTGACGCTTGCGTTTCGAAACCCGGTTGTGGTTTCTCATCAGTCGCGGTGTAGATTCTTTCCTTAGTTTGTGTTTGTGAAATTTATTTTAATGCATTTTAGTGGTCTTGCTTTTCGATTAGTGGGGCAAGTATATTAATTTTTGGTCACGTTGTGAGTCCGTTTGGTGGTTCAGTTTGTTTGTTCTATGTTTCTGTACTTCGGTAAATTTTGTTTTGACTGGTGTGTCTTTTAGATTTTTGCGGAGGTTTGTGAATTTTTAGGCAATAAGTACCACTGGGGGTACGGATTTTATGTTTATTGGATCAAGATACTCACAAGTATCCTGGTTGATGTGCTTGTTCTCGTACATTTTGATTCATAGTTCGTTACTTTGTTTACTGTTTGTTCTGGCTTGTTGTGTATAATACTGAGTGTTGCGTAATTGCCTTTCGCATTCGAGTACGTAATCGTTTGTGTTGACAATGACGAAAACCCGACCCTTGTCGAGGGTTTTTTTTCCCCGAAATTTGTCTATTGTTTGCAAGCTGGTTTATCGCGATTCTTTTAGCACGCGACATGTTTTGTTTCCTTGTTTGAAAGGGTATCTCTAGAAGTGCGAGTTTAGCAGCTTCAGATAGCTTTCAAGTTTTTGGTGTTTGTTGTTTGTGGAGCCCAATTTGACTTTTCTTTGAATTTGTGTTGTTGCGATTGTTTGTGTCTCACGATGTAGCGTAGTCACATTTTACGACTTTATTTGTTGAAATCCTGAGGTGGTTTTATTCTGTTTGGTTTTGTTGGCGTCCGAATTAATTTTAAGGCCTTTGCCTAGTACTATTTTTCGGAGTTTCATAGTTTGAGCGATGATAGGTTGTTGTTGAATTTCATGTTGTTGTCGGCTTTTCTTTGGAAATAGCTGATTTATTTCCACGGCCATTTTTTCTGTCACGTTATTTTTATGTGTACGATTTTTGTTATTTCTTTTAAGTGTTTGTGTGTTCTATGTCATTTTATGTTTTTTTGGGGTAGTTCTCTTTTTGGAGTGTTTGGTGGCCCTGAAAAGGGCCGCTTGGTATGGGTTTTTGTTAGCGCTTGGCGCGTTTGTTTTGGCGATGAGCCTATAGCTTTTTTATGCTTCTTTTCGCCGATTCGATGTGCTTGGTAAGTAGGTGTTTGCCGCCTTCTTGTCACTGTGTGTGCGTACATGGACAGTCTGCATAGCCCTTGAATGTGGTCTCGATTTTGATCAAACCATGGAGGTACCTCCATGATCAAACTTACAATTTAGGAGTATATATCAAAACTGATAAATGATTTATGTTTTCACATGGGTTCACAAAAAGTTTCGCCCCGGTGTTCATTTTTGGCCCAGGAATTCCATCTACCCACTCTTTACAGAGTAGTAAGCTTAGTGGGCAAGTAAATATGGATGCGCCGGTGCGATTCAACGATCAACCTGTATATCGCATCGAAAGTCAACAATTTTACGGCACGGACTATGATTTTATAAGTTTATACACAGTCCCTCGTGGATAGAGAGACTGTGGTTTATATAAAAATTATAAGGCGCGGGGTATTATATATTGACTGATTACTGTAGCTATAGATAGGCTACATTCAGGACGGGCAGCGACGGGCAGTAATTAGTAGGCAAAACCACGGTCCCTCCACAGAGGGACCGTGGCAAAACAGGTGGTTTTCACCGTGGGCAGAACTCGGTGCAATGATACTGAACATTAATAGTTAGCCTGTCACCTTGAAGGTAATGCTGTAGGTGAAACAAGTAAGCTTACTTCAAACGCACGATGGTACAAACATTCCTACCTCCATGGTACAAACAACACCACAAGTTAAACGTACACATAGAAATACACGCGTTCCTACGTTGTGCCCACCCGGGCCACGCGATTAAAATATGACTGACACTGCTGGATAGTGTTAATTGGGTCGGTAAACAGTCAACTAATAGTTAATTGACTACCTGGGTGATTGGCAGGTCGTGTCCAACGACGCATATGCAAAACAGGCCAAAAGACAAAAGCCCCCAAAGTTATTGACAGCTGGCCAGGGGTCACCATGAATACGTAGTGAAGCTTCACTACGCAGAAAACTGCGTAGTCAAGCCCTTCTTAACCGGTCAAACTCTCTCGGCATTTTCCGGCATGGAAATTGTTTGGTCATATCGTAGACCCTCGAAAAAAACTATGGTCATGTGAGGTGGTGAAATCTCCGATATTGGATATTTACCCATCGTTTTAGATAAGTTTAGTATCGTATAATTTAAATTAGACTCGGATTCCCAGATATACATCGATTATTTGCTCGTGATTTGACAAGTATAGTATCGTCTAGTATCGAAGTCAGAGCCGAAATGATGAAGTCGGCATGGCAAGATCTGTGAGTTCGCAAATCTCCGACATAAAGATCGGACATTTGTCTCGAAATCGCTGATAAAAATCTGTGATTTTACATGGACCAGACGTGCTCGAGACACGAGGCGAGTCATTCTAGTAACGATATTAGGGTCCCCAACGCCGATAAATATTGAGTAAATATCTGTGATTTCACAGATCCAGCGTGTCGAGACGTAAGGTAAGTCACTCCAGAATTGCTAGGTATCGTTTACCATAAATACATGTAGTCTCCAAATCGCCGACATATATATCAGCCTGAGGTAAAATATCAGCAATTTCTCAAACACGGCGTGCCACAACAGAAGGCAAGTCATTCTTGTATCATCTAGTATCGATATTAGACCCGATATATAGATTGTTATGTATGACGGAAATATGTTGGACGTCAAACTTCGATACTAGAATGTTAATGTCCGATATTTAAACATTGTGCAAAGTACCGTCATCATTGTATTTTGACCTTGATGGTCATTTGCCTTGGTCACTGTAAAGATTACGCTTACATTTTAAATTTGTGAATCGTCTTTTAACGTGGGTTTCGACACTTCAGTATTATTTCTGTTCATCACTGAGTTGCCCTAATTTTTGTATTCCCATTCTTGAATTTGGTGGGTCCCTCACAGAGGAGAAGCCAGAGTCGTTTTTGGAAGAGTCAAGAGTTGTATTAACTCCATTTATGTGTGATCTGGTTTTTGTGCTGCCAAAACCTACCCATCCCTGTTCGGAGTTCCGGATGCTTAGCATTTCAGTGTTTGGACGACATATTTCAAGCCCAAACCGCTGCACATTTCAGCTTGTATTTTGTGTGTGGATGCATCCTTGGCTATTGATGGAATTTTGTTCAAATGAAGTCTGCATTGCAAAAATTATGCAAATGGGCTTACAAAATGTGAAAATGGTCAAGAATTAATATCTCAAGAACCGCTGTTTTGATTGCTTTGAAAATTTGTGTGCAAGTACCTTAAGTAAACCTTATACACTTTGATGGATATTGTGAAGATATCCTTAATTTTGTATTTTTAATGAATTTTTGATGATATTATTCATTTTCAGTTAATTAAAAATCGTCAAGGTTGTAAATATATTTCCTGTCATTGTGGCGTTTTGTAATACCAAGGGATGGAACATTTGATATTCAGGAGGGGGTAGGGTCTAGAAGATTGATGAGGTAGCATGACTTTTTTACCAGATCCCTTGTACATTTTTTTACCCACTCCCACCTTTTCTTCTTATCAAACCTCTGTCTGTTTTTTGTTGTTGACATTTGCTTATGTATTTAGGATCTGCTTGTCCCATGGCTGTAGAAATTGATATGCATGTTCCTAAAGATGACCTCCAGTACCTAAGTTGGAGACCTTATTTGTCATTCTTGGTTTTCCTGGTTTAAATATTTCTCGAGGGACCAATTCAAACCGAATGTTAGCACACTGTCCTGGACGGTATTTTTTAACACTGGGATCAGTTGCCCCAACTTTTGGTTTTGATAGTCATCTTCATTTGAAGGAATTAAAAAAGAATGAAAGAATTAAAAGGCACAAAACAGTTTGATGTTAGGATTTGAAGAGGCGTCTTTTTTATTTTTACAATCGCATATTCTTGGCCCCAATACTGAGCGCGGGGTAAAAAATCTCCACTATATTTGGATTTGACCTGATGATCGGACCAGTTAATTTCCTTCAGGGCCAGTTACTCTTCAAAGTTGCTGGCCCGCTTGGCCAGGTGAGATTTTGCGTGAGTTTTGCACATCATCATGTGGCCGTCGAGTGTGTAACACCTGCCCGCATACTTTTACTACCAATTTCATTCAGGGCCCGCGTGGTAGAGTCAATGTTTCCGGCGTGTTCACATGCACGTCGGCTAATATCATTTACTGCATCAAATGCAAACGCTGCAGCATGTTATATATTGGCGAAACAAAGCGTCGCCTAGGCGATCGCTTTGCTGAACACCTTCGCACTGTGACCGACAACAAGCTTGCATACCCCACAGTACAATAAATTACCCACAATTCTCTTTGATTTGTATCCATGAAGGTTACTTTTCTAAAAACTTTTTCAGTTCTGCATGTAAGCACTAATGTTCAGCATCAGAATAATTGTTAAATAATATCCAGTAAAAGTACGTTTAGAAATTTCAGCAAAAGTTTCAAAATAACCATTAAACAACCATGGAAGTTATGTTCTGCAGGTACTACAAATGCCATACTTTTTAGGCAGCAAGTTATGACGAATCAAAAAATGTCCGATTTTACACTAAAGATGTGCCTTGAGTAGTTGGCATCCATTGGCTCCTTGCATTTGCAGCGTAACCTATCCGATTTGGATCAAAGAACTCTAGACTTTTCGAACGTATACAAATTCAGTTCGGGGAGTGGAAAGCTGAATCGGAGCCAAGGTGATGTGTGTGAAGACAAGTAGTTTTGGAAGTTTCCATGAAAATGCCACGTTGTAGTGTAAATGAAGGCACTGAAAAGAAGCTTCTGCTTTGATTAAGCTTATTGAATGGGTAATCATATTACAAGAAGACAATCAAGTGTTTTTGAACCGTTTATCCTTCACAATTTTGGGTAGCCGCAGCCTGCAATACAAAGAATTCAGTTTCGTTGGCCTTCTTGAAATTGCCAATACTATACGTGTGATGTCAAATGATATTTTTGAAAACCGAATCGAATTTTAGTCCGAATTAGAATTCCTTGCCAACGATATAATTCCATATTGTATCCTGCATATTGTATGAAAATATGACCTGTCTGTTACTCAAATGATGAGTGACAGCATACCAAATTTTGACTCACAAAAGTAATTTGGTGAATTCACCAAATAACAATGGATTTGTCGCTTTGGGTCAATCTTGACGGGTGCGGCTAGCTGGCAGAGTACGCTTACCCATTCCGGACACCTGGTACCACCACTATTTCGTGGTTCAAGATGACCCCATTGCCTTTGTCATTTTCAATATGTTCCTTGGACCTGGTAAATTTCTTAGTTACCTTGAATGATAACGATTATTGGACCTGATTTGATGTCTATTGTATGACGGAAGGCTAATTACATGATTTTTATTAACTTAAGGAAGATAAACGAGATGTTTCACAAAAAACACGATTGGAACTAATTTGGGATAATTGGATGAGAATAATTATCAGGAAAATATAACGAAATCGAAATTTTTACAGCTGAAATTTTACAAAATGATAGAAAAGTGTAAAATTTGAAATATTGTTCATCGAACAAAACAACGAAACACAACGATTATTGTATACCCCTTTCATCGGATACATTTCCATGAAAAAAATTCATTTTTGTGTAAATGTACTGAGAAGAAGAAACGAGACAAAATGCTTAAATTTCTCTAATTGACAACTTTTGAGTCAGGGCACTTTTGAAATGCCCCTGACTTCTTCGTGAATTCAAAGCTTCATAAACATTAAATTGAGTCAGGGCACATTTTAAAAGACCCTGACTCACTTTTCTGTAAATCAATCGAAAAGCTTCATTTTGGTCGGGGGAAAAGTGACAAACTGAGATAATTACTAGTGTTTCAGTAATGAAGAAACTACAAAGTCTCATATTTTCGTTCAAATATGAATAATGTTCGTATGTTTTGAACAATATTGCATTAGATACTGTCATGCACTGATTCTTACTCATAAAATTTCAACAGCATCGTAAATTTTGATAAAAATTTTAAAACCGATAAGCAAATATGGTGTAATATAAGACAAATTTCTAAAATTCTTAAGAAAATGTGCCAATCCAATTATTCCCAATTTAGTTCCAATCGTGTTAAAATAAAATGTGTGTAGATGTTATCAAAAGTTAGAGTAATTGTCATTATAATACATTCTACTGACAGAGAGATCAATATCAAATATTGGCATATGTATTCTCCTAAAACTGAATGCAGCTTGAGGCACATATCATGGTAAAGAGATTTCCTTGACGACAAGACGTAGCAACCAAATCATCTGAAAGCATGAAATTCTTTTTGCGTGTATTAGCATATAATCTGAAGTAAACAGGAGTATCGGCATTGCAACATGAATTATCTACTGAGATCCCATACTGCCACGTGTTGGGTGATGGTTTTGTGACGATCTTTGTTAACTTTCGAAGAAATCGAAGTGACCAGAATTGAATTTTTGCAAGACCAAGGCCATGGTTGTCTGAGGTATACTATGATAATGAGCATGCATGTACTGTCGCCTGGAACCATCATGACTGCTAGTACTGTACATTTAAAAAAGGCGTGGTTATAGCGTCAATAAGCTTGTCTTACTTGGAAGATCTGAAACCATAGAATTTTCCATCTCAATCGGTCCCCAAACATCGTCACAGTTCCTCAAATGCAGTGACAATGTTATCATAAGAAGTTAGGAACTGAAAATATATTATTGCGTTGCAGGAAGCGTTATATCTTTCTAGAAGAAGACCCGATTTCGCTCTTTGTCTTGAAAATGATGTGTACACAGTACATAACTGCTGGTACACGAAACCTTATCAGAGGGATTCTAGTGTCATGGTAGATCTAACAGGCTGTCCTCAAACACCCTATTCTATCATTCCAGTGGGTTAACACAGTTCTGGTCTTTGCTCTCCCATCGAGTGGGAAGACTTTTAAAGTGTACAATATATATCAATTTAGTTGTTAACTATTATATTATTTTGAAGACTTGCTGATTTGAAACAGGCGAAGTCTCCCATAGCAGAAATCCTCTTGTAAGTCTTGTCTCAGTTTCGCGCGCGTCATAGGTCGACAACAATGTCGCACTTTTTCCGTACACTAGACACTACACGTTTATGGATTTGTCATTAGGATGGAAGATACCGCAGAAGTTGCCATGACGATGACAGAAGCAATCACATGACCAGCGCTGCCTTGATACTTGTCTGCATTGCAAAGTATTGAATCGCAACACGATGTCACTGTGCCTACGGAGAGAAAGGGAAAAAAAGAGAATTACTAGTAAATGCTTGCGACATCTTTGTACATTCAGAACTTCACTAATATAGTGAAAGAATTTAAGGAATTACGACATACATAATAATTATCGGGTCTGAAAAACTACCAAGACGATAATGTGAACGTCTGAATTAGCTCAGCAACAAAACGGCTTTCTTGTTTGTCAGCTATGATACGTCAGTAATGTTGACCATTATGATATACAAATAGACATACCTGTACCATCGAAGGTTTCATCATACGCTGTACACACAGGATTACATTCCCTGATGACCTCAGTGACATGTTCATCCACATAACTCACCTTTGTCTACAGGTATAGGAAATTTTAAGAAGATTAACATGAACACTCACTATTGTACTCTGTAGTTTGCCCGCCATGAGCGTGCCTTTCTATTAATGCAAAAATAATATGAAAGTACGTATACGTAAATACAAACATGAACATACATACATACATACATACATACATACATACACTACATACATACATACATACATACATACATACATACATACGGAGTCTCCCACATATACACATGCACAAATTTCACACACATACATAAATTTCGAAAAGTCTGTCAACTTACAGAACATTTACTACAGATTGATTGCACAGATTCAACAAAAGTGGCGCTGTTTGGCTCAAGACAGCTGTTATCGTGTGGATATGTACACACATAGCATCGATTGGCTTGATCAGAATTGTGTAACCTGAAACACAGAGACGACAGGAAAAGGCCGCGTATTCAGCTTTGCGAAGGAGAAAAAGGCACAGTAGAAAATCTATTGCATCTGTTTGAAAACGTATTAAGTGAAAGTTTAAAACATGGCCTTCACAAAGAGGAGGGGCCGTGTTTGAAACATCAAGTTAGTTCAACTTCTATTTCGGCGAGTCCATTTGGAAAGCGAGAAAAAACTTGATTGCATTTCTGTGAAAAAATAGAATTCTCAAAGATAAAGGTATTGGGCGTTTAAAGGTCAGTATGATTAAGTCTTTAAAATTCATCATGATGTGACAATGCAAGTAATCTTGCTTTCCTGTTAATGAAATTCCAAAGCGTTTTCGATATGGATTGGTGCAGTCTCTGTCGTTGTCAAGAATGTATTTTGAAATCACACATTGGGCTATTTGAAGTGCGTGATACTGCAGTCTTTCTTTTTGATCTTTCTCAAATACCACACATTGAAATAAATTACTGTGTCGCAGATACCTACTCAACACCGAAGCATCCTGATTATTGCAGAGATTTTCATTACAACAGCTTGTCTCCGTCCCTGATGATGAAAAATAAGCTTACATCGTGAAAATCTAACGGTGACTCCCGCACTTAACTAAACACCAAAGTATGAAACAAAATCAATGTTAAGATAGGCAAATGTACATTATGAAACAAAATTCATGTCAAAATTCTGTAATGTAGTATTCAAATATCTACAATTGCATGGATGTGATTCGGATCTGAAAGTCTGTATTTTGTAAAATGTCTAGCGATTTGGTACAAACCATGTGATAGCATACCAACGGAACGTCTACCGGTACTCTAAAATGAGAGAATTAGGTTATAAATGTTTGCTTGTAGCCTTAAGCAAAATATTTACTGTGAATTGGGTCCTTCCAAAAACAGTATAGTTAAATGTTTGTCGAACAGGTACTGGTGTCATGCAGCAAGAGGTGTATTGTGTCATGCAATTTGATTTATAGCAGATGTTTCTGATAAAATGGGCCTCCATATGGCACATATTGATATAGGACCTGCCTGAAGTCATACTGAATTGGCTGTTTAATCTTTGTGTTTGTTTAAAAATCAAAGTTATTTTTATATCATCATATGAAGAAGAAAAACATTCATTTATTTTTGTGACATTTACAATATTCAACAACAAATATACGCTTTTCTGGGAATCTAACTTTGGAGCTATTGACGACAGTAAATCAAGCGGATTGAGAACATGTTTCGTAGTGTTGCTGCCTTTTCCGTGCATTTTGCAAGAGAAGTCTTGTTGTTAAGAACAACTTTTTAGGAAACTCAAGCAATTTTGAAATAATCTTCATCTGTTTGCTCTTCTTCCCCATGTAAAGTAAGTCTCTAGTCGTCAAGTTCCCCGACACTTACCTGATCCCAATACAAAACCTTTCCCTGTCTCTCTGCATGGGTTTCCACAGCCACGAGTGACGGCCGTCAGGTGATTTGCAACGTATTCAGCAACAGTCTGTCATAAATGTTTGAGGTCTAAAAATTAGTAGGGTTAAGTATTCTATTGATTAAAAGTACATCTTAAATAAAGTCCAGAAGATGACAACCTTAGAGAAAGAAGGCATTAAGGTAGATCGCGCCTCGGGTACAGATATTCAGACTCTAACTTTTACAATTCTTTTCTGATCTACCACTTGTAGGGGCTCATTTTGAAGCTCCTGGAGAGAGAAAAACTTTTGCCAACTTAGTTTTCGAACCTCGAAAATTATTTGATTTGTCCTCCACAGAGTTGACACAGGGATGGCAGCCATTTTGAATTTCAAATATCGGTAAATCTTGGGTAATTTGTTTATGTAGTACAGACATTTTCACGATGACCACTGATTTTTATTCTCGATTTGAATGAGAACAGTTGAATGATTCCTTAAGGAAAGATTGAGCAAACGTTTAAGTCTTTCACTTTTAGGCCCATACTACCTTAATATATGTTGCCAATATCTTGCAAATGCAGCCGGGTGTTTTTATTTCATGGAATCAGTGAAATTGAGATATGGTGTACTCAAAGATCTTCAACCTTACAAAATCACATAATAATGCACAGGCGAAGTAGGCGTTATTTGTGTTGATTTTTCCTGTTTGATCAATTAAATCATTAACATGAATGTTCACTCCCCAGGGTTTGGTTTGAAGCAAACACGTTATATTTACAAATACCTACAAAATTTGGAGATATTACGAAAATCTGTCAAGAATAACTGTATGGCTGCGAGTCTCGTATTTTGCCTGAACCAATTATGATTACCATTGACTTTATTGAGATGCCTGAAACACGTTATCTATAGCACCATCGCTGAGAAGACCGTGCTTATAAAACGTTTACGCTACCATAATCGCACCGCTTTAGAGAACTCTGACAAACCTAGGGAGTGATATAATGTTTCTTCATCTGAACAACTACTGGGAATTAATTGTGATAAATCGAAATTATTCGATCAAAGTTATGAGTTTGTCCGAAAATGGTCCCATCAAAACAAACAATATTTGACTGTCAGACTTCTTGTCTATCCATGCCCAAGTAACTGGTTCGACCTGGCCGTTCATATTAAGATGAACGTATACAGTTGGGTTAAGTGTCTTGCGATTATGGGTATGCATGAAACTTGCGTTACAAAAATCAGTACTTTATACTTGTAGTTATCTGATGTTCATATAGGTATAGCCATTGGACACTGGTGACCTATTATAATCTACGATACTATTCGAACATACTGTTGTCGGTTTTGTAGAAGCGATATTTTGAAAATAATGATAAAATACACGACTTCCCAAGGTATATTAAAATATCAGATGTTGATGATATAACGTTTACACATAATTCGTGGTTGGTAAGGGTTTCACCGTGTGTAATCGGAACGCGTTATGTGGCATGAGAGGTCGGACAAGCTGAAATATTCCCAACGACGGTAATAAAAATTGTGTTTCTGCACGGCAGTGGAATCGAATCTTAAACTAAGGACTGTAGATATTATTCTATTTTAATGTCATTTTTATATTGGGCGTAAGTGTATGTTAACTTTGTATCTATCATGTACAATATATTATTTCTTGTGATACAATGGGATACCTTGTGAAAGGCACTAATACTGCACGGCCGGCCAGAAAAAACTATAGACAGTAGAAGCGAATATCTCGCTTCTAATGTCTATGATAAAAGAGAAGACAATGAATATTCAGAATATAAATCGAAACAAAGCAACAACGACAAACATTTACGATACAACCATTCGTCATTTTATAAAAGGAAATGAATATACTCAGAAATACAATTTCCATTATCACACCGAGCACAATCGCGTCAATGTATATACGGTATACACGTCACTTTTGTCATTCGTGACTTTTGTCATTATTGTCATTCGTTATGTTACAATGAACATTCGCCGTGTTCGGGTGAGTTCAACGAATTTGTGCCATCTACAAACTTGAAATAAGTATCTCCATAGCACGCACAACAAGTGTGAATGCCGGTGACAGTTTTCCGGAATCTCCTTTAAATTTTACAAAATTCGCTTGGCCTACAATTTGCAGGTGCTCATTTTAAAGCCTCTGGACACTTTCACCGTCTTTGTTTTGGTTTGTTTTTGAACATTGGAAAATGTGTTTTTCTTGTAGCGATAACACAGGGATGGCGGCCATTTTGAATTTCAAATAACGGTAAATATTCGGTAATTGTGTTTGTGGTATCAAATTTGCACGGTGACCCCCGATTTGTATTCTTGATTTTGAAATAGAATGGTTGAAAGCTTAATTGAAGAAAGTTTGAGCAAAAATTTAAGTCTTTCATTTTCGAGGCGCGAAGTACCTTTATCGTGCATTAACGTGTATGGTGCATACAAGGATACATGCACAGAAATGTTTTCTTCCTATTTGCATATATGTTATCATAGTCTATCTTGTAACAGCAACATGGATGAGTTTCGATAGAGAACATTTTATGTAAATACTGTATGCAACCGCCTACGCTGATATATTTTTAAACAAAATACGTGCATATGTCTGGGCCCCAGTAAGCTTTGATATTGCGACCGAGGCAACCATCAGGAAAAATGTTCAGCAACTCGTACCTAGCACTGCCAAGCACATGATATAACATCAATGTCCTCACCGAAGTTCGCACAGTTCTCGTTCGACGATGACTTCGAGTCACAGCTATAGCAGTCCAGGCTAAATCATCTTGCTAAAATGCAAAGGACAGTACGTCAACCAGAAAGCAGCAGGAACTGATATGAAAATAGAAACGTACGGCTACTCACACAGCTGTCGTGTGACAGCAGCAACCGCCATATTTGTGACAGCAATGATTGTGGTCGTCCCCACACACACACAGCATTTGATGTTCCCCAAGCGAGTGCCGTGGTGTAATCAGCGGTTCTGCACAACATTATGTATGGTTATTCTTTATTATAAACCTGTAACACCATTCGCTTTTGCTCAGTCTACCTAAAACCACGCACCTATGAGGTCCTTTTCTGTTATCATTTCAAATTATTATCGATGGGAAAATGTCGTGTCTTAATATTCCAGGAAGATAGCACAAACTGCCGTATGTTTAATAAATATCTCATTGCTATTACATCCCAACAAATTACTTACCCTCATTTCCGGACGATACATGGAAAATGTTAAGCACAGTAACAGCGAGTGTTAACACAGATAAAGCGGTGTTAAGTGTATAAGATGTTGCCACCTGACGTATCTACCTGACGTATGCTACACCTAAAACATTACCTCACATCAGTTTCGTGGCTTCTCTGATTTGTCGTTGAGCACACACACTATCAATGACAAGCCACAGACCAGTACAATGTACTTACCACAGATGACTGCCAAGAGCAAGATTGACATAGAAGTCTTCCGCAGCAGGTCCATCGTCACAATCGCTGTCGTCTGGCGAAGGAAAATAAATACCAGTAATATAACATTTCAGACACTAAAACGTAAATGTATGTCAGGGAAATTGTGTACAGGAAATTAAAAGGGATCGTTATGTCCTATTAGACTTACTAATTCATGAGTAGAATGATTTCCGTCGGCAATTACACTCAAGATCCGCGCGCCCCTGGTAGGTAAACGGCTGATAGGCTAACTGATTATTCGTAACGGCTAAGTGATGTGTTGACAGATGGGTCAGAACGTGGGGACGAATCACGTGGTGGCGTAGGCTGACGTCACATTTGTTGACTCCAGTAACGGTAACAGATTTTATGGACTACCTACATTTTTAACTTTTATTTTTATTCTTGCTTTTATAATAGAACCGCTACCCACTTGGATAAATAAGATAACGATGTTGAGAAAACGGATGAGTGTTCAGTTTAGAGGAAGATATGCGCATCTGTCTTCACACGTATACATGTACACATGTGCATGTATTTACTTACTTAAAATACACACATTTCAGTACTCCTTACACAAAGACAAACAGACAGACATGACATATATACAGACACTCAGACTGATTGATATTCATACATGCATATTATTTACATTCATATAGATAATAGATAAATACATACTGCTCTTGGGAGAGAGAGAGAGAGAGAGAGAGAGAGAGGAGAGAGAGAGAGAGAGAGAGAGAGAGGAGCTTCTTGTAGATCTTTTTCCTGAATAGTGAAAAAAATGTGTATTTAATATCCTTCTAATTCTCATGCTGCCCGGCTATGATAGATATACGTTCCACTTATCATCCGACTGTTTCACAGAAGAGCTAATACTGGCGATTCAATTAATTATACCTCTATACATTATTATAATGTGGGCAACATTGCGAAAGGCCACAGTACTGGAGTAACGTTGCATAATTATCTAGTCTGACAGCATGGGAGACAGCGCCCTCTATTGGTCATGCTTATTGCGCCAATCTTTTATTTGAGACCAGAAGTCGTGGACAGCTGTCTCCGTTTCTTCATATTTTTATGGTATAACAATGAACACATCGGCAGCAGAACAACAACTCCTAGATCTAGGACTAGAACCTTCACCAAGTGGAAAACAGGCCACAGCAACTCGACGAAAGCCAGCGACAAGAAAAGCTGGGAAAGGAAAGCTGGCCACCATGAGCACAAGGAGCAAAATCAAAATGGCTACACCCCGCCCGAATGGCGGGAAAGGTACGGTCATCAGCAAACCTACTCCAGTCGCATGTACAAGAACAGAAGGAGAATTGTTGAGACTTGAGAAAGAAGAATTGGAGGCAGAAATAAAAACGTTGCAAGAAAAAAATGAAGTGGAGGCCTTAAGACGGGAACTTGAGAAATTACGCACAGCAAAACGGGAGGAGCCGGAGACAGCTGCACGCGACACGATTTCTGGCACTAAGAACCTGACGTTACCGGACCTCCGACACATGGCGCAAGAGGACTCTCATCTACAATGGTCCCTGCAATCAGGTCTCCCATGGTGTCAGCCAGAGCCAGGCGGTGTTAACTTCAAGCAACACATCGACTCTGCAAACCTCAAGTCCCCATTGGGAAGTATGATGGCGACCGGCGCCAACAAAGCAGGTACGTTGAAATCCATGCGTTTCTACACGAGGTCTGATTACGTACAGGCACAGGTTTTGTGGCCGCACATGTTCGTACGACCGAGAACATTTACTTCCGCAACACCAAAGTACGACGATCTATCTATGGCAGAGTTTATGGAGGGGAACTTAGCAATATTGCAATCAGCTACCATTCCTGACTCCGAAAAAGCTATGCGATTGCAACATTTGCAGGCCTTGATGAGAGATGCGGCCATGTTCCCTTGGGACGCAGTATTGAAATTCCATGGTGCCTATCTCGCTGATATGGAGACTGGAGTGAAGACATGGGAGAGCGACATAACAGATCTGAGAGAGCAATACTTGCTACCGCGTATCGGGGAAGTTAAAAGGGATAATAAAACGACGACTTCGTCCGGAGGAGGCAAACAGAAGAAGAGAGACCAAGTCAACGTCTGTTACAAGTTCCAGAACGGCAAGTGTGAAAAGCAGGAAGAGTGCACATTCAAGCATTAGTTCTGTAACTTCATGCATTTGTGAGAATACTATGTACGTTAGCTTTTCTACAGTGTTTATTATTCTCCTGTAAGGGCCTGCAAGAGCCTCTCTTCCAGTTACCTCATTAAAACATTACAGGCTCTTGCCTACTGACTGCCAAACTAGTGTCCTTGTCAGTTATTTCACTTCATAATTATGATTAAAATGGCAAAATCTATTCAAAGTGAGAGTCGTTATTAATGAGCTACTTAATTCTTGACCTCGCTTCACTGACATTTTACAATTATCGGTAGTAATTTTCATCATAGTAATTCTGATGAGATTCTCTTCTACATTGAACTGTCAATAGCTTCATTCCTTCTTTATGTACAATTGAACGATTACAGGTTAATGTCTGCTATTTCATTTATGGTAGAATGCGCCTAGGAGACAGACATTCAAACTCCACTTTTCCTCAGTAGATTTCTACTTTTCGGGGATCATTTGGAAGCTATTTGAGAACGTTTTCGCGGTATAAGTAGTGTGAAAAATGAAAATTTATTTTCCAACATAGAGTTAATACAGGATCGGCGGACACTTTGAATATAAGGAAGGTAAATTGTGTAATTTGGTTATCTTGTTCCAAAATAATGAAAGATGACCCTGGTTCTAATCCTGAATTGGTAAGAAAAAGGTCGAAACTTTACTATAAAAAATCAGTAAAAGTTGGAGTATTTCAGTTCCGCGGTGCATGTACTAAATCAAATTCAAGACCGATCATTACACTTCAGTGTGAATAACTGCAAACATTACCAAAATCGGCACAAATAAATTTGTTGTTTTTCCAAATGCAGAGGAGATTGGTCACGTGTCATTTATATTATATGGAAGATAATAATACAAATAACAAGGGTAGGCTGATGATTTCTAGTATGACCTAGGGATGGTGTTCATGAAGGTAATATTCATTGAGCGCGCCTAGGCAACCACTCCACGACAATTTGTTTTGCACACAAGGTTCCTCGTCGCGGAAAAATCGCTGTGTCACGTGACTAAATGTCAGCACATGACGATTATCGTATAAAATCTGAGGTGTAATACAGGCCGATACTTTCACAGACCCATGAATAAGACAACCGATATGGCGACGACAAAAATAATAAACATTACCACGACCATCATCATCATCATCCTTGCAAACACATTTGAATAACAAGAACACGTACCTATCCTTCAACGTCCAAAATTTACAATGGAGATTAAAAGGAACAAAAACTCTTTCCATTGATATATGCTATATATCAATAATAACTTTATAATTAGTTCTTGGATGTGTAACGTGTACATCATGCGCATGTTTGTACTGTCATACCGAGGTGCATTATATGATATGGCGCCAGTTAGCCTTACAGCTTGAAGGCAGGGTGGTATCCATAGATGAGTAGATATTTTTCCTGTCGTCATCATGATGTGAAACAGAGCAGAAAATGAAGACAAGCTGGAATCAACAACGGTTTCGCCGCTACTTACAAGTGGTTGCAATCATTGTGATTATATCACAATTTATTGAAGGTAAAATGGTCATCTACACCTTACATATCTGTTTTTCTTTACAATTCTTGGCCATGTTTATCTTTCAGTGTACACACTAGGGTTATCGCTTTACATTTTGTATTTTGTTAGTCCCCAGTTTAATGATGCCATTTAATTCGTAGCAGCGACAAATTTGGGCTCACCAACGCGTGTGTGTCAGTGTGCCCGATGCATGTCCGATGTCTAGCTTATCTGATGAAAAACCTGCGTGTATCATGTTTTGATCTTTCAGCCACATCATCGGCAATTTCATCAACAATGAAAATCCTATTCGATTCACTTTCATCTGTGATAGCACTTCAATGGCACATATTTATCCCCTTATGGCTATGCTGCTTTACCATTTTGTTGCATTTACAAAACCGCTATATGAAAATGAATGCATGCGTACGTTTCAAAAGTTCACAATACTAAATACTATCAGTTAGCTAGAAACTTATCACCTTCTTTGTGACATTTGATATGAAATTATGAAAATTAACAAAGCGTAGCAAACAAATATTCTGTAAATATACTGCATTTTTTCTGAGGACAATTCTAGGAAAGCAATCACTATAGCCTGTGTGTAGTTCGCATATTCATTTAACTGTGTGTTATTCTACATTTTTTCTACCAAGGTAAAGAGTTAACGGCTTTCTCGTAAACCTGTTTTATTCACTATGAATATAATTCACGGAATTTGAACAAAAACGCTGTTACTCTTTTCACTCTAAAACAAAGCCAAATCAATTTTTTATAGAGATAAAAAATGCAATTAAATATAGAACAGGGAAAAATTTTGACTGAAAATGTGCTTTTAGATGGAAAATCAAAATGGGTGTGGTCTTGAATAGAGATGGCCATACTTCATTCGTCACAAGGACAGGTTCAAAGCTTCAGGTTGTTATCAGTTGCAGGTAAACAGATATGGCGGAACGACCTGCACTGCGGAACACATTTCCCCCTTTCTGATGGTAGCTCATCACAATGTAACCCAAATAGTGCGTATCCCTGCTGTTCACCATATGGTATGTGCGGTAGCAGCGGTGAACATTGTGACTGTCCTACTTGCATAGACTATAGAGGTGAGTAGGCCCAGAACCATGGGAGATTTAAAACGGAAATTCAATACATTATGATTGTTAGATTTATACGTCCGAAGTCACGGATGTTACAAAATAATTGGTAGTTTTAGCGATGATGAATAATTCTGACACTTGCTTGGTGACACTCGGGGGAGTGGTGCTTCTATATATTTTGAATTAAATACGGAAATGTTTTCGAATGTTACGTGTACATTTATAAATTTCCAAAAATTGCAAAACGTAAAAGGTTACCCATGCAAATGTTTTAAGGAAAATATGGAAAAAAATTATATCAGAAACATTTGTGACATGTACCTTTTTCTTGTAAAACCTCAATATATTACATTTGATATCTGCAAGCAAGCAAGTTTTGCTTTGAAATTATGCATTTACAAATCACTCAACAAATCCCTGAACTACGTACTTTCATTCATCAAAATGCCGTGGCATGTGCAAGACATACTATATGTAACTTTGTATAGAAGCTGCTTGCCAAGCGTTGACAGTAGATTATGGACGCTATGTACATACATGTTTTGTTGTCAAATGGTTATTAGTATATTATTATATGTAGACCAATGAAACTTTCTCCTCCAACCATGCAGCTGTCTTGCCTACTGAGATAATACCTCCTACACATATAATACCTGGCTCTGTGATGATAATATATGTTACCTCCAGCATAGACTGGTCAACTTATACTGCTAGTGTCATGATGGGACCGTGGTTTGAATATAGGCCTAGATAAATGAAACGTTTTTAGATAAGTTGAAAAAATGAAATAGTAGGCTTCGAGATAGTAGTTTTTTTATGAAAGAAGAGAAGGGTATTTTTGGCACTGGAACAATTTCTCGGAAAACTGTAAAATCTAAAGATAGTACGTTTTGGATGGCCACTTGCTCGATGATAATGCAAAACACTCACTGGGACAACCCAGTTTCCATGGAAGTTTTCATTGTAAATGTAGTAAGGTCCGTATAATGCATATTGCTGTATGAAAAAATGCAAAACGTAATTGGCTACCCATGTAAATGTTTCAAGGAGGATATGGAAAAGTATTTAAATCTGAAACATTTGTCTGTGACATATATACTTTGCTCGTAAAAGCTCTGAATATATTACATTTGAAGGATGTAAATGTTTCAAGGAGGATATGGAAAAGTATTTAAATCTGAAACATTTGTCTGTGACATATATACTTTGCTCGTAAAAGCTCTGAATATATTACATTTGAACGTAGTTATCTGAGTGTCATAATGCGCTAAATTGGTACTGGGCAACTTTGTTTGTTTGCAGGTAGATTAATTTCTAATGAGAGTGTAAAGGAACGTACAAATTATTCTACTACAGAACTACTTGGACTCGAGCGAAAGAAGTCTGTGAGAGTGATAATGCTCATTTGCCAAGGTTTCGTGACCAGGAATCCCTTAGGAGCATTTCGTCATTAGCATTCTACTTTTATCATCCAGGTACAAATCAGTAATTTCACTGAAATTTCTTATCCATCAAATTATCTTTACATTATTGCCATGTAATTGAGATGTTTGGCCACACGACGTATAAACAATTGGCAATCCAAGTTTTACTTTGTACTTTCCTAACATTCCACTTTTGTGGCATTATTTCCCGCCGTGAATGCGTAGAATGAATGTGCTCAAACAGATTCAGTATCCGTGATATCAGTGACAATTATCACTTTTACTATTCATACTTCCGACGACTGCTCGACCAAGTTAAAAAAAAGTTATAAATATGGTCAACGATCAACAGATATACTGGAGAAATTTTCTTCCAATCTTCCTTGGATTTGTAACATGGCCGCAATAAAAAGAATGACCACAGAAATCTGAAGTGTAGTTTTAATCAACCGAACTCCAAAGAAGTGGTCGTTTTGTCACAATCACATTGAAATATGCTGTTCAACCCCAAACCCCCAAGTTAATGCATCTCATATGATCAATAAATTGTGTGATTACATCTTTCTGTGAAATATCGACTTAATTTTGATTACCTTTGACCACCTGCTAAATATTCTCAGTGAAGGGGTTTCTGGCTAAATCAGGTGGTAATTGGAAGAATATAAAAACTGAAGGTAGAGAACGAATTTGTTATGATATTACCAGATCTCTTCAATTGTAATGAGACACCGTGTTATGTGGGGCAGTTTATCAAGCAAGCGTAGAAGTATCAATAACACAAAACATAGGAATAACACCGTTGTTAGACTTGCTCCAAGTCTGTGGGCATATAAATATTAAGGCACAATAAATTGATAGAATAAACTTCAGCAGACTGCCTCATTTTATCGTGGGTAAACGTGTTGGGCGTTGCCTGCCTGCAACTGCAGCCAAGAAAATCAACAAGGGACGGGGGCTCATGTCGCGGTGAAAATATTCAAGTTTCAAGCAAGACGGGAGAGTAATTACTTCTAGATGATGTGAAAAATAATTTAGAGCGTGAAGTTAGCTATATCCGTACAGTTTACTAAAATGTTAACATTCAATGTTTACTACGCTTGCAGACCAGCTTGTCTGCATATCAGTCCAGTTCAGCACAGCAGCTGCTGCAGTACACAGCCTGCCCATATGGCTTGCAATTTCGAATCTCGATGCCTAAAATAGATCACGGTAGATAGTGCCTCGAGGAGAGATATTCGGTCTCTCAAACCTAAACTGTCGACAGCCCCTCGTGCCCTCAGTCTTTTACACACCGACGTATCCACATTGGCAAGTGCCGTACAATTATTATGCTTTGCCATACAACCAAGTGCTGAACGCCAAAGGATATTTTTCGAAGGCGCACCCAAGCGAAACGTCCTAACCGCACTCCTCAATGGCACATGGGGCTTTCGACAGTCTATCAACCACTTGCTGGGCTCATTTTGAAGCTCATTGAGTGATGAACGTTTTACTGGTTTAGTTTTGTGGAAGTCGTCAATTTATTTGAGTTAACAGGGACGATGGCCACTTTGAATATCAAGATTCTGTAAATAGTGCGTAATTTGTTTCTATGGTACCAATTTTGAGCAGTGAACCCAAAATAACATTCTTCATATCGAAATGGAAGTTTAAGCAAAAATTTACGTCTTTCTATTGCGAGGTGCATACTATAATAATGTGCTACATTTTATACCTTTAAAAGGGTTCTCCAATCCATTCAATGTTATCTTGCAGTTTTTTAGTTACGGAGTGTCGCTGGGAAATTGCACTGATTAGTTTTTCACAAAAATAAGCTTGGCAACGAAAATATGCCATATTTACTATAAGGAAGGATAGAGTGCGAACATTGAACAGCTCAGATCCAATATCAAGATGTCTCGATTGGCATGTAGTTCATGTACGTTTTTCTACCGTTTTATTATTGAAAACGATACCTCAGACTACGTGTGGATTGATGCCAACGACAGAGAAACTGAAGGTCACTTTAAACATTCGATGGTTCTGAAATGTGCATACAACTGTGGGACATTGATGAACCAAACGACATGAACGGCGAAGACTGTGCAGTAATACGGTAAGTCTCTACTCTTGTTAGCCTATAAGTTTTTTTGACTATTCCATCGTTGAAGGCGGCCAGCCTACTCACGCTTCATGACCCCTTTATTCGATTCCGATGCCTGTCTGTCTAAAAGATACCGTCTTCGACAAAGTCTCATTATCAGTTCGTTGCCACTCTTAATTTGGAGGGTCGTTTTCGAACGACTGCGCTTGCCCAGATCTCAACTCGATTACGTCACTGACTTCAAAGTCTTCGTGTTTGCTTTGGGACATCGGCTAATTTCGGCCTTTGTTTTAACGCTATGCAAGGCCAAGTTAGGAAAAAATCGGTCATGGTTAACCTCGTGACTAACCTCACTACAACATCATGGCAGCAAGAGAGCATGGTAAATAGTAATTTGCCAACTTTTCGAGCTTTCTGTTTGACGTAGTGCGATCGTCACCTCAATGTTTTCAGTATCGGCAGTGACAGGTCAAGCACCTGCAGTTCAAAAAAGTCCCATTTTCGCGTACTTATGTGTTTGTGAGCAATGTCATTCGAGTTATTCAATCGATAAATATAGATGAACAAAGGATGGCAATGTCATTAAGCTACGTTGGCGGGGGACGTTAGGGACATTTTTCAAAATCGGTTACCCTTCCAAATTGAATTCGTTTAGCCTGGTCAAGCCAGCGAAATTGATAAACGCCGAACTGTGGATGGTTCAAAGACTTGGAAGTGCAGATTTTTGATAAAGAGCTATGTTTATTGACTGAATGTTTCAAAGTTGTCTTTCCCGGGGTTGATGCATTTGACAAACTTCATAATATTATTTCCAAATACCCACACTAGGGTAGTACGTGGGTAGGGGCTGACATTGACTTCGTACTTTCCACTGTCCCTATACACTCCCTCCGCCTGTTCTCGGCCAGTATCTATTCTCGGCCAGGGCATGAAAAAGAGTTCCGTAGTTAAACCACTATCGTAATAATATGTTGAAGCTTCAGCATGCTCGATATACATGTTTTAATACAGATACACTGCTGTAACTAGTCAAACACGTGTATGACCTAGACACATTGGGCATGGAGTAAAATCAGTTACTTTGCACGTCGCCTTCAAGTTCAACTTAATTCGCATTCCGAAACTTCATCATTTAGTACATACAGTGATAATACCAATGAATTGTCCCCGGGAATTCACCAATGAATGGGCGCTCAGTTATGAACACAGAGGAAAATGTACGGCAAAGCTAAACTTGAGGTCTAAATCGGCTTGAAATTGGTGTGTAAACAACCTATTTATCTTCGCTAAGTGATCGGTCCCGGCATTATTACCACTTGCCCGGCTGCACTGTGGCCGGTCACCGTCCATTTCGAGTGAGTAAAGTTCAATAGTTGATTTCCGCTGTAATCTGTGTGACGTAATCGGGATTGAATAGGCATGCGCGTATCAAAGTTCACGAGGTCGTACAATCTGCGATTGCGCGAACGAACCTCGGAATTAAGAGTGGCAACGAACTGATAATGGAGGGAGTCAGCGTTTGAATATTTCAGTGCTGCAGCTTTCGATTTTAAACTGACATATGAAAACTGTACGTAGCATATCCACTTTTCTGTTAGTTTGCACGTAATGGCATTGAAAGGGTTAGGCGTTTCCACCTTGGCATCACAAACAATAATTACATTTCACTGTAAGAAACATTGAAGTTATCGTTGCGTAAGTGTAAAACTGGCTCAGTTGGATTCATCAAATAATGTTAATCAGAAAATATAGCGGCTTAAAATGTAAATTAAAACATCAATGTTATCGTCGCCCTAGATGCAAAAATCTGCAACAGATAAAAATACTCTTTCCTATTCCGAATGACATAATAGGAGAAATAATTCCTATTATGTTACGATAAAAAGGATCTTCATATCGTTAGGCTTAATAGTTACCCGGGTTCTTAGCTAATTATGGGCGACCAATTAAGGGTATTTTATTCGTAACTTTGCTTGTATTGAACAAGTATGAAGTTGAAGTAGCCCGTTCCGTTACTTAGATCTCTGTCAAAACCTTCAAGCAGAGGCCCTTTGCCGAGAATCTCTAGTTTTTGGACAGTTTTATTGGACCATTTGGACGAACGCCTGGATCAGTCTCGCATTCTATAACTATTGTTGCGCTATGCAGTCAGACGCACGGTCTCAGTCACGCTCGATGCTGCCATTTTACATTGATAACCAACGTATTGTTACACATGTCTTATGAAAATAGTCACTACTCTGCCCGTTTTATACCCCGCACAAGAATGTAAGATGTAAAAACATTATAATGCTAACACGACTGTAAGGCATGTCAGAGCTGAGCATCATCCTCTGCTTGGCGTCGGACAATAGGCTGCACTAACTTTTATAACTCCATAACATATTTATTATTACGATGAATTCTATTGACCAACAATTAAGTAAATTCATATTCAGACAGGAATTTATAGATATAATAGTCTCAGATACAATTTAAAATCAATTAAGAAATTTAACCCGTGTGATGAATCGGCAACACAAGTCAAATGGTATAGTAAATTTTGCAAAAGATTCGGATCCATTACATCATTTTCCATACGATTTGTACAGGACCTCACTGACATGGAACGACGAACGCTGTGAAAACCAATATCCTTTCTTCTGCCAATACGAAGAAATTGATTCTGGCGTATTTAAAAGTAAATATTTCAAAATTGTTTTCCTGACGTTAATTATTTCTAATTTTGAATTTAGGGGATGGATTTTGGAAAATCGACCACTCTTGGGAACAATGACATTCGAATTGAATCAAATATCAAATGGCCTCACACGACAAAAACACACATCAAGGATTGTAGGATTTTTGCTGAACTAGTTTGAAGGCGCAAAATTGTTTAATGACAAATGCTCTCTTACGGCAACACGACTTGGTACAATTGCGAACGAAATCTGACAAATAAAATTGGACTGATAAATCCATACATACATAGCCTAAGCGTATGCTTTAGTATAGGCCATCGAATGCATGTGCTTGATCTTCCAAAGAGACTGCAATTAACAGGCCAGTTGCGATGGTTAGTTTTAAAGTAATTTCGGTTGCCTTTGATGCTTCAAAATATTTTTTGAAAGACATCTGCAAATGCCCTGAAACCACCGCCTTTCAGTAGACTATAACTTACATTTAACTACTAACAATACCATTAAACCAGCCTTAATAACCATGTTGTGTTGTCCATCCCCACAGTCCGGCTGTGATCAAATTGTCGATACTCTAATTGTGAATATGAATAAGTCTGTGCGGTTTCAACCGGATTTATGTCGAATTCCTGTTAATATTTTGGAAAACAGATGACATGGTTGACCTTGGTGGTAACTTGCATTTGTCCAGATTTGTTTCAACTTCAAACTATGCTTATGATTATTGTTCGAGTTATGGAGGAGTCTTATTGAGAATACCCGATAAAGAGACAGCAAGATATGTATCAAACCTCCTGGAGACCTATTTACTATATCATGATGATATGACTGTTGGTGAGTACTCGTGTGCATGTAAACGATAAAAAGAGAATGTTCCAAGTTTTATTTGCCATTTACTTAAATCGACGTCATTTCTATGAACAAATATACTAAGAAAACACCAACAAAGGATTTCTCTATTATATCCAGTGCTAAAGGAAAATTCATAGTTGCCTTCCAGGACTTCGTAGTGATTTTTTTATTTGTACCTGGTGTAGGGATAATTTTATTGTACCATTGCTAATTTCGTCGCATATTTGAGATAGAAGGTGCCACGGAGAGATATACTGACTCTCAATATTTTAAAATTCTCTTCTAATCTACAACTTGCGGGAGCTCATTTAAGCTCAAGGAGAAAGAAAAAAATTCATCGCATTAGCTTTTGCAAAATTGAAATTCTATTTTCCCAATGGGGATAACAGAGAAATAAAGGCCATTTTAAATTTTAAACACAAGATTTAAATTTAATTTTAGATTTTAAATTTTAAATTTCAAGAACCACCTATAGTTTCCTACTCATACACAAACTAACAATGTCTTGAAAAATTTCAACTTTCGATTAAACAACAGCAGAACTTGCAATTGCTTGTCATCCCCCTTTTGCTATAAACCATTTGGTCACATAATAACTGGTGACCTGACCATCACCACCAACAGTAAACTTCGGCAACTCTTTCAATATGGCCCAAAATTTCGAGAGCCACAAAATATTAATTGGAAATTTAACTTCAGAATTATCATGGATGCCGCCGAAAAAATATGCAAGACAGTGGGCTGCAGTTGAGAAAGTTGATGTGGAATGCCTCTCTGACTGGCTGAGCAAAGTCAGAGATAAACAAGTCATCGTTGATGACACAGTCCCCGCTTGTCCATTTTGTTATAATCTTTGGTGTCTAGGTAGCTGTGGTCTATGTAGCTGTGGAATGACATTGATGCAACGGGTGCATCAGGCCTGTGACTTGCATAATAAAGTAATCTGAGGAACGTTCAATAAAATTGACCCATGTCTGCCGGTAATGACCATGAAGGAACTTTTGATTACATCACACATAACGATGCCCTCACTGCCTCTAGTGTCATGATGGCACATACTATACACATGGTTTGGTGGAATTTTAGAAATGGTATGGGATCGGGTATGTTGTTGTAATCAGCCATTTCGGATCATATAATGAAACAAATTAATGTGCACAAGAATGCAGCTATATCACGTTTAAAAAAAATCAGTCCATCGAAGGACAGTGACCTATGTTTATGTTTCAAAGACATAAAAAATACCGTCAAGGACAGTGTGCTCACATTCAGTTTGAATTGGTAAATTCAAGAAATATTTAAACCAGAAAAAACAAGAATGACAAAAGCAAATAAGGTCAGCAACTTAGGTACTGGAGGTCATCTTTAGGAACATGCATATCAACTTCTATAGCAATGGGACAGCAGATCCTACATACATAAGCAAATGTCAACAAAAAAATTAGCCAGAGAAGCTTGACAAAAAGAAAAGGTGGGAGAAAATTTATCTAATAACATCCCTCAGGACTTTTGTACCAAATTACAAAGCTATCAGACAAGTAATTTGAGAACAAGTTTTCTTGACCAAAAATGACAAAATTGTCTTAAAAATACAAATTTGTATATTTCAGGACAATTTCCACATATCTAAGTATTGTCATCCCTGGACATCCTGTACACCAAATATAAAAGCTGTCTGTCCAGGGGCTTTATAAAGAAAGTGTTTTGACCAAAAATGACAAAAATTGCCCAAAACAGTAATATTTCCAATTTTGTCGTAATTTCAACAAAAAGAAGGGTAACACCCTTGCAAACATCCAATCCAAATTTGAGAGCAATTGGGCCATCAGTTTCAGAGAAGAAGAAATTTTACTTAAAATGAGAAAAATAACCGAAAAATTCAGCAAAAATACAAAATTCGAGATATCTTCACGATATTCATAAAACTGATTTTGATCAACCTTAGGAACCTGTATACCAAATATCAAAGCTATAAGATTAGTAGTTTTTGAATAAAAAAAAAATTTGACCAAAAATTCAGAAAATTGCCCCAAAATTACAAATATGAAAATTTCAATTCAATTTGTATAAACTTGACTGAGGTCATCCTGAGGAACATGTATACCAACTTTCAAAGCAATCAGATGAGTGGTTTCAGAGAAAAACATTTTTTGACTAAAAACTGAAAAAATTACCCCAAAAATAGAAACATGCAAATTTCATCCCAAATTTAAACAACTAATTTAGAATACCTAAAGAAACCTGCAAACAAAGTTTCAAACCTATCTGACCAACAGTTACAGTTTTAGCAATTTGCAGGGTTTTTCCTTTTTCCCCTCATTTGCATATTTTCGACATTGACCAGTTAATTTGAAAAAATTCACATCTCCACCCCTAAGTGCACCTGTATACCAAATACTAAGACAGTAGGTGCTGCGGTTTAGGTGTTTTGGACGTGAACGGACATACATATATATATACATACATACATACATACATACATACGTACATACATACATACATACATACATACATACATACATACATACATACATACATACATACATACATACATACATACATACATACATACAGACATGCAAATTGGATGCAAATATACTGATTCAGCTTATACGATAACCTCACATTGGTATACCACAATTTGAGCTAAAAAATCACACCAAAATTGAAATCAAAGGCCTGTCTATTGACCATATGGATCATAGCACAAAATTAGTAGACATGTGTATGTATGCCATAGTACTTTATCTTTGTACCAAGTCTCAACAACATTGGATAAGGAATATTTGCATATGATTAAGCCTCAAAGACATGAAGAAATCCAAAAAATGACCATCTGGCAGCGATATTGGGGAAAAAAGACAATCTGGCAACCATATTGGAACATGTCACGAAGTACATTGACATGTATTGCATGCCATAGTGCATGATCTTTGTGCCAAGTTTGGACAAAATCGGTATAATGACCTTTGAATTAAGCTTCAAAGACATGCAAAATTCCAACAAAATGGCAGTTCTGCAGCCATATTGGCTCCTATTGCAAGGTTAATTGATACATGCATATGTATGCCATATTGCTTTGCCTTTGTGCCAAGTTTGAACTAAATCGGAACAACAATGTTTGAGTTATGGTTCAAAGACATGAAAAAATCGCAACAAAATGGCCGCCTCACGCCCATATTGGATCGTATCGCAATATAATTCGACATGCATATGTAGGTCATAGTGTTATGCCTTTGTGCCAAGTTTGAACAGAATCGGTTCAAGGATGTTTGAGTTATGGTTCAAATACACGAAAAATCGCAAACAAAATGGCCGCCTCACGCCCATATTGGATTGTATCGCAATATAATTCTACATGCATATGTAGGCCATAGTGTTATGCCTTTGTGCCAAGTTTGAACAGAATCGGTTCAAGGATGTTTGAGTTATGGTTCAAAAACATGAAAAATCGCAAAAATATGGCCACCTTGCGGCCATATTGAATCGTATCGCAAAATAAATCGATGTGCATCTGTAGGTCATAGTGCTATGCCTTTCTGCCAAGTTTGAACAGAATCGGTTCAGCAGTGTCTGAGAAATGGCTGAGGACGGACGGACGGAAGGACGGACGGACGGGACCCAATCTATATGTCCCCGCCGGACTTCGTCCGCAGGGACTAATTAAAATCACGTATTTCACATTTTCGTTCTCACAGTAAAGATGTAAATACTTACTCAGTATTAGATGACCCATCGGTCAAAGCATGCCTCGATGCTTTACACAACGAATATGTTGTAGTTCCTGCAGTTAAGCTTCAAACAACATTAGCTTTGTCTGTAGGAATTATTATATACAGTGTATAATAGATGAATTAAACCTTCATTCAGATAAGAGTAATACAACCTACACTCTTTCCTCCCTCACTGATGAAGACATTTTTTCAAATCATTTTTTCAAATCAAGTGCTCAATGAATTTGGCATTCCTTTGAAAGAGAAGGACAAAAAAAATGTTGTATTGGATACCTTAACTGCACAAGAACCCTTACAAACAACGTTTTATTGGAGGATCAAGCAATTGCACTACATAACATCTGTCACAATTATTGACTATAATTTTAACGACCATCAAAATGGTCTTTTTCGATTTTGTGACAAAGTGTATGAAACAAGTGGGTTGAATCAAATGTGGATACTAAACAAATCAAGAAAAACAAGTTCAGCTCAATCGGAACATTTGACTTTTCCACATTATACACCAAATTTCCCCACGATAAACTTAAAACAAGGCTGTCACCTCTTGTTAAACAAGCTTTCCTGCATAAAAATGGCAGTAGAAGGTACCAATACATTACCATCAAACATAGGTCAGATGCCCAGCACAAATACACAGATTAAGAAATTATTAAAATGCTTAATACTTAATCGACAACATATTTGTTAAGTTTAGCGGTATGACATTTCAACAATCTATCGGCATACCAATGGGTACAAATTGTGCACCCCTTCTTGCAGACCTGTTTCTGTATTCATATGAAGCAGAGTTCCTACAATCTCTCTACAAAGCAGGGTCTAAAAAACTTGCAAGGCGTTTTTAAAAACCGGCACAGATATATCGATGATCTGATTAGTCTAGACAATCCAGACAAATCAAATTACCTACATCATATTTACCCTGATGAGTTGGAAATCAAAGAAACAACAGAGGGTAGGAACTCTGCTTCATATCTTGATCTGTTCCTACAAGTGGGTACTAATGGGCTACACACTAAGCTGTATGACAAAAGGAATGATTTCGATTTTGAAATCATAAATTATCCCCACTTATCAAGTAATATTTCATCTGCTCCTGCTTATGGTATGTACGTGTCTCAGTATCTCAGGTATTGTAGGGCACCCACACTGATTTTCAACTGAGACACAGCTCATTGGCATCAAAATTACTGAGACAAGGATACACAACAAAAAGACTCGTTAGGACTTTCAAAAAGTTATACGGTCGATATGACGACATTGTGGCCAATATGATACCTCGGTCACTAAAATGATTAACGACAGCATTCCCGGCTTTGACTTATTATAGTGATTCATATCCTGTATCTTTTCATACAATATTTAGACAATTTTGGGACCAATCCTGACGGCTGTAGCATGCTGGCAGGGTACGCTTACCCATTCCGGACACCTGGTACCACCACGAACTATCAGTGGTTCAGGATGATCCTACTTGCTGAAGACATCTGAACTTGCTTATCCCAAGAGATGTACATGCCAACTTCCAAAGCTGTCAGATCAGACTTTAAAGAGCATGAATTTTGCACTGAAAATCATGAAGTAAACTTCAATTATTAGGTAAAATCTGAACAACTTACACACATCGAAACTGGGCCATCCCTACGAGAAAAATAGCGTCAATGACACTGTCGCTCCATATGGATGGTATCAAGAGTGTCGAGGGAGTGAGAAATTTGTGAGCAATGCTTGGTTTGTGTGTGGGTGCCTCATGAGTTCTACACCATGCAGCGGATCTGAGTCAGAAAAACTGTAGCAACTACACTATACTATACTATAGGACGCTTGGTGAACCACTACTTAAAAGTGAGCTTCATCAGAGTGGTTTGACTGGGATGTTTGTGTTAGGTGATAGGGTAATGTACATTGAGAGTTGGAGTTCCTCCCAGAATTTATGTAGCTTGTAGTTCATTGATGGAATGCCAAAAAATTATGTCTACAATTGGAAATGATTATTATTTGACTTTATGGTGATGATGGGAAAATCTGGTCCAAAACCAGCAGACGGACTATGCACATATCCTCATCTAGGTCAACCATTAGGGATTGTGGTGTTGTGTATGATAGGTGGTGTGGTGTATGGGTTAGGTTGGGACTAAAAATTTGGCAAAAATGAATGGATGACCCAGCAATTAGTCAGTAGCTGGATGGTTGGTGAGGTGAAGTGTGTGGAAGTTGGTCAAGTTTTTGACATGGACAGACATATATACATGCATTGTACACACATAAAGAAATAGGGAAAATTGAGAATATAGTATTTAATGAAAAATATAGTTGACAATGACAGAAATGAAACTTTGTATCTCTTCACCAAACGGTAATCAGCAAGTTATCGATCACTTAAAAAGAAAATAAAATGTAAAGTTTCAAATCAAGTAGGTTGTAAATAAATAGTTTAAAAGTCGAAAAAAAAATAATTTTCAAACTTAACACAATATTCTGCACTAAGTGGTATGACCTAGCTCTCACTGTGACTTTCATGTGTAACTTTAACACTATACTGCTTGGTGCCAGAAACACAGACTTGATCCTCATAAACACACAAACAGATTGTGTTGCCAACTTTTGTAATGACAGTGGTGGTATTACATGCCATCGACATTTAATAGTTGTTCTATATTGTACATGTTTTTTGAGATGGCATAGGAGAATCTTTGCTTGCTTGGGGAAAATTTTGTACCTGATTGAGTGAATGGAATCTTTGGGGAACAAAGTGTTACATAATTCATTTTAAAACCTAAGGGTGAATCTTCACCAAATGGTGTGACTAAATTTTAAGCTTTGGTAACCTTCACTCTAACTTCTTGGTGAAGTTTGTCATTACAGACATTAGACAGTTCTTTTTGCAATTGCTGCTCTGTGTTGCTCATGTTGCCTAGTTGAGATGGTGACGAGAAGAATCTTTGCTTGCTTGTGGAAAACTGTGTATGTCGTTGACTGAACAGCATCATTGAGGTGCAATGTAAAAACTACACTCGACTCGCTTGTTAATTTCCACACTAACAGCCAAAACACAACTCCGACACTAAACACACCAAAGCACATACAAGACGAGATGGCTGATGTGTGAAGCCACTTTCCCTTTATTACACCACGACTATCAAAATTGACATGCAACTCTGAGAATGAAACGGGTTGTCAATACAATGATAGGTCACCAAACTTTTTAGTGTCACTGTCGTCAATTATACCAGTTTCCTTTGGGTAATAAAGGTGAGCAAGTATTCACATCAAATGACTAACAAATTCACTTTATGGGCAGAATCTTCAAGTTGAAAAATAGCTTTTTCGTCTCTTGAAAAAAATCCCTAAACTAAAATATGCATGGGCTACCAGCCATTGTCACTGGGCTACCAACTTCAGAAAATGGTAGCCCATGTGGACTACCAGGGAAAAATTTAAATTCGAGCCCTGACAAAACCAAGACGACCATGTTCCTTCAATGATATAGATCGATGGAGTTCACCCGCACTTGGATAGTTCTTGGACTCACTATGATAGAACACCACTAAGATACTTACCATGAGCAAGTGGACATCGCATGTCACGGCCAAGTGCAAATAAAAAATATGCAAGCGATAATCGTTTGAGAGCAGCTGTAAAGACTTATGTCAGGGATCACTGACATAGCTGAAAGTATACTACCTGCTCTCAGCTAGCTGGCGTACAGGTGCCTTGAAATGCCAGTATGTCTCACTGACAATGCCAGGCACCTGTGAGCTGGTTTATGAGCTGGCGTAGGCATAGCTAGTAAGGGCATAAACACATGCGGAGATAAAGACTGAATATCTTTTAACGTATTTTTAACGAAACATTCATCTAGTATAAACAGTGACCTGCAATTTCAATTAAAATTACAGTTCCAATCCTTCTCTGTGCAACTGCTCAGCCCTAATGTTATATTAATTGTCTTGTTCATGTATACTAATAATTACCATGAATTGTTCTATTCGATCTTGAGCTAATATTAATCCAGACGATCTCAGACGCCTTTCAATGACATGGATCGATGGGGTTCGTCTGTACTGGTATACTTCTTGGATTCACTATGATGGAACACTACTGAGATACACGCAATGGGCAAGAGGACATCCAAAGCATGGTGTGAAAGGCGCACGATGCATAAGGACCAGCTGGTGAGTTGTCAATCAACCCTCGTTTTGAAATTGCTTGATCACTTTCCACTTCCGATGTCCGTCAAATTCCTCATATTGAATACCCATGGAAGAATGATATGTCTGGTCATTTTTAAACTGTCATTCACTTTGTAACTGGACAAAATTATACAATAATTACAATTTGAAAGTGAGTATCTCTCGACAAACCTTTTTGTTCGGATTTGTTTCATGTGAGCAAATATTCTTTTGGTCTGCTCACTGAAACATGCTAAATTTTCAGTCATCAGATCTCTATCTGTCCTGCCTGCTTGTAGATATAAATTTAAGATAAATGCTCTGAGGATGTAATTTATATTATATTACCATGCCCTGTCAGTTGCATTTTGATTGGTCGACCTGAACCATGTGACCGACCACAAATATTCAATAATGGTTCGTTTATGTGCTTGTGAAATATGAATAATATCGCAAACATCGTAACTTTTCAGCTAAAACATAAATTGTAATTAGTACAAAGATCATGATCAAACACAAATAAAATGGAACGCTTGTGGGCCAATTTTAGACACTTTTTTTGAAAAAAATCTCCGGATTTGCATAATTTTTACAGCACGCGCACTACTCACTGACAAGTTCTGGGGCACCGTTCACGTGGGAAATTTTCGTAAATTTTGATGGTTTTCTTGGGTTCGTTGATAGTATAATGGAAATAACAGACTCCGCCCTGACCATTAACGTTTATTTATGGGCGCGGGCTCGAGGAAAGCCAAAATTAAGGGGCTCGGCTGTTAATTTTGGCCTTCCTCTTGCCCTTGCCCATAAATAAACGTTAATGGTCAGCGCGTCGCCCGTTATTTCTATACTAAATACCAAAACGCAATATCATAAGCATACTTTCAGGTTATATGTATACGCATGGTATAAGTAGACCTGGTGATTGATTATAATAAAGTATTAGATAATGTCTCACATGATATAAAGATAACCGAATACAGATTGTGACGAGACCCTTTAATCAACAACATTACTTATCAAATAGCATCTCAGTTTTGCATAGTGCTCGCGTTGCCTTATCACCGAATAGGGCCCTCAAGAATCTACAGCGTATTAATATTATATAATATTGATTTCTGTCTGTTAGGACTGGGCCATATGAATTCATTGACGTCTACTTTGGATACCAAGCATTTTTCATATGTCAGTTCAGTAAGTGTTTAACTTCAAAATTAGCTGGTTCTGACTCACTAAGTCATGAAAAGCATTGTCTTGAAATTTATGTTGAATCTACACCACGCTAGAGCTGACATAGTTATATCGCTATAAAAGCACTCGATGGCAATGGTAAGACCGGTCATGCATATGTTTAGTAGTTGGTTTATGAAATTATGAAGTACATCGTAATAATCACAAATTGCCTATTTCAGACTCATCGTATGAACCTAAAGTGCCTTCAATGAGTTCAGTTGTCCACGACTTATTGCATGCTGATGTCGAGGGTGTCGAAGAGATGTCGATATGACACGCTCTTCAACAGAGAAAACAAAACCTGAAGAAAAGACATCACAGGCCAAAAAGAATAGCATTGAGATGGTTAAATCAGACGACACCACTACAACAATTAATTTGGACGACAACACCGCGACAGTTAATTCGGACGACACCATTAGAACAGGGGTACTTGAGCGTACCTCAACGATGAAGACGAAGAAGACTGCAGAAAGTACATTTGACACTGAAAATCCATCAAATTTCCTGAAGGTTCAAAGACAAGAAATTGACCGTTTAAGCTAACAATTCTCTAGAAGCCCCGTAAAATATATATTTACGGAAAGCCTAGATATAGGGGAACATTTTGTTTACCATAGTGTCACATTATTTACACAACTATCACGTGACAGGAAATTTGCATAACCTTTCAAAAATCGGTTTTCCTGTGTTTTGTTTCAATGCTTTGAGATATAAGGCTGGAATTTGTCTGAGCGCAAGTTGTTCTGAGGATATTCCAAACCTTCTAAAAATGTTATGCCAGAGAAACATCCAGAGTGGTGAATTTAATCCTAGTTGATTTCTTCAAAAATTGTGTTCCAAAAAAACTAAGCAAGATATAAAAAATCTGTGACACTCTTTGGAAGGGCATTGTGACAGCTTGCATTCCAAAGTTTGAGTCAGATATTTTGAAGAATTGAAACAAAACATAGGGAAAACCAATTTTTGAAAGAAAGGTTATGCAAATTACCCGTCACGTGATAGTTATGTAAACAATGGTGACACCGTTGTTACTAAAATATTTCCATATAAATATAGGCTTTCAGAAAATGTACAATTTACGGGGGGTTCTGAGCTTATCAATCACCAGAGAATCGTTAGATTAAAAAGTCAATTTCTTGTCTTGGAACCTTAATTCCACATCGCACAGGTTTCACCATATGGTATAAGTGATTATAAAGGTTGCCGGGAAGTCACCCTTCAAAATTTACCGAAATTTCGTATCATTTTAAATATGCTAGCTCGACCGGTCAATTTTGACAAGACATAATGATGCCTATTTAGCACAGTGACCTCGATTGTACTTTCAGAAGTAGTTCAAACATACCTTGCGGGGGGGGGGGAGAGAGAGAGAGAGAGAGAGAGAGAGAGAGAGAGAGAGGAGAGAGAGAGGAGAGAGAGAGAGAGAGAGACCAACAACTATCGACAAATGTCGAGATGCAATTGGTAAGTACGGTCATGTTAAGCTCAATATTTGGTATATTTATAAATTCATAATTAGTATGTAGTAGGACTGTAATGTGTGGGGTCTGTAATGTGTGGGTATAGAGATGGGTGCTCTAGTTTCTGTAGCGTATTTATATGACTCATCACGTTATTTGGTCTGGTTTTAAGGCCAAGTATGAGTTTATTATAATTTATCTTCGTTCAATGATTCTTGTGTACACCCTCCCTTTTTGCCAGGCTATTGATTTGATATACTTCCCGGTCATAATCTCGCATTACTGAAGAGTATGAAATATTAAATATTCTTCCCATTAATAATTATTCTTTTCATTGTGTTCTTTTTGACAGACGGAGAAAAAAACTCGTTTGGCAAACCAGGACAGTACGCTCTAATAGGCGGCTTAGTAGGACTTCTATCCTTAGTGTTGGCCTTCATCTTAGCACTTTGCAGATATCGTAGTACACTACATGATACCCGTTCTATCGATGGCACGTTCACTGTGCCCAGCCTTGATTGACTAGTTTTACTCTCTCAAACATGCATAATGTAAGGTTGAACAAACCACGCGGCAAGCTATGTTTGTGAAAATGTGTTTAGAAAGCGGTATAATGTAAGGAAAATATTTTGGTCAAATGATCAAATCGCTGTAATGTTTATTTTTCCTTTTCAATATAGCATAACACTGCTGATCATCATTAATCATATCCTTTATTACCTCAAAGATGCAACTGATCATTGCATTGCTTGAAAAGACTTTTTAAAAACGTGTCGAAACCAATGGTATAACAGTTTCTTGTAGGCTATAGTCCAAAAGACGACCTTCTTTAGGCAATTGAAAAAAATACCATCAATGAAGCTGTAGCTTCTCCAATGTGTGGCCAGGTCCAGGTAATTGTTTGTGGGCATGGAGTTGTTGGCAAATAGTTGATGATGTAGCAGCATAAGGTGGATATTGACCCAAAAAACCAAAAGACGATTAAATATATAAATTACCATCAATGAAGCTGTAGCTTCTCCAATGTGTGGCCAGGTCAGGTAATTGTTTGTGGGCATGGAGTTGTTGGCAAATAGTTGATGATGTAGCAGCATAAGGTGGATATTGACCCAAAAAACCAAAAGACGATTAAATATATAAATTAGAAAATCTAAGCTACAGTATAAAGTGCCTAAAGATAGGTCAATGTGGAAAGAAGTTAAATAATTCAGAAATAATGAAGCAATTTCCAAAGAGTCCTTTGAAAATGATGAAAAATGCTTATCTGAGCTTTGTGTTGTAAAACCTCACTGTCGATAATTTTCATAGTATGAAAAATATTAAAAGGGATGAAATTATTTTTAATAAGAATGTTTTCCTTGAAATACATGACCCTGTAAAGAATATATGCTGGAAGTGTTGAAAAGTAATGTAATCTGTGACCAAAGGAATTTTATTGAGTTTAACATATTCAAACATTGCAGTTTGTTCAATGTTGTGCAGTAGAAAGTTTATAAAATGACTGAAAAATACAAATTTTGGCAGAATTACAGTCTTTGTGATATAAAATTATGGGTTGACATAAAAATAACGGTTAATCTGTTTGAAGTACTACTTTACTATAATTTAAAAAAAGAAAAGTTCATGCAGAAAAGGTAAATATTGTAAGCAATGTAGTTTTTATTGTGACTTCATTTCAAATATGCCTTTGCTGGATACCAAATATATAGGGCGAAATATTAAAATCAGCCATGTTCAGCAAAATGCACACAAGAGCATTGATGCTTTTCTTATTTGATTTTATTTGCTTATGTTATCCTTGTATGGCAGTTAGTACAATATGGAGCTTGAACATAACATTGTGAATAAATATGCTGTAAATGGAATTATGTGGCTGCATCCACATGCAGCAATAAGAATGCCTGTGTCTCTCGCCCATCATTTCCAGCCTGTCCAGTCCCTGAAAAAATAGTTTAGTCTTATATTTATAATGTTAATAATTTCTGTATTTGTTAAAATGTGCGAATCTCAAAACTTTTGATGATAAATATTTTCATTGTTTTTACCCTCATTATGACTTACCAGTCAGTAAAACTGTTTACTGTGAATATTTGTGCATTTTTCCTCAGCATTTGACATTTTCAGAATATCTTCTTATCCAATTTGCCATTTCCTAAAAGTAAAAAGGCTTCTTTGTGTCGGTCAAGCTTTCCTCAGGCAGAAAATGTGACAGGTACTTCATAAAGAAAGGTCTGCCTCTAGAGGGCGGGCATCAGTAACGGTGTTTGTTTGTTGTTTCCTCCGCATATGCTTGCATTAAACATGGCCGCCGTAGACGCCGATGTTCAATTTTCCTGACTCAAATTTTCACTCATTTTCGTTTATATGATATATGACTTTGAGACTCCAGGACATGATTAGGAAGAAAGGGTTACCTTGAAATATTGAGGTATTCGCCGATATTTTGCAAAATTAATGAGAAAAAAGCTATGAAACTGCCGACAGGCTTACAAAATGAACGCGTTTTCAGAGGCATATGATCCATCTACAGATGATGCAACAGGCAGTGTTTGCCCAGAGTGCGTTCTTGCGTCTTTTGACGCAAAAAATTGAGCAATGACCCCCTTAAATTAGGGACATGGTTCACGGGGACGCACTAACAATAAAACATTTGCCCCATTCAGTCCGACATGTCACGCTGCCGCTCGTGTCACTTGTCGAGTCTTTCATCACGCGTAGGCAATTAGAAAACGTACACCTGACAAATTTCACGATCGCGATCCGGAGTCAACGCTCAGTGAGTGCCATGTGTCGCGAGGAAAAACGTTCAATCTGTTACCTTTTGTGGTACATGACGTAAATTTGATTGGCCAGAACACACTATAAACAAAACTGTTACAAAATATTCCCAGGCACGTATTTTTTATACCGGAAATGATTTAAATTTGGTTGGCCAGACAATGTGTATTGACATCTTGTTGCAAAATGTTCCCACGCCGTGAACGACAATTTCATACCGCGTGGCATTGCTATTCATTCGTTGTCGGACGTTGCATCTCACACATTCAGTGAGCTCCATGGCATCTCAATTACGAATCACTCGGTTTTTCGTAGCTGTGGGTCCATAGCTGTGGTGTTTCAGACGGGATTCATGCCTTTTACGGGCTGGTTTTGACTTTTACGATTTTAACCCCGCCACCACAGCTATGGGATATTCCATAGACTAGCGTCCAAATCCGCCGCAAGCACCCTTTGCGCAAGTTTGCTCGACGATATTTCGAAAAATTTTCCATCCAAATTACAAATTGCCAACACTCATCGACAGCTTGGTTATTAGGGACTCACCAGACCAGAAATCCGCTCAAAATTCACTGAAATATCGCCTTTTTTCTAAGTTTGCGCGACATGACTACACGTAGACCGCCATTTTGCTAGCGTAAAACTGTTGGTCGAGGATCCCTGCAGTACGTCACTACAGTGACGTAGGGCCGTGACCTCTCAACTTCTAAACACAAACTGAGAGATTCATCGTGTGATATCGATGACCATCGTTCGTCTTATGGACATTCCCAGTCTCACAAAACTGAAACCAAACTTTTACTTGGGGGAAAAAAGTTCAGTCCTAGGATCTATAATTATTCGTGGCGCGCCGCGCGGATGCTGGCCGTAAGTTAGTTTGTGTTCAGAAGTTGAGAGGTCACGGCCCTACGTCACTGTAGTGACGTACTGCAGGGATCCTCGACCAACAGTTTTACGCTAGCAAAATGGCGGTCTACGTGTAGTCATGTCGCGCAAACTTAGAAAAAAGGCGATATTTCAGTGAATTTTGAGCGGATTTCTGGTCTGGTGAGTCCCTAATAACCAAGCTGTCGATGAGTGTTGGCAATTTGTAATTTGGATGGAAAATTTTTCGAAATATCGTCGAGCAAACTTGCGCAAAGGGTGCTTGCGGCGGAATAGCGAACTTGCTAAATGCATGGACGAAACGAAACGAAAGGAACGATACATGCCCTATGATTGGCTAGACGCTGCAATGTTCGTTCTTTTCGTATGCAATCCTTTGTTCTGATTGGCTGAACGAACACGACGAAAGAGCTTTCGCTCCTTTCGTTCACATTCTTTTTCTTGATTGGCTGAACGAAAGTGACGAAAGATTTGCATATTCATTTTGTCTGCATGGAAGGGCGAGCTGTTGTTAATCAAAATGCTGGCGCCTCGCTCTCATTATATATTCACCATGATGTAATTCCGCCGTCTTTGAAATACAAGGAATAAAATGACCAACGGGTTCATGAGACCACTGAGACTAACCGAAACACGTTGACACTTCGTTTGACGCGCTACACGAATTACACAATGCTTGAAAGGGGGGCCGCGACACCATATTATGGTGTAGATAGTGACAATTTGTATGATTGACGTGCGGATTTGTGAGACCACTTTCATGCTTTTACACACCGCAACACGTTGAAGTTCGTAAATTATGCAAAGAAAACAATGGGAGCCATAACGTAAACCGCGACTTAGCCGAAACCGCGACTTATTGAGGCGCGACTTAGCGAGGGTCCACTGTACTTTCATGACAAGAGTTGAATGGAGGTCATGGTGAATGAACTTTGTTCAATCTGCGTTCACTGTTATTCCTTGTATTTCAAAGACGGGAGTTATTACATGGTAAATATATAATAAGAGCGAGGCGCAAACATTTTGAGGAACGACAGTTGCTCGTTCTTTCCAGACAATCAGTAAAATGGGTTATGCAAATATTTCGTCACTTTCGTTAACCAAATCAAGAAAAAGAATGTTCAGCCAATCAGAACAAAGGATTGCATACGAAAAGAACGAACATTGCAGCGTCTAGCCAATCATAGGGCGTGTATCTTTCCTTTCGTTTCGTTTCGTCCATGCATTTAGCAAGTTCGCTATTTGGACGCTAGTCTATGGAATATCCCATAGCTGTGGTGGCGGGGTTAAAAATCGGAAAAGTCAAAACCGGCCCGTAAAAGGCAGGAATCCCGTCTGAAAACACCACAGCTATGGACCCACAGCTAGGTTTTTCGTTAAACCAACCACGTCTGTTGCTGTAGAAATATCGGATCAAACAGCCGATGAGCCGATAACAAGTGACAATGACCCTGAACTGCCACAGCCACGGGATATCTCTGCCTGTGAACGGCAAGACAGTCCACCTGTGAGCCACCCGCAAAGAAACCCAAATCCAGAAAATTCAATGACGGATGGTTGGAAAAATCACAATATTCTGAGTGGTTGACTCGGGATGGTAAAGGAATGGTTTGCAAGCACTGTAGAGACACAGGAAAAACAAATCCATTCACAAGTCCTGGCGGGTGTTTGAATTTTCGCACATCGACGCTCACCGTCATTTGTCTGGGGCCGATCACAGGAACGCCGTGCAGGAAATTGCACTACGACGGGAGTTCATTCAAGCAACATCGCGTACACTGACAGCGAAGGAAGAGGCTATTATTTCTGAATTCGGAGTGTTTATTGGCTTGCCAAGGAGGACATTTCAACACGGAAACATTCATCGTTACTTCATTTGTTACAACTACAAGGCATTAATTCATTGGAGTGTCTGAAATCTTGTGAATATGCCACATACACATCGCAAAAAGCCGCCGATGAGATGCAGGATGCATGCCATGGCAACCGTAATTCTTAGGGACATTGACAAACAGTGATAGTGAATTTGTGAGCGTGTTGACTGATGAGAGTACGGATATTTCAGTCAGCAAGAAGTTAGTCGTCTACGTTAGATTGATGGATTGTGATTTCCTACTAAGAACACGTTATTTAGGAAATGTTTCTATCAAGGACGGGGCTGCATTGGTTATAACGGACACACTGGAAAAGATGTTATTTGAGGAGAGGCAAATAGAAGCGAAACAGCTTGTTGGTTTCGGCAGTGATGGAGCTAGTGTGATATGAGGTCGAGTGAATGGGGTTGCAGCCCGATTGCGACGTGAAGTAAATCCGTATTTATTGAGTGTGCACTGTGTTGCGCATCGACTCGCGCTCTGCACTCGTCAGGCAGCTAACTCGGTGGATTATCTGAAGAAGTACCAGCAAGTCTTAACGGACATATACTACTTTTTCAAACGTTCAGCTGTTCGCGTTGAAGACGTGAAGGAAGTCCAGAAAGTTTTACAGGATCCGCAGTTGAAATATAAAGAGGTGCATGAAGTGAGGTGGTTTTCTTTTTACATAGCTCTAGAAAAAATTAATCGGACATATGGCGCTCTTGTAACGTACTTCGAATCTGTCTCAGAGAAAAATCCGATCGCGAAGGGATTAATGAAGAAAATGACCGCCTTCGAGTTAGTTGCTACGATGCATTTGCTAATGGACATCATTCCCATTATGACCAAGTTGAGTCTAATTTTTCAAAAAGCCGATGTCGATCTTGCAGTCGTCCAGGTTTCCATGAATAGCGCGATTTCGCAGATCCAGGAAGTTGCCACCGAAGGTGGAACGTTCTTGAAAACATTAAACTCTCTACGTGACAACAAACGGCAATTTGTTTACAAGCAGCATTCTATCAATGCAACTCCGGAATGCGTGAAAAATTTTGATCGAATTTCAAAAGAGTTCACGACGAACATTTTAGATAACTTAAGTGAAAGATTCCCGACGGACACCAGTAATGTCATCACTTCGTTCGCAGTGTTAGCCAATATCATTTTATCCAAAGCAGACCTCAGTGCGTACGGCAATGCTGAAATCGACAGTTTAGTAAACCACTTCGGCGTCGATCGAATGTCCGATGACGGTACTTGTACCGCCATGATAGATAGTGCAGAAACTGTGCGTGAACGGGGCATCATTAAACCGTTGGTGCTACAACAGATGTACCCACGTGATAGCATGGCCACACTGTGGAAAATAATTCACGATTATCACAAAGATGCTTTCTCCGTATCGATAGCGTTTTACAGGTCATGTGACCTCATATTAAGTCAAGTGACACTGTTGTCCCGTTTTCGATAGTGTTTTTGGTAGAAGCTATTGAGTTCGCTACGAGCGGTGATCACAAATTGTCGTCTGATACCGGTCCAGTGACACCGTCAACATACTGCCGTCAGGTCAAGTAACTGAAAGTTTGACTAAAGTCCTGATTTAGCATTGAATTTTGAATGTTGGGGAGAATAATGATTTTGAAAATATTCTTTCCATTGTTCGCTACGATTGCATGTAGTTTTAACGAAAACTGCGCAGTTTTTTCGAGAAAAAAAGTACATTTAATGAACGTAAGAATTGCACAAGTTTTCGGACGGACAATATTTAGCATGTACGTAGTAAGTGACTTACCGCGCAAAAACTTGACAGGTAAATAATTCCATACGATGAAATATACTCGCTATTTTTATAAAATAATGCCTGTGCGATTCTAATACAAACAAAATATGCAATGGAAACAATTATAAGTAATACTCACTGAACAAACTTAGCGAAGTTAGCCACACCGTACGATACAAGGTGCCGAAAGCAACACACACACAGAGACAGCCCGTGTCCGATATCTAAGCCATATACACGTGGAAATATAGTTGAGTCGTCCATGGATTAAACATAACTTATTATCATGAAATATTCTTATATACAGTTTTCTAACCACATCGAAATTAAAAATCGGTGGTTTGAAGTTTCAAATTATCAATACTTAGCTCCTAATCACATTCCAAACACGACGTCCGATTTCTGGGATTGCAGTCCGATTACTACGCCCTCAACATGGGGTCAAAACTTTGGCAACTTTGACCCCGAAATACCACTCCCGTCGTGTCAACTGAAATTGAGGATAACCGCAATAAAGTTTCGAAAGGTATGGTAATAAGATTTCGTATTGCTGGTCATTTACGAAACGACTTTGGGCGAAATTCACTACCCTGTCCGAAAACTGTCACACTGAGTGTATCCTCCCCTAAATTAAGTAAAACTAGCATGAAATAGCACAAATCTTACATTTTTGGAAAGCTCAGATACTGCTCTTTCTGAGAAACACCAACTTTAGCAAAATTAATTTGTGTACATAGAATGGGATGACTTTACAATGAATTTGACAGTTGACAATTTTGAAATTTTCTTACCCAAAACACCATGTAACAATTGTGATTTACATTTTATTAAGCAAAATTTTGACAGCTTTTTGTGTTTAAATTATTTATTCCGACATATTAAGCAAGAAAAAAGTGTTAACATTAGATATTTAACTGTACACTACTTCTCTGGAGTCAATTTTGAATTGCGTGTATCTGTATGGGGTGTGCAAAAGCTAGGGTAGGGGTACAACATTCTTTCCTTGATGAAGTAAACGGCCTTGAAATGCTTATAGTTTTAGTAAGCTTAGATACTGATCCTTCTATAATGCATAAGTGTTTTAGTAAAAAAATATGACGTCATAGAATTGGATGACTTTAAATCGATTGTTTCTGGTAATTCAGTATTTTTAACCGGAAGAAAATACGATAACTATTGTTTCCTCCCAATAAAGCAAATCAAACAGATTTATCTATGTCATTTACTCATTGCAATGTGCTGAAGAAGACAATAAATGTCAAAATTGGGTATTTACAATGCATTATTGTCTCTAGTCACTATGTTTTGCTACATTGGTATATCGTGAATGGGCATTTTATTGTTACGCAATGAACAAATGCATAGCCTTAAAAAGAAGACTTCAAAACGTGCACACATAGTCATATTGCCATTTTCTCCTTAAGTTAATAGATTGTTAATGACTGTCTATTTCTATAATTTACTTCTTAAATATTTTTCTATAAAATGATTTTGATAAGACATATTTGGAAAATTGTCTATGCCTCCGTGTCTTTTTTATATAGCAAGCATTACTAACAATCTATTATGCCATGGGCTAGAGGGGCGTCTATAAGCACCTTCCCCACCCCCACAGGATAACAAACCTGTATTTTTCAGAAGCCTTGGGATCCCTTGAATAAGACAGAATTTTAACAGACAAAAATAAAGGGACTCAATAGCTGTTACGGTCACGTTTTGAAGGGTACCGCAAAATCACGATTTTGTGACCCACATGGATTTTTGTCAAACCTGTCTTCTTGTACGTCATCTGCTGAGCTTACTGTTTAACATGACCTAAATAATGGGGTATCATTAGCAAGGTGATTAATTCTTCTTGAAAATAGTATATAGAAATATAAAATATCTTCTATAGTTTTCATGAAATAGGGCCATAATTTACCCCATACCCCAAAGTTTATGTCGCAAATTTCTGTCAAAACTAATCTAAATTCTACCAATTATTTACCTAGACATAACAAAAAGGGCAATGCTGTGTATTAACTTTGTGTTATTTGTTACAGCCTGGTACCTGTTAGAAACCTGAAATAAACTTCTGACAGAAAAAAATTGGGATCCTCTAGCTAGAACAGTCATATTTTGAAGGGTACCGCAAAATCACAGTAATACTGCATCACATTTTTGTTAAACCTGTCTTCTTGTAAGTCTACTGCTGAGCTTATTTTGAGCATAACGAGGCAAATGCCGTATCATTAGTTTTACTCTTCTTTAAAATGACATATTGCAATATCTTCTATAGTTTTCATGAAATAAGACCAACGTTTACCCCTTACCCCAAAGTTTTATGTCGAAAATTACAGTCAAAAATAATCTCAAATTCTACCGATTATTTTCCTGGACCATTACAAAAGGCAATGCTTTGTATAAAATATATTTCTATATATATAGGTCTGGCCTAGGTCAGGTGCCGCGGGCAAGAGGAAAGCCAAATTAATGGGCTCGGCAAGCCTTGCCCATTAATTTTTGGCTTTCCTCTCGCCCTTGCCCATGAATAATTGTTAATGGTCAGTGCGTCGTCCGTTATGCTATAATAACATATTCAATTTGATTCTAAAATGCAATATATAAACTTATTTTGTTGTTTGTCGCCATTGGCAAAAAGATTAATCTTGCACAGCTCAAGGACTGTGAGGACATTTCTTTGTGGAAGGCATCCATCATAAACCACTTGTACTGGTCAGCTGCCAGCACACCTGATGCAGATGGTGCACTTATAGTGGCAAAGTGGCAGTCTGTCCTGTATCATCTACAGAACTATCATACAGAACTACCTAACCCACTGTTTACACAATGTGTTCATGGCCCTATAGATGAAGAACAAAGAAATAAACTTTGGTTGACACCAAGTAAGTCAAAAGGTCGATAGGCTATGATATTAGCCCTTTGAACACCAAACTCAAATTTTGTGCACTTTAAAATATTATAAGATTTTTTCAGGTCGATTTTTTAAAATTTTGGTAAAAAATGCAGCAAATGAAATGTGATGTCCATTCTGTCGAAAATGAAAGAAATAATTTACAGAAACATTCACAAAAATTAGTAAATGTTGCACTAAAATTGACACTTGTGGAAAACTTATGAAGTCAAAGTTTGTTTTTAACATTAACATTAACATTTAACATTTGTCAAGGTAGTGCGTAATTTAGCACACCTGTTGTTCTGGCTACTTTTTTCTATTTCTATTTGTAGTCAGCTGTTCATCAAGTTTTCCTTTAATTTATCCAGTTCTGTTAGTCAGCTTTTACACTGCCATGTGTTTTACTTCGCGGAGACAGAGTACTGCTGCTTTAAGAAGAAATTTTAAGCGTTCTTTCTTACGTGTTGGAAGTTGGAACATCCAAGGTGGTTTATCAAAAAAATGTGATGATGAAGATTTTCTATCAATTGTTAACCAATTTGATATTATGTGTATTCAAGAAACGTGGCTTTCGAAGTCAAACACTTTTGCATTAGATGGTTATAGTATATTTCGATCTGATAGAAGTTTACAACATAAACGTAGTAAACGTGCTGCTGGGGGATCTGTGTTGTATTTAAGTCGTGCCTTAAGACAGGTATTCATAAGATAAATTCAAAAATTTCTGACTTGCTCTGGGTAAAACTTGATAAGGATTTTTTCTCATTCAGTAGTGATGTTTTTATGTGTTGTGTATATTTACCTCCACAAGGGTCTGTAATGCATGTAAATAATGATTATTTGAAACTCTTCATTCTGAGATTCTTGAATTTTCTAGTTTGGGAGACATAATGTTAGTAGGAGACTTTAATGCCAGGACAGGTAATTTGCAAGATTATATTCAACATGATAACATAAATCACTGTCCTACACCCAATGATTATATTCCTGACTCTGTACACAATAGAATTTCAATGGATAATGGTAGTTGTAGTATCAATTCCTTTGGGAGACAACTTATTGATCTTTGCATTCAAAACGGCTTACAGATTTTAAATGGTAGAACTGCAGGGGATCTTTATGGAAAACCAACTTGTTACAAGGGAAATGGATTTAGTACAGTAGATTATGGTATTGTTACAAAGAATTTGGCGAACCGTATAGATTATTTCAAAGTATATGCTTTTACACATTTCTCTGATCATTGTCCAATAGGTTTTTCTATGAATATAAATAATATTGTGAAGCAGTCAGTTGATGTAGAGTGTAAACCATGTTCAAGTAAATATTTGTGGAATGATAATGCTAAACAAGATTTCTTAAATACTCTGCAAAGTTCATCAATTCAAGAAGACTTTAGAAATTTTAATATTGAGTGTCACAGTTCCCATTCTTGTGATAATATTGTAAAAGTATTTGAAGGTATTATTCACAAAGTTTCAGATCGCTGTTTACGTAAGGTTACGCCGAAATTGAAAAAGAAGAAATCAAAACGTGTTTTTCAGCCTTGGTTTGATAAGTCTTGTTTTCACTTCGTAAAGATCTTAAAGATTGCTGTAAATTGTTGAATCGCTACCCAAATGATCCACATATTAGAGGGAGATGTTTCACTCTAAAAAAAGAATACAAAAATTGTTAAAATATAAACGGTCAACTTTCAGAGAGAGTCAATTAAGGAAATTAGAAAGGGTTTATTCCGAAGACCGTAATGATTACTGGAAATTGTGGAAGGATATTTCAGGGAGTCGTGTGTGTAAGAAAGTTGATTCATCTATCTCTCCTGCTGAATGGTTTTATCACTTTAAGCAGTTAGGTGATTTTTCTTGTGAAGAAACTGATAATGTTTCTAAACGTATCATATCTGAATTAACAAAAATGGAAGCTGCCAATGAATATGATGTGAATTTTATTCTTAATTCCACATTAGAGAATCAGAAATATTTAAGGCTTTGCGTAAATTAAAATCAGGGAATCCCCAGGTGTCGATGGTATTTTGAATGAAATGCTAAAATATGGTGGTTCTTCCATACTTACTCCATTGTGTTCATTATTCAATGTCATCCTCAGATCAGGAACATTTCCTAATGCTTGGAAAAAAGCATATTTGGTCCCTGTGTTCAAATCAGGTGATACATGTGATCCGTCAAATTACAGAGGGATTTCTATAAATAGTTGCCTTGCAAAACTGTTTACCTCTGTGTTGAATAATAGGCTTATAAACTTTCTTATATAGCAATGGTATTCTTTCACCATTTCAGTCTGGTTTCAGAGCAAAGAGGAGAACTGCAGATAATCTTCTTGTTTTGCGTTCTGCTATCGATCAACATGTCTATGCGAAATTTTCTCAGTCAAGCTGTAGTCCCAGTCGTAGGTACCTTTATTGTTGTTTTGTAGATTTTCAGAAAGCATTTGACAGGGTTTGGCGTACAGGTTTACTTTGGAAATTACAGAAATATGGCATTAATGGTAATTTTTATAGCTTAATTAAGTCCATGTACGACAACATTAAGTATTGTGTGAAAAGTAACAACTGCTTTACTGAAGAATTTGACTCCAATTTAGGAGTTAAGCAAGGGTGTAACTTAAGTCCAACTTTGTTTAATATTTTATAAATGATCTTCCCAGTACATATGGTTCCAGTCAGGACTGTCCTATCAAACTTGGTAAACTCCTTATCAATTGTCTAATGTATGCTGATGATCTTTTATTGATTTCAGAATCTGAAACAGGCTTACAAAGCTGCTTAGATAAACTTCATAGTTTTTGTCGTGAATGGAAATTGTCTATTAATATAAAGAAGACGAAAGTTATTGTGTTTAACAAAAGTAATCATCTTGTAAAAGGAGTTACACACACTTACAATGGAGTGACTCTTGACTTAGTGAAAGAGTACTGTTACCTTGGTTTTGTCATTACCCCAAATGGTAAATTCAAAGGTAATTTTCATAATCTTAAATTGAAGGCAATGAAAGCTCTTTTCAGCCTTCGTAAGGGCCTTCAGAATGGTTCACTTTCTGTAAAAGTTGCATTATCACTCTTTGATAGTTTAATTGTTCCTATTATGACATATGGCTGTGAAATATGGGACATGAAATTAATGACAAATGTAACTTTCTCAATGATGTTAGTATATCTTTTTATAGATTTATCCTAGGAGTCTCTAAACATGCACCGTCTGATGGTGTTGTTGGAGAGCTGGGTAGATATCCAATTCACTTTATGGTGATAAAGCACATGCTCAAATACTGGCATAGATTAGTTTTATCAGATGACATCTTACTGAGATTTGCTTATACATCCAGGTTGAATTCAGATTGGTCTAATTATATACAAAGCATTTTGAACTCTTACAGTGGGAGTGATATATGGTCTTGTGTTTGCAATATCAATTCCACAGTTAATAATGTATATGATAGTTTATGTGAAACTTATGATCAAACATGGTTGAGAAATATTCATAATGATACAAGGAAGTGTGGAATGCAGAGGAATAAGCTCCGAACTTACAGACTATTTAAGACAAAATTTGAATTTGAAAGTTACTTGCTAGATATAAGATCTTTTACCTATAGGAGGTGGCTGACAAAACTAAGAATTTCGGATCACAACCTACAAATAGAACTGGGTAGAAGGTCAATTCCAAAAGTTCCTGCAAATGAAAGATTCTGCAAGCATTGTAAGTCTTTAGTTGAGGATGAATTTCACTTTGTAATAGAATGTCCAAAATACAGAGCTTATCGAGATAGTCTATTTCATCCACTAGTTTGTATAATCCTGGCTTTCTTGATTTGAATGATAGAGAAAAGTTCATGTATATCTTTACTCACGAAAACAAACTACCTCTTGCCAAAATTTATTTCTTGTACGTTAGTTCCTCCCCCAGCAGCAGCTTCATCCAGTGTTTGCTGAGTTTTGTAATTTTTGCCTTACCGCACTCCTTGAGTGTGTTGTTGAGCAATAAAGTAAAGTAAAGTTTAACTTTCACTTGGAGATAGCACATTACCTCTTTAAACCTTTAATTTTCAGCAAAATTGATGTAGAGCTTAGTACCTACGATAGTTTGCTGTTAGGAAAGCCCTATAAGCGCAAGTGCAGTGCGCATTACAAACTTCTTTAGGTATTGGGTTCTTACATCACTTCCACCTATAACCAAAGGTGTTTAAAAAAGGTACCATTGCACTATCACTAAGTCAAAGTCATTAACAACAGATTTTGCACCAGTTTGTCATAAATTGTGCATTGATAAACGCTGACCTGTTGGGTTACCTTCCACTTTAATAGACAGTAAACTTTGTGCTTTGTCAGCATATGAACAGACTGCCCATATACATACTGTCAGCATGTGTACAGACTGCCCATATACCGGTACATACTGTCACTATATATGCAGACTGCCCATATACATACTGTCAGCATGTGTACAAACTACCCATATACCGGTACATACTATCACTATATATACAGACTGCCCATATACATACTGTCAGCATGTGTACAGACTGCCCATATACATTCTGTCAGTATATGTACAGACTGCCCATATACATACTGTCAGTATATGTACAGACTGCCCATATAGATACTGTCAGCATGTGTACAGACTGCCCATATACATACTGTCAGCATTGATATTGTTGAAAATTGTAGGTTTTAATGCATTTCCAGATTCAAAGGCATCAGTGACGCGAGAAGCAATTGTGATGGATAAGAACTTACTAAAGGACATTGCAAAGTTGTCTCCACAATTTCAAACTTCAGGCTTGGAGGCATTTCAAAGCCTTGTCCTGATGTTTACCCCAAAGCATACTGGATTTTCCTATATTGGGATGATGTGCAGGTACTTGAAAGAACGTTAATACTTTCTTTTTGCATTACTCAAGCCTAGTATGATAAGAGTGTGTGAAAATATGCTTTCAAGGTGCTGCAAAATCAATGAAATGGGGGTCTTAACGTAAAAGTTACCCAAACTGGTATTAAAAGGGGTGGGTGGGCAAGTGTGATTTTAACATCCATGTCTCCTTAGAGGGCGGTTATAAAATACATGTCATTTTGGCCAACCACAAGTAACATGTTTTCACAAAAATCCATGAGAAAAAACTACTTCCTTAGGGCTTCATAGTGTGTGTGTGTGTGTGTGGGGGGGGGGGAGCTGCAAAGCTAAGTGGAGCTTTGTATCACGTGATTGTTACAGGTATTCATGTAAACAATATATATGCAGTCAACAGTTTAAGTGTTATAGGGTCAACAGAGCTGGATGAACCATTAGCAACAATGGTTTGCTCTCAAGCTCCACTCAGCTTTGGAGCTTTCTCCACACACTATGAAGCCTTAAAAGGAAGTATTTTTTTTCGGGATTTTTGTAAAAACATGTATCTTGCGGTCGGTCAAAATGACTTGTATATTAAACCGCCCTCTAAAGAGACATGGATAATAAATCACGCTTGCCCACCCCTCCCTTTAATATAGGTATGTGCATTGCTCATAAACTGTGTTTTTCTCCCGGTTTATGGTATCACAGAGACACTTATTGGATGATGCATGTTAAATACCTAACCTGAATAAGAGCATCTAGTGTTCAAACTCTATATGGACTACTGCTTTGAAGTATCAGATGACAGTGCTGTGTATTCGATGTTTTAGTCAGACAATACTTCTAACATGATTTAACATGGTCATATGAAAACCAATCTCACAAACCAAGGACCTGGGATAAGATTTTTCACAGGATTTGGGGGATCTTATTCTTAATTCCTGGACTGTGAGATTCTATTAATATCAATTGAAACTCCTCATGATATGGGTAACAAGTCATCGTTGATGACACAGTCCCCACTTGATATGGGTGCTTTGATTACAGGTCCTCAGAGAGGATGGAGTCCTCTTAATTAGGTCTGTGATAAAAATGCTTTTGAATAAATTCGCTTGATACATGTCTGAGTTGTAGTTCAGGACATGAAAAAAAATCGTAATAAAATAGCCACATGGTGGCCATATTGGATTGAATCACAAAACAAATCAATGTGCATATGTATATGACACAGGTCAATGTCCTTGTACCAAGTTTGAATAAAGTCGGTCGAGATATGCCTGAGTTATGGCTTCGTACATGAAAAAATCATAACAAAATGGCCGCACAGCAGCCATATTGGATCATATCACAAAACAAATTAATGTGCATATATATGACATTGGTCAATCTCCTTGTACCAACTTTGAATAAATTCGCTTGATACATGTCTGAGTTATCGTTCCGGACATGAAGAAACATAACAAAGTGGCCATACGGTGGCCATATCGGATCGTATCACAAAACAAATCAATGTGCATATGTATAACATTGGTCAATGTCCTTGTACCAACTTTGAATAAAATCTGTTGAAACATGCCTGAGTAATGGCTCTGTACATGAAAAAATCGTAATAAAATGGCCGCCTGGCAGCCATATTGGATTGTATCACAAAACAAATTGACGTGCATATGTATGACATAGGTCAATGTCCTTGTACCAATTTTGAATAAAATCGGTTGAGATATGCCTGAGTTATGGCTCTGTACATGAAAAAATCGTAACAAAATGGCCGCATGATAGCCACATTGGATAGTATCACAAAACAAAATGACGTGCATTTCTATGACATAGGTCAATGTCATTGTACCAATTTTGAATAAAATCGGTTGAAACATGCCTGAGTAATGGCTCTGTACATGAAAAAAATCGTAATAAAATGGCCGCCTGGCAGTTATATTGGATCGTATCACAAAACAGATCGACGTGCATCTGTATGACATATGAAGTAATATTTGTACCAAGTTTGAATGAAATTGCTCCAGGCATCTATGTGATATCTGCGTGAACGGACGGACGCACGCACGCACGCACGGACGCTTGCACGCACGGACGCACGCACACACGCACGCACATGACCAAACCTATAAGTCCCCCCGGACGGTGTCCATGGGGACTAAAAATCAATGTCACACAATAATAATGGATAATGCTTGAAGTATACACTGACAACAATTATGAAACTTGTGTCATAAAATCATAAATTATCATTGTGACTGGTATTTCAGGCTGTATCTAGCTGGACTACACTACAATGAAAACAGTGATAGATTGCAGGCCATAGGCAAAGATGGAGAGTACCATTATGATGTCTGGTTTCCAAGTTTAAGAAGGGTGGTCATACTGTTCGTGTGATAAAGAGTAAGCCAACATATGGTAAGAAATCATTTTCTGTATGCATATAACTAGTTCGTAAAATGTACATCTGCTGCATTGTTACAAGAATACAGGGGGTATTCTTGTGATAGATCATTGGACTGGATACCTGTATGATTCAAATTTATCAATGCCTTGACCTGTTTTTTGTTTTTACTATTAATTGATCAATTGCAATTTGGATGCAACCTGGTCCAAGTTTTATTATCAATGCATAGAAGGAATGTCTGCAAGCTAAAAATATGACTTGCGCCGTTACTTACAGATGTATAAAAACTAATAACCTATTGGACTTTGTTAACAGCAACGCTTTAAAGGGACACAGTCGCTCATTTGTGACACGATTTCGATTATTAATATTCTTGTGAAATATTATTTTTATTGTTCTGCTCATACCCTGTACATGGGCAGAATGCATGATTGCTTCCATCATTTAATTTTTGGTATGTACCAAAAATTGTTTTATAGACAAATTCACAAGTTGTAATCATACACAGGGTGATAATTGAACTATTACTGGTGATTAAGTATATTTCAATAAGGCCAGGAAGAAAATAAATTGTTCGCCCTCTTGCAGATCAGTGTAACTATTGCTTGTATCCGCCATTTTATTTTAACAATGCGCCGCACTAACATACTTTACATTTGTAAGGTGAACACTGGGTGATTCAACATGCTTTGGAAGCTGATCAAGGAATAAAAGTAAATTCATAGAAAAACAAGGCAGTATTGCTGAAGGCAATGAGTACTTGGGCCGTGATAGAGTAATTTTGAGGACAATATATACTACTATTCAAATATGGTCTTGAATTTCCTCCTGTCAATTAGGCATTTGATTAACTGGTTATTAAACGAAGCAATGGCATGACAACAGCAAAATATGTCTAGCAACTTTGTGGAGTTTGAGGCAGGGGTTTCTTTATTTATAGTGGAAATTGCTTAAACTCCTTATATATTCAAATTACAGCAAATTTTTTGTTCTCGATGGTAGATGTCTAATATTTAGATGGGTATATTTAGATTTCTTCCCTATAGTTATCCCTATGTACCAAAATCGGACATCCAGCTCTATTGGCTTGCTCAGAATTAGACATGCGCATAATTAATGAGGTACAATATGTGGTGTCATAAGGTGTCCCCATCATACCAAATATGAAGGATGTAGCACTTGTGGTTACTGAGTTGTGGACCAAATATATATATATATATATATAATTATATATATATATATTATATATATATATATATATATATATATATATAATATATATATTTGAGGTCAAAGGTCATAGAGGTCACGTCACATTTTGTCATAATAATTGTATTGCTAAGTTATTCCTATATACCAAAAATCAGACCTCTAGCTCTATTGGCTCGCTCAAAATAAGATATGCGCATAATTATGAGGTACAATATATGGTGTCATAAGGTGTCCTATATCATACCAAATATGAAGGGTGTAGCACTTGTGGTTACTGAGTTGTGGACAAATATGTATATTTGAGGTCAAAGGTCATTGAGGTCATGTGACGTTTTGTCAAACAAATCATATTGTTAACTTATCCCTATATACCAAAAATCAGACCTCTAGCTCTAGTGGCGTCATAAGGTGTCCATCACACCAAATATGAAAGGTTTAGCACTTGTGGTTACTGAGTTATGGACAATAATGTATATTTGAGGTCAAAGGTCACCAAGTCACATGATATTTTGTCAAAGAGGTCTGAGATATCTGCGTGAACCTATGGACTCACTGATGGACTCACGGACGGATATGACCCAATCTATAAGCCCCCTGGACTTTATCCGTGGGGACAAAAAACTGTGTCACTGCATCCTTTAGGCAATACGATGAGAAACTAAATTTTTATTTTTCTTGGCCTTATACATGGGAGTCTATGGAGAACTGCCTTATACATGGGAGTCTATGGAGGTGTAAACTAAAAAGTCCTCTAACACGGCCAAATTCGATCGCATTGTGAAACAAATCGACGTGCATGGGTCGGCACGTGTATGGGGTCGGGTACTATTCTTGTGCAAAGTTTGAAAGAAATTGACCAGGGCATGTCTGAGATATCTGCGTGAACGGACGGACGGACGGACTGACATGACCAAACCTATAACTCCCCCAGGACTTCGTCCGTGGGCACTAAAAACAACGCAACAGTTATTACAGCGGTAGGTTCATATCCAGAGCCCCGTACGGTCTGCCGCCGTCGCTTGAAAACAATCTCATAAACCTGGCAACTGTGTATGGGCAGCTGGATGCTTTACTTCCCGGAGAAGGCGAGCTGTCACGTTCAAGCTCAGGATTATTTGTCGATCAAATTTCAGTAAATTTACCTTACCTAGATGAAATTTTGTCTATAGGTTGAAATTTCTTCGAAGTTTGACAAAATTGCATAGATTTTTCAGGTTCATATCCGACATTTTTGAGTTTAGAGTGCAGACAGAAATAAGTTTTGAGGCAACATGGCTGCGACCCCATGTTGACCCTAGCCCTGTGTACGATACTATGTGCTACAGCTAACACACAGCATCGTACGCAGGGCTAGCGAGAGAGTTGCCGACATCGACGGTTATTTACGAGAAGTGAATAAAAGACTGTCATTTTTGGAAGCGATCGAGTAGCTGAGGTAGGCTGGGATACGACTTGGGCCCAAGAACGCTGAATTTCGGCAGTAATTTGGCTTTTTACGTCAAGTCCCAAAATGGATTTGAAGTCACCGACCCTACGTATGGGTCTTTGCAGGGCTGTGGTGAGCGGGGCGATTAGCTGTAGCGGAACACACAGCATCGTACGCAGGGCTAGTTGACCCCAAGTGAAAATGTGTTCGCGATCAAATCTTCCTATATTTTTTTCAGAATTTTCGACAAAATCATTGCTTCTTAAATCTTTTGTAAAATATAAAATACTAAAATAAAAATGCGATTGCCATGTCTCCAGATTTCTAAAAATATCGTTCGTTGACCGTTCGACGGAATACTCATTTCGCAAACTTGTGACGCAGTTGAAATTCAATACTGTCCGCCAAATAATCTTAATGAGACGAGATCATTCTAGACATCCTCCAAATTATCCAACCATTCGCGTTAGAGTTCAGCTCGCTTAGAGTATCATAACATTCTTCGGCCTTCGTTTAGATCGACCCTAATCTCTCCCATTTAGGAAATAAATACACAAGCTACCTTGACAAAACTTCGTGCACCATCAAGGACCAAACGCACTACAAATCTGTCTTGACGTCATCATCTCCTTACATGGTAATCGGCATACCGTATTTTTTAGCAAAGGAGACACAGAATACGTCAGTTTCAAAATGTTTACATTGTGTGATGTTGTCAAAAAAAGGTAATGTTACTGCAGTGGTATAAATTACAAAACACAAAAGTTCAAATCAGTTTATTTTGGACTGGCTTTACCCAACATTTCATATTGTTTCTTATGCCAGATTTGACCACGTGCTTACTGGCGACCCCTTTACATGCAAATTTTGTGTCAAATGGTGTGTTCTCCTGGAAAAACAAACGTACGATTTCTATATGAAGGAGGCGAAATTTGCCCTCAAAACTCGAAACCACCCCTTTATGGGGTGTACCTAGCTATTTGAACGAGCTTCTCGAATCTGCAGCTCTATTTCGAAATGATGGTCTGGTTTTCTCAGCTCAAGGATAAGTGTTCTCCATCGCTGTGGGCATTACTATTCTCAACTGGGGGTGCAGTTTCCAGTCGTAATGTTTTTCATTGTGTCCGGGATATAAAACCTTTCCTTTTTACACTTTTGCTTTGATTACCACTAGTCCACATCTTGTCAGCGATTAAACATGTTTCAAGTTTAAATGTTAAATTCTGGTCTCGAGCCCTCTTGTTCGACCAAACTGAAATTACCCTCCCACTTTGGCTCGTCCAGTGGGTGTAGCAAGGGTCGTGCCATCGCCTAGGAAACGGAGGGTGCATTATTGTTGCATTTCGATGCACATTTTGATTATATTCAGAAGATTTTGTGGCAAAAACTCAGATAGAGAAGCATTAATATTCACATCTCACTTATTCAAGACTGGCTGAGAGCAGCACTTCCATTCAGTTAACATCATTACGCCATTTATTATGCCAAGAAAGATGAAGCCAAGACATTTTGCCCTCCCTGGTCTCAGCCAGAAATGGTTATACCTTACAGAGTTTTTTCCCACAGAATGAAAACAAATGTACTTGGGCTGAGGCCCAAGTACAACAAGTCATCGTTGGATTTCTTTTCAACAAACATTGTCTGTATGAAAACACTCAATAATAATGATTATTTTATAACATTGTACTCAACTGCATTTTTCTGCTGTTTGTATACATTGCTTGTAAGGCTATGGCTTTTAGAGATAGGATAAACTGTGAGGATTTGCCCAATGACTGCAACATGGGTATATTAATGGATATGGCTGTCAGTGATTTCCTGCCATCACTTGAAGATAATCACAGTTTGAGGAATACACGCCACTGCTTTAATTGCTATCAAATACATGCCAGCATTTCAAGAATTTAAAGGTGTTGTCCCTAAGACTTTCTCTCATAGAAACAGTGAAGAAATGAAAAGAAAGTCTATAGTGGTGAAAGACCAGCAAGTGCAAAACTGATGTTTACAACGTTCATACGTTCAATAAAGTACAATAATGGAAGTTGACATGCATATCATGTTGACATTAGTGTTAGATTGTTTATTATAATTGCATGTATGTTTTGATATTTTTCAAAATTATTCATTTATGGTGAGTTTTTGAAATATTGTATTAATTGCTTTCAGACAAAGAAAAAAGGTGTGTTTCCAGTAACCTGATATACCTGTCTTAATAAATCATAAATCTTTTGGGTCATAAATTTTTTACAAATTGAGGGAAAATATAAGCTTATCAAAATCATGCTTGACTCTGTCAAGTCTTGCAATTTTTTCTATGATCATGTCTATAAATATTCCACCCACCTACATGTACACTGTATTCTAAAAAATTATGTTATAGGAAACACATGTTTTAATACTAGTTTGTTTTTAATGCCTTAGTCGGTGGCTGATGAAGTAACTGCTTTCCAGACTTTTCCCTACAGAACTCATACACTGTTGGTCCAAGGACAAAAAGCCATAGCATACATATGCATGTAATATTTGGCAATCTAAGATTGCTGTAAATCATTATCAGTGTTCTCTCCAGGGGGTTTTACCATGGCAGTTAAACCCTGCTTTTTTAATATCACCCCACTTTCTCACTTGCCCTACTTTATTTTTATTCTGCCCTCTTTCCTAAAGTTGTTGTCAACAGGTGGTTCAACGTGTGGAGCGGTCTCAGTCAGAAAAATGTAACAACTTAGCCGGCTATTGAACCACTCTTTTTTTGGGAGTGGAGATTTAGCTGAGCGGTTCTCTCTGTGGCCTCTCCGCTAGGCGACTGATGCCGTATGTTGTCGGTTCGAACCCGATTGAAAACTAGCCGTATTTTTTGAACCTGAGGGAACACTGATTATGTATATTGTTGTTATTACTTCAGTTTGCATGAAATACTATTGCTTTAATTACTATTAAAATGAATAATAATAATTATTATTATGCTTATTACTATCATTATTATTATTACCATGTAATTGTTCTTATAACACACCACATGCTCATTCCGTGTCATGATTCGCCAGAATACGTCACGTGACGAGAAAATAGATACGACTAGTCCTCGCCGGATCGACAAAAGTGACGTCAGAGGGCATTTTTTGAAAAGCTATTTCCCTAGGGAAATAGTTCTGACCAAATTTGGAAAAGTGCTCGGTCACGTGACCGTAGTGTCGTCTGCAGCTTTGTAACAATTGCGGATGACTAGAATGTGATGTGCGTCCGGGATAGGTGACGGCACATTCTCTAAAACAAATTTTCCAACATTTTCCAACATTCCAACAGCGTAGGAACTTGAACAGCTCATCGACGGAAGAGATTGAAGTGCAACTAAGGATGTCGCAAGGTATGCTCAGAATATTTTTTGAAAGAAAGTGGTACCACGTACAACTGAAACCGCTGTGGAAACATCGCCCAGTAAACTTGTCACAATGGATTGTTGCGGTGCAAAATATCAAAGCACATTAAAAACTATATAACAATACAACATGAGCATGTGGTGTGTTATAAAACACCTATAGCCTGGTCTTTATTCGGGCTATAGCGCTCGTCTATTACCCCTCGTGGCCGTGTGTTACCAGAAACACATCGCTATACCCCTCGGCCTACGGCCTCGGGGAATAGCGACGTGTTTCTGGTAACACACGGCCCCTCGGGGTAATAGACGGGTGCTATAGCCCTCATGACCAGGCAATAGGTGTTTACTATCACTTCTTTGATGCATGCTAAGAAGCCATTACATGCTTAGTAGGCATAAGTGTGACCAAGCTGTATATTTATTGCAATTTTTCAGCTGCCACTGGGTATCTTTGATAAGAACGAATGTAAGACAAATGACGTTATTGAAATCATGCTCCATCTACGAAAGTATGTGCCTGGAGTGCGAACCAAAGATGAATTAGAGAGCGTAGAAGCAAGGTATGTCTTGTTTGATGCTTTACTGATTTGTGAGCACACCTACACTGAAATGAACTGATTATTCTAATCACAGTCCCTTCACACACCCGTTTTTGAAACGCCTGGTTCCCTTTTGTTACAATGCGCCTTATGATTTGATAAGATGTCTGTGTTTGTAATTGTAGGGCTTCATTCCGATTTGAATACAATCCACCCCGCATAAAGAGAAGCAATACAGATCCCACTTGCCAATAAATGTGTGATGCCTTGAACTGAAATGTTTTATTCACAGTATCAATGAGAGGTGAAATGTTTGGCACTGTATAAAATTTCCTTATGTACAGATAGTGGACCTAGACAGAGTCTGAGTCACTCAGTTTAGTTTGATACAATTTTCTTTGCCATAACATTACAGGGAAGTCGTGGCATCATCAATGAGAGCAGTGCCACTGGGTGGTGTTCAGCTGACATGTGAACGGATACGGGGTGCTCATATGGCCAGACTTGATGATGATACACCTGAGGAATGCTTGGAGGGAACATTTTCAATGTTGAAGATTTTCATGAAAAATGAATTTATTACAGGTTGTGGTTAATATATTATTCCTTCTCTTTATGTATCTCAACCTGTTTCAAACCGACCTGCCATTTTGTCATATTCTAATATTTGTCCTGAATTTTTTTAGTCCCCATTGTATTTTCACATTTGATGTGATTGACAACAACACTTCATCTACTTAAGATAAAATTATTTCCAGGATACATTTTTAACACAGTTTAGATAATTCACTGTACACTGAGTTGCTAAAAGTAACTTTTCCAGTTTTATCAAGTATACAAGAGACATGTATGACTGGCTTTTACATGAGATATATTATCCATTCATTTATTTAATTTTTATGTTTCTTCATCTACTAAGCTATTATGGACAAAATGTACACTATGAGCAGTGCCAGAGAAGGGGGAACTTTAAGCCAGTTGAGAAATCTGATCAACAGGAGAAATGTGGTTGCTGATGTAAGAAAGGATTACCATGCTGTGGCTGATTTCTTTGACCTTGCTACAGATGTCCATGTTCTTGTGGCTATCGCTGAACATCTTGGCATGGACAGTCTGGACGCAAAGGTGAATTTCCAAAACGAATGCACCTTAAACAAGAAGAGGAAAGATATGTCTACCTCAAGCATGTGATTGGCCAGATAGTTGACAGATTTGTGTACAACAGAATGAGCCAAAGTCTGCAATCCATTGAGAATGATGAAGCCAACAGAAATGATACAGAACAAGACTATGTATACAATTATGCAACTGGATTGATGAAATATGGACTGCTCAGACGAGTTGCCATCATGACCACAGCTGCCGGTGATGGCGAAAGGTGTATGCGAAATTGGCGTTACTCTATGTTGGTGTTTCATACCACTCACAAGACAAAATACAGACTGGAAAGCTTCCTACTACAAGCTGCCACAAAATCCCTTCTTTCTCCAAGGCTTAGTAAGCAGGTCATGTGGAACAGATTTATCAATCTGTCTGGAGGTGAGGGAAATAACCTGGATGGTAATTACGTAATCGAACTCTTGAATAGACTTGCCAAAAACGTATCATGACTCTTGGACCAAATCACACAGCACAGGCTGTAATGATGATAGGGAAAACTTTAATATGTACGAATGATATTGAGAAGCACATGCTTCGAGAACTGAATTTGGCACCTGTGAATCCCGTGTTCATAATAAACAGAGTGTGTCTACTGGTCTTGGAAAAATGTTTGATGAATTAAAGAATAGGTCAAAGGTACTTAACTTCATTCCAGGTCGAAGCCATGGACACTTTGATAACTTCAGTAATGATATATTTTCTGACATAGATGCTCACCTACTTCATAAATGGATTAATGGCAAGAAAATTGAATATTCAGGTGGTAAATGGGCTTTTTAAAGGGACGCTGTCTGGAGTTACAATTATGTAAATTTTTCAATAACACAAAATTCAAATTTGTATTTCAAGTTGATTTCAAATATGGACACCAATCAGCATGTCAACTTTGTGATATTATTATTGGAAGTAATAAAGGATTAACAGTAATTTTATATATATATATATTTGGAAGCTTTGGGGATGTTTTAGGGATTTTCTCCCATGTTTCATAACATTATGAATAAATAAATAAGCCAGGTAAGATGCAGTTTATGTGTTTCTTTCAGTGACTACTACACAAACATACACAGCTCTTTCAACATGGCACATCATACAGCTTACTTTGGCACTAATCAACGTTTTCAGACTAAAATAATTATATTCTCTTTTGCTTTACATGGGCAATAAATATATTTGCTTGTCCATACAGCATGTGCTGTTGTACAAGACGTACACTGGTATTTGTTGAAAAAAGAATCCATGTTCAGACTAAAATTATGTGACAACAATGAAAACGCACTTCACACACATTGGCTGGTGTTGATAAACCAAATATTGTGTATGTCAACATTTTTTAAAGAGTATACCAACACACTGTAGTTCGAATATTCAACAAAAATGCTGAAAATATTAAGTTCCTTTGCTGTCATAAGAAAAAATCAACAGTAATTTGTATTATTTGCTATGTAAAACTCTAACATGATTTCAGTGAGGTGTCGACATGAGTGGAAAAATTTGGAAAACCAATTGAGTAGGCCAAAGTCTTCAAGAGAATTTTCTAGTTTGATCTGATTGTTGGAACATATCAAACAGCTGTTGATTGCCATAGCACTCTGGAATCACAAAACATAGACTTCAACACTCACATATCACACAAGACAAAAACTAATACAGTGTGTTGCACAAACAGCAGATTTTGTATTAAAGTCCAAAAATAAATATACATGTACATATGATTCTGAAAAAAATATTTACGACAGATTTTTCACGAGAGTTGCACTGAAAGTTGTGTGTGTATATATATACTCTAAAAATGAATGCACTGTAAGACTAATCAATGTAATTGCTGATTATTCTCCAAATCTCTGCTGCAACACCACAGTCATAAACATATTCTGTTAAAAGATCTTCCTGACAATGAATATAATGGACATTTTGCACAATGTCAGTAATTATGGCATCTGTCAAACCTGTAATTAGGGTAGGTGAAATGAATCCCTTTTGTCCTTGTGACTCTCTGAAGGAGATAATGTCCTTTTCAATTGCACTCCTTTGTTCATCATTAATGTCATGTGTTTGCCTGTCAATTTGCAAGCAGCTGCAACAAGATCATCATCTGTTAGTCTTTGAGGAATCAGACCTGGATATGTTGGGCAATCACCACATCCACACTGAGAATGACAAATGTCACAACAAAAATGCTTTGCAGATTTTGTACCAGCAATATCACTGATACAACACAAATGATCAAGTAGTATTTTCCTCCTACGCCCCGGCGAAGAAAAATTCATGACTTTATGAACATTCAAGAACATTCATGAACTATTCATCTTAATTCATATGAAATTCACCTGTCAGTTCATGTATTATTTTGGCCTGTACCACAAACTCCTGTGCATGAACATTTGATGAACATTGATGAATAAGGAAAAATGTGCATGAACCTTTGATGCACTTTTGTGAATTGCTCTTCAGTACATTAAAAATTCATGAACATTCATCTCATTATTGATGAATATTTCCAGACCTTTGATGAATTTAATAAGTTCATGGTTTATTCATGAAATTTCATTGTGAATTTTTCATGAACTTATTAAACTCATCAAAGGTCAAGAGTGAATAAATCATGAACTAGATGTGTTCATAAAAAAATCATCACACATAAAGATGAACTTATGATGAATTTTTAATGAACTATCAAGTGCATGAAGCAAGTTTAAGAATTTTGATGACTTTGATTTATTCTTGAAAATTCATAAATAGCTCATGAAGTATAATGATGAATTTCTCATGAATGTTTAATGAATAACGAAGTGCATGAAACAAAAAGATCATGAATATCTGGTGAACCTGTCAGTCTTGCAATTTGTTGAAACATTGATGTCATTGTTGATGAACATTTCAAGACCTTTGATGAATTTAATAAGTTCAAGAATATCACAATGAGATTTCATGAATAAATCACGGACTAGATGTGTTCATAAAAAATTCATCACACATAAAGATGAACGTTATAATAAATTTCAATGAACTATCAATTGCATGAAGCAACATTTTTATGAAATTTTGATGAATTCGATGTATTCATGAAAATTCATAAATAACTCATGAAGTATAATGATGAATTTCTAATGAATGTCAATGAATAATGCAGTGCATGAAACAACAAATTCATGAATATCTGGTGAACTTGTCAGTCTTGTCTGTGAAAGTGGAAGCTTATGTAGCTTTGAAAGCAACGTCCGTCTTGCCCTTATATCCTCATTGAAAACAAGCTACAGGGGGTCATAGACTTTTGTTACTGCAAATTTCTACCTTTAAAATATCGACAGAAGAGATTATTTCTTTGTAGAAACAGACATTGCTGTCAATGCATAAATGTCTAGTACAAATAAGCCCCCCCCCCCCCGGTGATGGAGATAAGTATAGACTACTGCATGCCGGTCGTGTTTTACACCCATGGTCACTGCTACTGTATTAGATGTAGATCCCATAGCCCTGCGTGATCCCAGCGTTGTACGGACACAGCATCGTAACTCAGGGCTATAGATATCACAGGCATTCGACTCAATGCTAGCAAAATGTCACTGATGCAACCATTACTTACAGTACTTTGTACTTACTGGTTGCATCAGTCGTGACTGTTTGCATGCATTGAGTCGAATGCCCGTGGTGGATATATAGTCAGAAGTATCACTAGCCCATTGAGGTGAAGGTTTTTGTACTACATGTTTTCAGCATGACAGATTATTGCCGAGCATAGATGAGAGGGTTAGAATTACACTTCATCCTGAGCTGCCGTACGAAAATCGAGTACGGCTACTTTGCCATCGCGGCTCAGGCCCAGCTGTTTGCAACCAACACGTTACTCTCCACATGTGGCCCAACATGAACCAACGATTTAGGTGCCCATGCTACACGACTGGTCGTACGACTGCTTTTTAGTCGTGAAATCAAAGTCGCTATTCACGTACTACAACCTGCCAAACACCATATACAGTTGTTTAAATTCGCCTTAAATGCACATGCGCTGCGCTCATACATCGTACGAGGCTTCTGGTTTATGACGATGGTCAGGGGAGGGGGGGGGGGTGCTTATCATGTTTAACCGCAAAAAAAGTAATCAGATTGCACAACCACGTCAATAATTTATATGTTTCATCATCATCATCATCATCATCATCATCACTCAACATTTCTACACTGTAATCAGTTGAGGGTCATGGCTATAGGCCTAAAGTTTCTTGATTTTTTTCACACATTTCCCCTCCACGACCCGTCGCGGGTCGTGGCTAGAAGGGATTGAAATTTTTCCCGACGAGTCCTCCATGAACGGTCGCGGGTCGTGGCTAGAAGTGTTTGACATTTTCCCTACATTTCACCTCCACGACCGGTCGTGGGTCGCAGTTTTTATTTTTGATACAAGATATTTTTTCTCTGCGACCGGTATTAATAATGTAAGTTTTTCTCCACGATCTGTCGCCAGGATGCGGCAACGTACGAAATAATCGTTGTAACACTGCAACGACAATTTCAGGCGCCAAATTTTATTAAACCTTCCTGTTGAAGGTCAAGCGCGCTGTGATGGCGCCCTATAATCGCGCCAATATTGCGTAATGATATGTGCGTAATAGCTGTGGAAGGCCTATAAATGAACTTTCGCGCTTTTTATCGTCATTCGACGATTGGATCACGATCATAACGATGATTGTTGAAGAGGTTCCGGAAGACTTTCCGAATCATGGGCCAGAGATTGGGCTCTGCAGGAAAAAGAAATTTATCTCGAGAGCAGATTTTCGCCTCCGGGTCCTTTGTAAGGTAGAAGGCTATCTTCAAGGTTATAAAGTTAAAGTCCTTTCTTCAAGACCGCCACTTTTTGCGGAGAGGTACGTATATTTTATTTAATGTGTTCGAACATAACGCGCCAATTTAAACCGCCAACTCAACTTCCATAGCATTAATCAAACATTTTACAATATAGAACACGGCATTGTCACAGATGTTTCCACATAATGCATCATGATCTTGTTGAGAAGTGCATTTTTTCTGACCGAAAGTGATTTTAAGGTAATATAGAACATGGCATTGTCACAGATGTTTCCACATAAGTCATATCACATAAGTCTGCATCCTGATCTTGTTGAGAAACGCATTTTTTCTGAACGAAAGTGATTTTAAGGTACTGGTATCGGCTCTAACGCTAGAGATATTTTTCATCAAGTGATTTTAGTTCCCTCCGAATCTATGATTTCTATAATCGCAGACTGCAATGATTTGCTGATTTGTTTAATCTAAACTTTCAAATGTTTGATTTTTTCAGTAATGAATTTACGCGCCAAATTCACGTCCACTTGTCATGTATGATGTCACAATTGCATCATTTTTATCAATGGTCACATTATTGTGTATGTTGCATATCGATGTATTTCATTGCCGTTTTTCGTTTATGAATTTTATGAATAAAAATGCCTGGCTTGTCAGCATATCGTATGTATTGTTGCGGAATTGCATAAGAATTCTGGTAGTGGCAGAAATATATACCTCAGCAAACTGTATGATATTGAAACCTTAAAATTGTAGAAAATTTGACCAAAAAATCTTAAATATAATGATGTAATCGTTAAAACAACAAAGGAATTGCCACTATCTCGAAATCGCGCGCAATCGGACATCCGCTGCGCCTTTTTCGCCCCGGGGGTTCACCAGTTTACCGCGTAAAAACTACAAAGACTCATCTTGTCAGTGATACCATAGGCAATGACCCCCTCAAGTCATAGTGGGATGACCCACGAATAGGTGATGATAGACGATTTTAACTACTGACTTTTGCTTTTGGGGTGATTACGCTATTAAAGTAATCCAAGGGTTTTGATTGTATTTTGATGTAGTATTTAGACCTTAGATTTCATGATTTCTGTACGAAAGCTCTTTTATTTTAACTATTGACCTTTTTGCTGATAGAAGGGTTAAATCAGTTCAAACAAAGGAGACGTGTGTGTATTTCACCCAAAGTTTGGCGGGTGTAATACGGCAAAGGAAACTTGATCATGAAGAACTTTGAATATGGCCGGTGTCCGATAAAGTCAGTGTGAATGGAAGTCTCTACAAAATCCGAACCATCGGCGGAATCGTGTGATGAAATCGCATTCAAAGGGGGCGCGAGGGAAGCTGGATGTTAACTGACATTATTTGAGCTTGTCTTCGTGAGATCCCCGCGTGTGACGTGGTAATTCTTCGACCCAATTGAAAGTCAAGTCCGCTGTACTTGAACGAAGCGTGGGTGCTCACCGAAATCGAACACTTTTTGGAGACATTGATTGCAGAGATCCGACGATTAAGGATGCTTGCACAGGTTTCTGAACGCTGATGCTTCACGTCTTAGATCACGTCACGCTTCACGTCGATCGATACAAGTCGCATGAAAATCGGACTCAATTTGATAACGTTACGGCCATTTGAAGTTCTCTGAACTGGGCGTGAGGAATGCAACGACCCGCATAACTCAACGCCAACGGATAAACTGTCGACGGATCATCTTACAAGTGATGATTAATCGACCATATAAGTGATTATTCATTCGCGGAACTGATCAGGGCTTTGTTGTCGAGTTTAACTTCACGTCTGAAGGAACTCGGAGCATTGTCGACAAACGAAGGTCCCAGTGGAACTCATACTCAACGAATTAGCGTAACGTTCGTGGGTTATAGCTGAGACGTGCGTTACTGACTCTTATGCCCATTTACATCTACTGAGAGCTGTTTGCGGGACGACGCCCTCATCGGTGAAAGCCGACGTTGGTTCTCGCGTTTGTTTATGAACTTTTGAACTACACCTGAAGTGACTCTTGGCAGGCGAAGCTACGCTCGTTTTCTCCAGGAACGTGTACCTGCGATGGAATGCTAACGAGTCACTGTGTTGTCAACGTTACCACATAGGCGTTTGGACAATTAATGCAACGGACACTGTACTGTTTGTTTGTTTGTTTGTTTGACAAGTTCAGAGCCTTTGCTCTGATTCGTCCGCCAAGTGAAAAGCAACGAGTGGCAACAGCTGAGCATTGTCACTATAAGTGTTACTTGTTCTCGACGTCACATGTTTTTGATATCATTTTGCACTTCTGAATCAATGTCTTTTATTTTTATAGCATTTAGACATATCAAGTGCTGAATCGATTTAGGGATAGTACGTTTTTTTTTTGTTAATGATATTGTAACTTGATATTTTTTGCTCGGTACCGGTACATTTGAATTTTATTGGATCGTTATTCATTATATTTTGTTTATTATTCTTTTATTTTACTTCGAAGTGTCTGTATTATTTGTCCAGTCCCTGCACTCGTCTTGGTTTACACCTACTTGCGACGCAACTGCATTTTCCACGAATTCCGCGACCCAACTCACACGAACGAATTCGGTGATTGCCCTTGTTGAGTTTGCTCCTAAGCAGCTAGCCTGTGAATAACACCGAAATAAAGCAAGGGTAACATCTGGCGCCCAGCAACGTGGGGCTGGATTGGAAGGTTTTCCCGGGGAGGTTTGTCATTTTTACCGTTTTGTACAAATTGGCAACAGGGAGGGACAACGTTTTGATTCGGCCCATTGAGGTTTGGTTTTTGCAGTTGAAAACAAACGACGAGAAGGGTTGGACGAGTGATACGCTTATTGATCGAACAAGAAATTAATGATAGGTACTGTTGCCTCTGATTTATTGAACACGACCATTTGCAGTTTGCAAACACTTGTCAGTTTTGTCTGTAAGTATCGTTGTAGACTCAAGTTATCGACAGATTGCCTTTGAATTTAAAACATGGAGGATGTATCAGAGTGAAGACGGAGGGAGGCGATGAGGTAAGTATCGCAGCGAATGGGGTCACCCATCCCGACCCAGGGGACAATGAAAATGAAACTACTGAGAGTATTAAAGGGGCCATGGCCAACGAATATGGGGCGATGGGTAGGTCACCCATTGGGGGAGAGGGCATGTCTAAGCTACCCCAGGGGACTGTACCAAAACGAGGAGGGGGCCGAGGCGTATATACTCCGAAAAAGGGCTTATCAACCTATCAATGGAAACCGATAGGAGCGCGATTGCAGCCTATAAAAGATGGTAGTTTGACTGAAAGTGCAGCGCAGTTTGACTATGAGCACGAGCGGATAGCTGAATTGGAACATGAACTGAAATCTCTTCATGAACGCGAGCGCAGACGAAGTGAGGAGATTGAACGCGAGGCTTCGTTGCAGCGTAACGGCAAGCAAAGGAAGGAACAACCTGAATATGGGGAGTGGACACATCGAGCTTTGGCTGAAGTATGATAATACTGCGCCAAGGGTACGACCTTTACTGGCGATTATAAAGGTAAGGATAGTATATCGTATGAATCGTGGTTGAGAGAGGTACAGAGTATGAGACAGAGTGGTATTCACAGCGATCGGGTACTGAGACAGGCCATTCGGAAATCCATACGAGGCGAAGCGAGTGAGGTTATTCTAGGATTAGGAATTGACCCAAGTTTCGAAAAGATGTTGGATAAACTTGAAACTGTATACGGTGTAGTTGTGTCAACGGCTACATTGAAACGGCAATTGTACAACGATTTTCAAAAGGAGGGCGAGACAGCTGCGTCATTTGCATGCCGCGTTGAAATAAACCTCCGGCGTATATTTGATCGTGGGGGGGTACGTGAGAGCGAAATGGATTCAATCCTGTGCACCACTTTGTGGGAAGGATTGACTGATCTGCGAGTAAAGGACGTCGCCAGGCACCGATACGAGAATGCTAGGAACTTTGATGAGTTATTGCGGATCATCCGCGTAGCTGAACAAGAAGTACAGGGAGTACGTGGCCCTAAAATAGAAGAAAAGGCTGAAGATCGACGAAAGAAGACAAGAGGACATAGAGCTGTGAAGCCACGCCAGGAAATGTCTGAGTCTGATTCTGATTCCTGTGACAACGAAGAGCGTTCAAAGAAAAAGAAGCAACGTGATCACGAGACAGACGAAGTGTACACTAAAATGACAGCGATGTTGAAAGCGATGCAACTACAGCAGGAACAAGTGAAGCTGGCTATAGAACAACAACGAAAAGAACACGCTGCTGGAATGGAAGAGATCCGGAATGCTCGTGCAGCAATGATGGTTTCGCCACATGATATTGCCGCACAGATTCCGCAGGAACCAGCCCCAAGACAGGGAGCACCGCATAAAAGCGATGACCGAAATGAAAAGAAGAGTGAAGCTAAGCCGTTCACTTGCTACAACTGCAATGGTGAAGGTCACATGTCGCGTGATTGTAAGCAGCCATGCGGTAAATGTAAAGAAGAAGGACACACATCAGCGAAGTGCCCAAAACGGAAACGCGCATCTGTCAAAGCCCAGAGTATGACAGGTAGACGACGACAGGAAAAGAACCCGCAAAGAAAGGGTAAGCCGAGACCCATTGATGGACGGGTCGTTGGTCCGTTGAATGAGCAGTATGCTTTTCTAAATGGAAGGAAATGTTTGGCTCAAGTGGATACGGGGTCACAGGTTACCATGGTCAGCGAGGACTATTATCATCGATACCTATCCGATGTGCCGTTTACGCCGTTGGACGAAGTTCTTGAGATTGCGGGTGTGACAGACGATGTTTTGGACTACATTGGTGTAATAGAAGTTGAAGTTGGTTTCCCTATTCACGTTTTCAACGATGCTACCACTTTCAATCTGTTGGCATTGGTGGTGAAAGGAACAGAGTACAACGATCGCGTGCCATTGTTGGCGGGGACCAACTGGTTGAACAATTATATGACGATTAATATGCTGAACGGTGGCGGTAAGACAATGAGCAGAATGAAGCCAGTAGCGAGAAGAGCGATTACTACTCTTCGTGCTCATGAACAGTTATAATGGACCAAATGGAAATATGGGAGTGGTGCGAGCAGCAATTAACGAACGAGTGACATTGAAGCCACATACTGCACATACCATTCCAGGGAGCATTCAATTCAATTCAATTCAATTCAATAGAACTTTATTTATCCAAACATGGGCAATTAAAAAGCGTGGCTCAAATACAACATCAAAAAAAATATATAATACAAATTTACAAAATGGTAGGAGACGCAGGACTATACAAAAAACAGTTAGGAATCATTTAAAAGCCGCACAGCGGTTGGAATGAATGACAACTTGCGCCGGTTTGACCTGCAAGCCGGTATCTAAAACGCCGACCAGAGGGAAGTGTGTTGAACTCTGCTGATAAAATATGATCACAAGACAAAAGAATTGAGCGGGCTTTCCTGAGTACTTGCTGATTATAAAACGTAGAAAGACTTCTCTGGGGTATACCAATTAGTTTTGAGCTAAGTGAAACAATTCTATCAAGTGAAGTTTTGTTTTTAACAGACAGATTTTGATACCAACAAATGAATGAAAATGAGATAACGCTTTCAATGTAAGATTTATAAAAAAGAGATAAAATTTGTCTATCAACCATGAATGAACGCAGTTTCCTTAAAAAGTACAATCTTTGCTGCCCCTTCTTCAATATAGCATCGGTGTTATGATCCCATTTCAATTTGTTGTCAAATATTGAACCAAGGTATGTATACTTCGAAACAATCTCGACTTCTTGATCGTGAACAATGGACGTAGGAGGGTTGCGTTCTTGCCTCCTAAAATCAATACGCTGAACGGTGGCGGGTCGTTGGTCCGTTGAATGAGCAGTATGAAGGCTGGTCCTAAAGGAGAGAAACATGAAGTACTGTTAGGTGATGATGACGACTGGAGTGGACACAAAGGGTTGACTCTGAACCCAACGGTGACGATTGCTGAGTGTGGGAGACGTTCGACATGGCATGGTTTATATGGATGATGTGGTCATCTTTTCAGAGACCTTTGAGGAACATCTCGATCGAGTCGATAAGGTTCTTAAACGACTCAGAGAATGTGACCTGAAGATTAAGCATACCAAGTGTCAGCTTTTTCGCGAGAAGATAAAGTACTTGGGACATGTTGTATCTTCCAATGGTGTTGAGACCGACCCCGACAAGACTGAGGCTTTGAGGACATGGCCCGTCCCGACCAATGTAAAAGAACTGAGGACATTCCTGGGATTTGCGGGGTATTACCGTAGGTTTGTACAGGGATATTCAGCGATTGCCCGGCCGTTGCATGCTTTGACAGCAGGGCAGCCGACAAAAAGGAAGAATGGGGGAGAGAGAAAACGACCACCCCCATATGAATGGACAGAGGAGTGCCAAGATGCCTTTGAGCTGATTGTAGACAAACTTACTTCTGCTCCGGTTTTGGCCTATGCAGACTATACACAACCCTTTGAGCTGCACACAGACGCAAGCTTGATGGGACTAGGAGCTGCTCTATACCAAACTGTCGAAGGTGCAGATGGACAGAAACAATTGCGACCAGTCGCATATGCGAGTAGGAGTTTGACTGCCAGCGAGAAGAATTACCCAGCTCACAAACTGGAATTTCTCGCATTGAAATGGGCCGTTACAGAAAAGTTTCATGACTACTGCTTCGGCAATGATGTCACGGTATTGACTGACAATAATCCACTAACGTACATAGCGAGTACTGCAAAACTGGATGCAACAGGGCAACGGTGGTGGAATGCTTTGTCTCAGTACAAACTGAAGATTCACTACCGACCTGGTTTAAGGAATGGTGACGCCGACGGGTTGTCACGACGACCCGATACCACAGCTCAAGGATTTGATGAGTCAGAAAAGCGGTTCCAGGAAACCGTAGCGATGACTCCTGACCAAGTGCAGGCAGTGGGGAGCCACTTATGACTGATGGCGATGAAGATACACCATGGGTGGAAGCCCTAGCTGCCTCAGTGCGAGCAATACCCAAGGAAATGGCTGAACCACCCGAAATGCCAGGTGAAGCGACATTGCCTACGATTACGTTAAGTCAGTGGGCAAAATTACAGGACAGAGACCCTACCATACAACGCATACGAACCTTGGTCCACACGAGGACCGATGGGAAGGATAAGATGACTAGGAAGCAGCAAGCGAATGAATCACAAGAAGTGAGAATAGCACTGAGGGATGGGAGTAAGTTCTCTTTCCGTGATGATGTTTTGCATAGAGCCAGGACGTCATCCAGTGGAGAAGTCTACTACCAATTGGTGCTACCGCACGAATTTCGCCAGGAAGCCATGAAAGGGGTCCATGATGATTGTGGACACCTGGGACAGGATCGAGCAATTGACTTATTGAGAGCTCGGTTTTATTGGCCCCTGATGTCGGCTGATATGAAGAAGTACATTCGTACGTGTAAGAGATGTACTCGAAGGAAGGACGAGGCAGGACTGAAGACCCGTGCTCCGATGTTGAGTATTGAAACTTCGCAACCGCTAGAACTCGTCTGCATGGACTTCTTGAGCCTTGAAGAATGTAAAGGCGGGATCAAGGACTTGCTGGTGATCACTGATCATTTCTCGAAGTTTGCTGTAGCGATACCGACACGCAACCAGACAGCTAAAACGACAGCCAAGCACCTATGGGAAGACTTTATGCTACCATATGGATGCCCGGAACGACTTCACTCTGATCAAGGTAGGAACTTTGAGTCACGAGTAATACGGGAATTGTGCCAGTTGCTGAACATCAAGAAATCACGTACCATGCGTATCTTCAGTAAGGGAACCCACAGACTGAGAGATTCAATTGTACACTCCTTAATATGATGGGTACGCTTGAGAACGAACAGAAGGCCAACTTGAAGGATTATGTCAAGCCGTTGGTACATGCGTACAACTGCACGGTTCATGACACAACAGGTTTTGCGCCTTACCACCTGTTGTTTCGAAGGCGAGCGAAGATAGCCTTGGACATACGATTTGGAATATCACCTGAAAACAGGGATCCTACAACGCCAACGAAATATATTGCTGACTTGAGATCCAGAATGGACAAGGTATTCCAGATGGCAAAAAGAGCTGCAGGGAAGTCAGCTCAAGCAAGTAAGGAACGATATGACCTGAGAGTCCGAGAGGTGATGCTAAAAGAGGGTGATCGAGTTTTACGTAGAAACGTTAATGTACGAGGTCAACATAAAATCGCCGATTGGTGGGAGGAGACTCCGTATGTTGTTGAGAGAAGACTCAGCCCTGATCTGCCAGTATATGTTATACGCTCAACGAAGACTTCGAAAACACAGACGGTTCACAGAAATCTGTTGAAGCCTTGCTGTGATCGACCATTGTCAAGTTATACAGAAGATGACATGAGTGAATGCCTCCAGGATAAGGGTATCCAGGGGACTACTGGAGTTGAAGGGAGTTCAACTACACAAAGTGAACAAGACTATGTGCTGAACCCGGAAGCGTCACCCTTTAAGCCTAGGAGTGTTAGACCTGTACGCTTAGAAGATAGAAGTGGGCTCAGCGCTGAATCTATGGACAGAAACGACTCAAATGATCGTGTCGTTATTGAGCAAGATCTTCCGGAACCAATCAGTCTTGTTGTGAGTGATTCTTCTGACCATGTAAGAGGCTCAGATACCATTGCAACGAGCATGCATGAAGATAGTAGAGAAGTAATATCTAATGAGATGTCTGATGGAATTGCTGAGAAGGCTGATGTGGCACCACAGACCATTCTGCCAAGTGATGTAGTTGTGAATGTCACAGATGCGTCCACTGATAGAGGAACTTTAAAAAGCGGAAATGAGAATATGGGGGAGAAGCAACCAGAGATCACTTGTAGTGACCCAGCTAATTCCCATGGTGATTGCTCAGATGCCGATGAGGAATCATCGATTTCCGAGGAGAGAGAGACCATGGTTCTCCCTCCGCGTCGATCAACTAGAACTCGAAGACCGCCCAAGTACTATGGTTGGTGTTCGCGTTTGATCAAACGAGGCAAAAATGATAGAGGCATTTCAAAGAATCCTGGTGTTGGAAAGAGGTTGTCTTTTGATTCAGTGAGGATCAATCAAGAAGATGAAGTTTCTCAAGGAAGACTGACTTCACCGAACAACAGGAACCATGACATAACCATGAAAATACTTGAAATCATGGCCAATGGAATGTACATGTAAGTACGAATGAATGTAGATGGATGCGTGTGTATACAGTAGGTTACCATAGCTACACTTTAACTGTGACTCATCTGCGTATACCATGCCATCGATGATGTTACAGGTAAGTTGGTCTGGAGGGCCGACGGTGATTGACGTGAGGTAAGTGGTGGTGCGTGTCGACTACTGCGTTGTGCACCTTTGCAGGCTTGCTAGTGGATTTAGCCATGTCCCTTGGGTCCTGCGTGTCTTGCGTTGCCCAGCGGCTTCTGCGCACTTACCTTTTCTGATTACTCTTTCAGGATTATAGAGACTCTACTCCTACTGCTATGACAGGAAAGTGGCGGTGTTTCATCGAAGGTGCATCTGAGGATGATTTGAGTCACTCGTTTTTCAGGCGCCATGCCTTTGACAACGAGAGCATTTCGATGTTAAGAGTCTCGTTGATGTAATGTTTATGCTTATGTTTGTGTTCAGTAATTCGTATCTTTGGCAAGTCGATATTTTAGTGAATTTGCTTTGGTTTTCAATGTTTGATCATTTGCTTATTTAAAAAAAAATCTTAAAGTAAGCATAGTAGGTCGTCCCTATGCTGACTTGGGGAGTGTGATACCATAGGCAATGACCCCTCGAGTCATAGTGGGATGACCCACGAATAGGTGATGATAGACGATTTTAACTACTGACTTTTGCTTTGGGGTGATTACGCTATAAATTAATCCAAGGGTTTTGATTGTATTTTGATGTAGTATTTAGACCTTAGATTTCATGATTTCTGTACAAAGCTCTTTTATTTTAACTATTGACCTTTTTGCTGATAGAAGGGTTAAATCAGTTCAATCAAAGGAGACGCGCGTGTATTTCACCAAAGTTTGGCGGGTGTAATACGGCAAAGGAAACTTGATCATGAAGAACTTCGAATATGGCCGGTGTCTGATAAAGTTGGTGTGAGTGGAAGTCTCTACAAAATCCGAACCATCGCGGAATCGTGTGATGAAATCGCATTCTAAGGGGACGCGAGGGAAGCTGGATGTTAACTGACATTATTTGAGCTTGTCTTCATGAGATCCGGCGTGTGAAGTGGTATTTCTTCGACCCGATTGAATGTCAAGTCCGCTGTACTTGAAAGAAGCGTGGGTGCTCGCCGAAATCGAACACTTCATTGGAAACATTGATTGCAGAGATCCGACGATTAAGGATGCTTGCACAGGTTTCTCAACGCTGATGCTTCACGTCTTAGAAGCTGATGTAAGTACGATTCGATCGATACAAGTCGCATGAAAATCGGACTCAATTTGATAACGTTACGGCCATTTGAAGTTCTCTGTACTGGGCATGAATGCAACGACCCGCATAACTCAATGCCAACGGATAAACTGTCAACGGATCACCTTACACGCGATGATTAATCGACCATATAAGTGATTATTCATTCGCAGAACTGATCAGTGCTTTGTTGTTGAGTTTAACTTCACGTCTGAAGGAACTCGGAGCATTGTCGACAAACGAAGGTCCCAGTGGAACTCATACTCAACGAATTAGCGTAACGTTCGTGGGTTATAGCTGAGACGTGCGTTGCTGACTCTTATGCCCATTTACACGCTACTGAGAGCTGTTTGCGGGACGACGCCCTCATCGGTGAAAGCCGACGTTGGTTCTCGCGTTTGTTTATGAACTTTTGAACTACGCCTGAAGTGACTCTTGGCAGGCGAAGCTACGCTCGTTTTTCTCCAGGAACGTGTACCTGCGATGGAATGCTAACGAGTCACTGTATTGTCAACGTTACCACATAGGCGTTTGGACATTAATGCAACGGACACTGTACTGTTTGTTTTTTTGTGGTTTGACAAGTTCAGAGCCTTTGCCCTGATTTGTCCGCCAAGTGAAAAGCAACGAGTGGTAACAGCTGAGCATTGTCACTATAAGTGTTACTTGTTCTCGACGTCACATGTTTTTGATATCATTTTGCACTTCTGAATCAATGTCTTTTAATTTTTATAGCATTTAGACATATCAAGTGCTGAATCGATTTAGGGATAGTATGTTTTTTTGTTAATGATATTGTAATTTGATATTTTTTTGCTCGGTACGGTACATTTGAATTTTATTGCATCGTTATTCTTGCCAATACTGATGTGGGGATATCGGGCGTCAGAATAGTCTTGGACAAACTATGGAATGATTTTTCTGTTGTTAAACAATCGATCCACCTTTATATGTCGAAAATTAAAAGAATTTGTTTGGAACACGCCACACTTTATATCCCACACTTGGGTATTCCAGCTAAGTTATGAACGCGTCTTTGTATGTGGCCGTGGGTAAGCGTCATACCGTATACCCGGAACTGTATATATCATGTCATCCCACGCGTATCTACCCTGCGATCTCATTGCTGCAGTTCTGTAGCCCCCCGGTGTAGCCCGCAGCTTTCCTCGACGAGTTGTGTGTGTCATATCGTATGTGTGTTCGGAAAGGTGGTGCGGAATGAGTTCCGAACCCATTCTGGCAAGAAAATTTCTAGAATATTTGGGGCCAAAGTCCATAAAATCGCCGTTAAAATCGTGCTACATGAAATGTAGCGCGAGCGCGAGCGCCAATTCCGATATGCGGTTTACCCGGGTTGGTTCTGCGGCGAGAAAAGTTGCGGGTTACGGAACTGCAGCAACCTTGCGATCCGGCTGCATATATCTTAATCAATTTTAACTTGTTAACTCCGCTAAATTGGGAGGGATAACCTATGTTTCTTATCCACAAACGCAAATGAAATATGATTCAGATCTGTCGCTTACCGGTACTTTCAAATATGGACAACAAAATAATGGAGTAAATGCAGAAAAATCGGTTTGAACAGGAGCAACGACTCTTCAGAACAATTTGTCATGCTGGACGTAGACTAAAAATGAGCATCCGCTTAGGTATTGCGCAATGCAATTGAAAGTCAGATTTCTTTCAAGTTTGGTGTGCAGGCTCTTAGGGATTGTATTAGTGAGATATAATCAAACTGTCATGAGATAAAACATGTAAAGACCTCCAGACATCTAAAAGTTGCTTGACACACATGTCGTTAGGGATTTCATCCATATCAGAAGTATTGATAATAGGAGTATGAAAGTGATTTCATAAGAAATATTGCACCTATAGTGAGCAAAATACTTTTTACATTTCCAAAATCGGATAATTTTTTTCAAGTAAACAGCTAAACAAAGTTGACAAATCGGGTCACTTTTTTAAGAATGTGGGCGATAGGATTACATTGTTTTCCATAATCTGATATTGACCCCAATTTACACTTTTATAAGTAGCCTTTGTTCAACTAATTAAGTCATATCTTTAGTATTGATGAACCGATTGTCTTGAAATTTGGACCAGTATAGGGATTGGCCAGACAAATTCTTTCCAATCAAACATTCTGGACAAAATATCATGTTACCATGGCAACATAAACAAACAAACAAACAATTGCGTAATCTTTTTATTGTTTATTGTTTGAAATAATCAACCAGAATGTGCTTTTAATCATGAGATAAACTCTTTCTTACTGTGCTCTATACCGTAGATTTCTCTTTGAGGAAAATTCTCAAAAAGATTTTTTAGCATTTTACTAATCTACAGTTTCCATGGCAACCAAAATTATGACAATTAACATTTGTCAATACTGCAAGTTCTCATTGGAGATTGGTCATACCAGCAGTGTTGCTATTAAAAGCCGGGTACCGGGTAAATAACCCGCCTGTTTTGCATTTTCCCCGCTACTTTTAACGTAATAATTTATTTATGGACCTTTCAATTTGGGATCGCTACTGCCAGCTATTAGAAGGCACGAATAGCCTACCGTACGATTAAGTTTCGCGACCCCTTTCCCCACTTGAAACTGCACAAACATGAAACAGTTTATAAATACCTTTGTGGCTTTTTGGGGCCGATCGTGTAATTGGCTGATGAACGCACGTGGCGTTGCCTTTGTTACGAGCATTGTGATTGGTTTGATTAGTGTGAAGGTCATCTTAGGTCATCTTTAACAATGGCGCGCGCGTCAAAAAGACTGGCGTCGGCCACTGGCACCATGCCGATGGAATATTTTTTCCCGAAGAAAGCTCGATCAATAGGTATACTTGATTCAAACAGTAAATTTAGTTTGTGCATGAAGTATTTCAACTTCGCTGAATTTGTGAGAGAAAAGCATTGAAGAGATGTGATTTTGATTGACGGAGTTCACGGGCCTGTCACGCCAGTCACGGTTACTACCGTCTTTTTTAGTAACCGTGAATAAACCAACTATGGATGAAGGGTGAAGAAGAATAAGGGAGATGTCCCCTCCCACGTTTAGAAAATTTTGTAAAATATAGAAATACAGAGCTCAAAGGTGCACTTTTATGAACTCAAAAGCAAATTAATTTATGTAGTCAGGGAGGACAAAGTATATATTTGCCCCCTCAAGTTAGCATGGGGGAGGGGAGGAGACAAGTCTTTAAAGATGGGGAGGGAGAAAAGAATGTATTTGCCCCCAACTTCAGCAGGGGGGAAGTGGCCCCCTGGTTCCTAAGCCTCAGATTTTGTTACCACTTGATCACAAAGAATGAAGATGTGTTCATAGCATTCAGATTCTGTGTTTTGCTATAATTCCATACATATCTGCTGTAAAAACTGATCCTCCTTCCAACATTGATTCATAAAATTTGACCCCCCCCTAAAAACTGCTTTGTAAAAAATCAACCCCCTCCCCCTAAAAACGAATAAGTTGCCGATATTTTTCATCGTACATGTACTTGTAGATTTTATTATTAATTTTTATTCACTGTCATTACATTTCAGTGAGTGCATACTAACAATGGACGATATTGGAAACACAGAAAGGCTCATCAAAAGCATTAACAACCAAACAAAACTCGGCGTAATTTGCTCCTTAAAAAAAGAGGAACTTTTTTCTTATATCCAGGAAAAGGTATCCTCCTTTTATAGGGATGGTGAGTACGTTGAAAAGTACAAAAAGTATCGGTTATCAACCAGATGAGAAAATTTTGTCCTTTCAAATGTGGTAAGTTTACTTAAATGGCATAAAAGCTCTTCAAAACTCATCAGCAATGGAAGGTCTTAACAAGCTCTTTTTGTGCACACAAATATCTGATAAAACATTTTTTACAACCAACTGACACATCGTATAGCAAACCATTCACTTTGCTTTTAGACTGATTAAAGCTCCATTAGCTGTAACTTTTTGCATTATTTGTCATTATTTTTGTTGAGTGTATCAAACTACAGTTTCTGTTTTGATTTCCTGAACCATGATTAAAAATCCAGTATTTAGCTTATCAACACAACCTGTGAGAGTATAATCAATATTGTTATTGTCAAAAGATTGTATTGTATTTGTCAACAATAACAATTGTCATTGCACATGCACGTGCACTGGTTGTGTTGACAACCAGATCACTGGGGATTTTACCATGCTATAGAAGGTAGAACAAGAATCTGTAGACAATATGCAGAACCAGAATACGGATAAACAACCAAACGTTACAGCTATGTAATAAGGGAAAGTGGCTTCACACATCAGCCATCTCGTCTTGTATGTGCTTTGGTGTGTTTAGTGTCTGAGTTGTGTTTTGGCTGTTAGTGTGGAAATTAACAAGCGAGTCGTTAATTTTCAAATAAGCCATGGCGAGACGTGGGCGTAGTCAGATGTGTCCTTGACAGCGGTGACTCTTGTTTTATCCCCACGTTTCGAAACCAGAGCGGTCTCTTCCTCAGTCGCCTAAGATATGTGTATATCTTTTTCTTTATGTCATGTCGATATTGTCGATCTCCTGTTCTTCTAGCAGTGAAGCCAGAATGCTTATGTTGGATCGTAATGTGTTCGTTCGTTCATTGACTTGTTTCTAATTCAATGGACTTTAGCCTTAATCAGTGTGTCGCTGATGTTCGTACTTCTTTTGTAAGCGATGATCGTTTGTTTAGGAAATAAATTCCTTAATGTTTCGTCCTTTTCTATGTGATCCCAGTTTTCACACAGAGCTAGTTTGATAGCTTGTGTCTTTATGTATGGGCTATATCTTGTTGTGAACACAAGTGTGTTTTCGTTCTGTTTTTTGTTCGCTGGTGTTGTAATTGCGTAATTCTGGTGGCGAACTTTGTTTGTGATGTAATTCTAGAGATTTCATCCTGTTTGTAGCCACGTTCAACTAATCTTGCATTGAATGAATTGACTTTAGCACTAAAGTCATTCTCATTGTTGCAAGTTCTGATGTACCTTAGTGTTTCGCCTTTGATCAGGCCTTTAAAGGTAGATTTTGGATGGCATGATGTCTATGTAGGAATTGAAACGTATCTGTGGTTTTCGTGTGCGTTCTTATGTCCAGTATTTTCTCACTGTTATGTCGTTGACCTTTGTATACCACAAGATCGAGGTAAGCTTATGTTATCTCATGTGTCGAGCTTTCAAACGAAAATTTGAAAGTAGGGTGCATTTTGTTGATGCCTGATGTGAATTCGTTCAGTTCGTGTTCTGTTCCTATGAAGATCATGAAAACATCGTCTCTGAATCTAAGCCAGAGTAATATTTTCGATTTGTATTCACGTATTATTTTCATTTCCGTTTGATGAAATGTGATATCAGCCACATTCGGTGACGACGGAGAACCCATGGATACTCCCAGGATCTGTTTATAGAATTCGTTATCGAATTCGAATGTGTTGTTTTTGAGAATAAGTGTTAGCATGGCTAACAGGTATTCTGTTGGTGCATTTTCATTGTTGTTCCCTGGTTGCTGTTTTGGGATCCTTCTGCGTCTAATGCTTCGCCTATAAGTTCTACACGACCGGTCGTGTAGCATGGGCACCTAAATCGTTGGTTCATTTTAGGCCAGGTATCTTACTCTCGGGTCACGCGTATAAAAGTAAGTTCACTTCGCGCATTGATATCAATTCTTCATGCTCAAAGAATTTATTCTCTTGTGAGTCTTAATATAAGAAATGTAACAAGTTTTATTGAACTAATAAATTGAATTCTATGACTAGTATGAAAACTAACGGTGTGAAGCAGATAGACAATCGACAATTCCAGCGTTGAAAAACAGGACTTTGTTATCAATCGCGTAATGATTTATAGATCGCCCTTCCATGGCGTCATAAGGCTTGAACGGCGCGAAGTACGTTCACGATTTCTGTATCGTCGGCTGCCAGCTGGGTACTAATATGACCAAAGGAGTTTCTTTAATATTTAGTGGATAGTTTTGTGATCTTTCTGTGGAATCGCTCGCCAAATGACATCATCAGGTGTCGCAAAAATGTGTACACAGTACCAGGGACGAGACAGAGTTCAAAATTTGTGAACGCGAAAAGCACTATAAAAGATAGTGGATGCCGACTATATTTTCTGAGAAGCACGATGTCTACATATCAGCGAGAGCGGAAACCTTCTAGTGTCTACAGTTTGGAGTTTTTCTCAAGGCGATATATATATATACATGAATACTGATGTATTGATAGAGATCGAACTATATGTGGATCGGACTATTTTGTAAACTCTAAAACCATCATACTTAGTTGATCGAACGGACATCGCATCACTCGCAAGTGAAAGCCGTGCACGTACGTATGCGTTGTACTGTACGCAGAGATGTATTGCCGTGAGTTGAAATTTAGTATTTCTACAGCAAAGTGTGAGCTGACTACAAACTTTACGCAGTGCATAAGTATGGTCAGATGTCTTTGATTAACAAGAGAACATTTTTGTGATTGTTTCTCTGAGTTTACTGCCAGTAAATTCCTCTGATCATGAATGACACAGTGTAGCAATCATTTGAATGTTTGAAAAATGAAGGACTCTCAGTTTCCATGTGTCACACTGACATATTTGCCGATGATGTGATGACATGTAACATACATACTGGACACTGTGTTGATCCCTTTCAAAAAAAATAATTATCAGAGCATTAACCACTGAGGGAGAATAATATATACATTATTTCAATGAAAGTATTAATTGACTTTCAATCGAATATTTCAAACTTTTATGTCTGATTTGTATGATCAAAATTTGGTTGAAACATGATGAAATACCCAGCATTAAGTTTGCCAACACATCCCACATGTGTAAAGTCACCATTGTTATTAATTGATGAAATCAACAATAACAGTGGGTTGCACACATTACACTTATGCAGGCTTTGTTGACTAGCAGATTACTGGGCAGTTTAGCAAGCTATAGGAAGTGGGACAAAGGACTGACGTTGATACACAGAATAATACTAAAACCAGATATGAACTGAATATGCTCATGTGTTTTATAACAGGTTCATCAATAGAAGTACCCTTCACAGAACAATGAGATATATGTTATCACTATATGTAGCAGGGTTTTTTTTTCAACTTCGCACAGTACTCTCAGAGTTTAGTCACTAATTACAAAATTTATTTAATATGCAAATGAGCTCTTAATTAACTTGACACTGCTCAATGCTTTATATCCATCAGCTCAACATTTGTAGCACGTTTTATTTAATTTAATGCTGTAATTTTAGAGTATTGTCACTAATTACAAAGTTAATTAAATATGCAAATAATCCCTAAATTAACTTGACACTGTTCAATAATTCATAGCACAATTAAATATTTATCAAATCAATATCTGTAGCACGTTTCACAAAATTTTGGTGCCGAAATTTCAGAGTTATATACCTAATTAAAAAGTTTATTAAATATGCAAATGAACCCTACATTAACTTTACACTACTAAATGCTTAACAACACAGTTAGATATCTGTCGTATCAGTATGTGCAGCAGTTTTCATCACATTTGATGCAGTTATTTCGAGTTATATGACTAATTATAAGACTTCATGAAATATGCAAATGAGCTAATTATTAACTTGACACTGCTCAATGCTTCTCAGTACAATTGGATATTTATCAGGTCAACATCTGTAGCAAGTTTCATCAAATTTAACGCTGTAATTTTGGAGTAATATCACTAATTACAAAGTTCATTAAATATGCAAATGAACCCTTAATTAATTTCACACAACTAAATGCTCTACACCACAATTAGATATCTGTCAGATCAGTATCTGCAGCAGATTTCATCACATTTGGTGAAGTTATATCGGAGTAATATCACTTATTACAAAGTTCATTAAATATGCAAATGAACCATTAATTAACTTCACACAACTAAATGCTCTACACCACAATTAGATATCTGTCGGATCAGTATCTGCAGCAGATTTCATCACATTTGGTGCAGTTATTTTGGAGTTATATCACTAATTACAAAACTTCATAAAATATGCAAATGACCTATTTGTTAACTTGACACTGCCAAATGCTTCTCAGTACAATTGGATCTTTATCAAAACAATATCTGTACCCAATTTCACTGACTTGGGTGCCGTTATTTCAGAGTTATATACCTAATTACAAAGTTCATTAAATATGCAAATGAACCCTTAATTAATTTCACACTACTAAATGCTTTACACTACAGTTAGATATCAGTCGGATCAGTATCTGCAGCAGATTTCATCAAATTTGGTGAAGTTATATCGGAGTTATATGACTAATTACAAACCTTCATAAAATATGCAAATGAGCTATTTATTAACTTGACACTGCCTAATGCTTCTAAGTATAATTAGATATATATCAGATCAATATTTGTTGCAAGTATCATCAAGTTTGGTGTAGGAATTTCAGAGTTATCTCACTAATAACAAAAGTTCATTAAATATGCAAATGAGAAGATAATTGACATGACACTCACAGTATCATCATAATGTTCTTAGATTGTCGTCTGTGAAAAGTTTCATGAAATTTTGTGCAGTATTTCTTGATATATGTCTACACTGTCATTACCGTCTCCATAGGGAAACCATTGTACGGAAAAAAAAGATATTGCATAACTTCATTAATATGCAAGCCACACTAACCAAAATCTAATCAGTTCTTGCAAGTAGCATATGGTACCTGTGTACCAAATCTGACTTGAATCCGTTCAGGCGTTTTTGAGTTATCGTGTAAACAGACAGACAGACACACACACACACGGACAGACAGACAGACATCGCTATGACATTAGCCCACGTGTTTACACACGTGAGCTAAAAAATAGACAAAAGTTACAGCAAAAATTTCAATTTCATAATTTCTTTATTTGCACATTGAATGAAGGAAATGTGTCTGTTTTTGTGGTTGATAATTGACTATATCAATCATTCTAATATGTTTACCATTGAAAAATGATATCAAGAGGATGAGCTAATGGACAATTATGTAACAAAATTTTGATTGTCCCTTTGTCACGTTACTGGTCAGATGAGCAAAATACATAGATAATCAGTGGTAAATTAATAGACGTTGTAATTAAATAGTTTTCAAGAAAGTAAGAGGTGACTGTGTGGATAGAGCAAGTGAACTGTTAAAGTTATTTTTTTATGGAGTACTATATCGAGTTTCAACATAGACACAATTCCTTGCATTGTGCACATTGCTGTTGCACCAAGTTCAACACCCATGTAAGATGTCAGTGTTAACAGGGAATTGTCTTCCTATATCATTTTCTAGTTAAGGAGACATTTGGACTAGAGAAATATTTCTGTGAAAATGATAATTACAGACCTCCATGGTGGCCCATTGACTTTCCGCTTTTGTCCCCAAACAAGAGCAAACGTATAATTGTTGATTCTTTTTGATGATTTGATATGGAAATGGACATCTAGTATACCATTATTATTATGTACTTCAGACTTATTGATAATGTGCATTACTTCATTTTGGTGCATTTGTCATATGTTAATGTAAACATGTTTAAAGCCACCATTCTCATCCCAGGTTCTTTGATTAGTGGGTGCTCCACCTTGTCAACATAATATCATTTATATTGTTTTGCGTCAGACGTTAATTGCTATAAGCGCTTTCGTTTGTCCAAGGTTTGGTTGACAGTGTGATATTGAAAGCATCCCCTGGTGTGACATTCTGTGTTGTCAGGTTGAATTGCACACCGAAACTGCCTAAAAAACTTGTCCGTTTGAAGTATGGCAACTCAATACACACTCTGACATGATATGTATGCTGCTATATTTAATATACTCATCTTTTAGTTTTTCAAAACAAACAACACAAAATGCAACAATACTTGATTTTTCTGATGATGTTGATTTGTAGGTTATACCATGGCTTTTCAATGCATAAATATCAACCTGAAATGTTCGCGAATTTTGCAAAAAGGGGTAAAAATCTATTTTGTAAAGGTTCATTAAAATGTAGTCACATGACCACTGTGCATATATTGGCCTCTGTGTTTTATCACAGATGTGTTTTGTGATCACACCTAGCTATCTGCCTTCCTTACATCTTCACTGTTGTCCGCTTAGCCAATCGGCTCTTCTACCCATGACTGTTATCAATCCTCCTTCCCAGCCAATCAGCCATGTTTGCACACGACACTACATACGGTAATCAAGCCTTTGTCTCATCGCTCCCATTCATTCATTCATTCATTCAGCTGCTGGTTCATGCCATACCAGCTCAGCCAATCTGAAATTGTCTACTATCAAACTGTACCTGGCGGGAATACGCTCCTATTACATCATGAATGGCCATCGCAATCCACTCGTGTCAGAATACAGCCATCCTACCTACGCCTCAAGAATGTTCTCAAGGGGATCCATCATGTACAAGGCTCAAGCACAAGACCACGCCTCCGCATTACAGCCGACATTCTCCGGCACATGTGCAACATCCTCAACGAAGGAGTATTCGGCCCATACGTAGACCTTCTGTTGCAATCGGCATTCCTCCTTGCCTTCTTCGGGGGTTTCTACGCTATAGCGAGTTCACATCCACCACCCATAAGTTTGGACCCTCAGCGTTTAATATACCTCTGCTTCGGGATGTTACCACCACTGCATCCAACAGACGAGTCTCCTGTCTGTCAGTACGACTGAAGTCATCAAAAACTGACCAATTTCGCCGCGGCTTCAACCTGCGCCTCTTTCCCACGGGTACCGCGATCTGTCCTGTTTCCGCACTACTCCATTTCATGTCTGTCTATCAAGCTATGTGTCCAAGTGCATCCGAACCCTTTTTCCTCCTGCCAGAAAGAACACCATTAGACCGCAACACGTTCACAGCATTTCTGCGGACTGTTTTATCACGTATTGGCCTTCGACCGGATTTCTTCGCTGGCCATTCCTTCCGCATTGGAGCAGCCACTTCAGCCGCAGCATCACAAAGTCCAGACCACCTGATCCAGACATTGGGCAGATGGTCCAGCAACTGCTATCGACTTTACATAAGAACATCAGAAACTTCCTTGCATCATGCTTTTCAACGGCTAGCCTCCTAATTCTCATGGCGCCACCCAGTTTAAGTCTGGACTCATTCTGCGAACACTCAAACACTTTTTAAAGGCTGCCTATTCATCATTGCAAGTCAGCCTCATTTTATTGCATTATGACTCATACGTTACATGTCTCGTCGTGTTTCACATCTGTGTTCTGTCACCTAACGTTCCTACATGTACGTTGTTTCCACCTGGGCTCGCACAGTTTCCCCTCCCCCTAGCCGTATCATCACCACGGTGATCCCTTGGGCGCGAGAACCTTGTCTTCGTTCCATGTTTCCACCCAGGCTCGCACAGTAGAACGGACGAGTCTCCTGTCTGTCAGTACGACTGAAGTCATCAAAAACTGACCAATTTCGCCGCGGCTTCAACCTCCGCCTCTTCCCCACGGGTACCGCGCGATCTGTCCTGTTTCCGCACTACTCTGTTTCATGTCTGTCTGTCAAGCTATGTGTCCAAGTGCATCCGAACCCTTTTTCCTCCTGCCAGAAAGAACACCATCAGACCGCAACACGTTCACAGCATTTCTGTGGACTGTTTTATCACGTATCGGCCTTCGACCGGATTTCTTCGCTGGCCATTCCTTCCGCATTGGAGCAGCCACTTGAGCCGCAGCATCACAAATTCCAGACCACCTGATCCAGACATAGGGCAGATGGTCCAGCAACTGCTATGGACTTTACATAAGACATCAGAAACTTCCTTGCATCATGCTTTTCAACGGCTAGCCTCCTAATTCTCATGGCGCCACCCGGTTTAATTCTGGACTCACTCTGCAAACACTCAAACATTTTTTAACGGCTGCCTATTTGTCATTGCAAGTCAGCCTCATTTTATTGCATTATGGCTCACACGTTACATGTCTCTTCGTGTTTCACGTCTGTGTTCTGTCACCTAAAGTTCCTACATGTACGTTGTTTCCACCTGGGCTCGCACAGTTTCCCCTCCCCCCAAGCCATCATCACCACGGTGATCCCTTGGGCGCGAGAACCTTGTCTTCGTTCCATGTTTCCACCCGGGCTCGCACAGTTTACCTGTCCCCGGGACCCCCTCCCCCAGGCCGAATCACCACCGCGGTGTTCCCCTGTGTGCGAGAACCCCTTTACTAACATCATTCTCAATTTCTTCCCTCCTTTTGGGGTCACTTTAGTCATACTTCCTTTGTTTGGGCTTTGGATTCCATCCTGACCCCTATTTCTCGGGAATTCCACTCCTTTCCCATATTGCGGCCTCTCAGAATGGATTCATCATCAAGGTCATTCAGACCTTGACCCAAGGTCACCAATGACCGTTGCTCGGTTGCTTGACTGAAGGGGCCCTCTCCCATATATTTTGCTTATATTTTATTGTAGTTTAGTTTGCTACTTCTATTTTGACTGTTTTGTATTGTAAGTTTTGATAGTACTTAGTTTGAGATCTGCAAGGGCACAAGTTCTATGCCCTTTACTGATTTATATTTGCCGTTTCATTTTTTGCTTTATTCTATACTTTGTTGGCATTTACGTTCTCCTTTTTGCAATAAACCCTCCTGTCTTTCCCTCAACTTAGCGGTGGTGTGTTCACAAAATGTTTGTGTACTGTACACAAATGAGTTCCCCTTTATCAGGGCTTTTAGAAAATATACTTTAGATGAAACCTTATCCTGGGATGTTCATATTGATAATTTATGCAAGAAATTGAGTATGCGCATTGGATTTTTATGTAAACTTCGTACTTACATTCCTTTTGATCAGCGGTTAGTACATAACTGTACTATGGTCTATTCCAGAGTATTCTTGATTATTGCTGTGTAGTTTGGGGGAACATAACAGTTAAGAATATTAATAAAGTGTTTATACTTCAGAAAAGAGCTCTACGTACGCTTTTTTGAACTTCCGTTTGATTTCCCTTCAGTGGATTTATTTTCATTACTTAATGTCATGTCTTTCAGACAAAGAATATGTTATCACCGCAATTGAAACATTTAAATGTTTGAAAGGGTATGGTCCACAGTATTTATCTGATTTGTTTACCGCTCAGAGTGATGTACATAGTCATCATACACGGTCTACTTCTCGCCAGGATTCTTATGTACCTAGATGCTTCTCTAAATATGGTCAACGTAGCTTTCAATACCGTGCTGCCAAACTGTGGAATGCTTTACCAATTGAAATCAAACAAACTACTGTTCTGTACACCTTTAAATCTGACTTGAAAGATTATGTGAAAATGAATGTTCCTTTGTAGATGTAATTATTGTAATTTTGCTTGAGCCCCGATGAAAATTACTGTACAAGTAACTCGGCCGCTCAATTAAAGTGTAAATAAATAATAAATTAATAAATAAATAAATAAATAAATAAATAAATAAATAAATACCTTTTTAAGGTGTAAAAACATTTATTCTTGGCAGAAAATTCCGATTCTAAAAGGGTCAATTTTGTAGCTCACATCCTTAAAGGGAAGGTCACCAAAGCTGATTTTGCTATGTGTGTCTCAGAGGTAGAAAAACTTGACAGGTATGCATTTTCATGGCTTTAAAATTCAAGTCTGGTACAGCTGGTGTTTGCATTGTTAATATTTGCACATACCGTACATGTACCAACTAGTGTAAACCTCTCTTAATTACTGTGGTATAAATATTGTAATTCATAATCACTGTCAACTGGTTAAAAGTTCACAGGTTTGTCTTCATGCATAAATGGTTGAACCCACATATATATATTTAAGAGTGCCAGAATTAGATTTGGAGCCCTGAAAATGTGCACCAATCAAGTATTTACCTCTGTTTTATGTTACATTCGATGAAAATGACTTTCCCTTACTAACCTTACCTCAAGGAGATACAGATAAGAAAATCAGCATGGTGAGCTTCGTCTTGAAACCCCTACTACAAGATGTCTTTAAACAGGAATATCCAGTCATGGAAGCTCTGAAGTTGAAAGCATTTATGTTTTAAATCTGTTTCAAAGTATTTCAAGTATCTTCTCATGTTAAGACACCCAGTATTTTTCAAAAGATACTGATAAGTTCTCAAATCAAAACATATAGGTTGGAATCAAGCATTTTACCAAACTGTCACATTATAGTCTGGTGCCGAAACCCTGATTTTTGGTCGAACCCAAAAATTTCGGCCCCACAATGGTTCTCGGTGGTTTCTGTATCTTCAAAGCCTACTGAATCAGGATCTGCATGATGCCACCCTGGCACCCTTGGGCATTTTAATATATTCAAGATGGCCGCCAAGATGGCCGCCAAATATGTAAATTGTGATATCTCAGCTCTGTGAAATGTTATCAAAGTGATTTTAGTGTCGTATGCCAGGTATACAGGGCCAAGGAATTCATTTCTTTCATTGCCGAACATGTGCAACCCTTAATTTGCATAAAAATCCAAGATGGCTGCCAAAATGACCTCGAAAACAGGTAAAATGCCATATCTCAGCTCCATGAGAAGCTGTTGGAGTCACTGTGGTCTCCTTTGCCAGGCAATTGGGGCTAAGGAACTCATATCTTTCATTGCCTGATATGTACAACCCTTAATTTGCATAAAAATAATCCAAGATGGCTGCCAAGACGACCTCAAAAACAGTTAAAATGTCATATCTGAGCTCAATGACTAGCTGTTGGAGTCATTTTGCTCTCCTTTGCAAGGTATATTGGGTCAAGCAATTCATATCTTTCATTAGCTGACATGTGCAACCCTTAATTTGCATAAAAATCCAAGATGTCAGTATGTAACAAGTCATATCTCAATACACTATGCCACTGATTTTGGTGTCTTTCGGCATGTTTTACGGGTCAAAGAATTGGTATCTTTTGTTCTATTTGCTGTAAAATCAAACAAGAAATTCTGAAATAGATATTTACAATCCAAGATGGCTGCTCAGCTGGTTTCCACAACAAATATCAATTTATATCTTAGCTGAAATTGCATCCTGGAGACTAATACATTAAGGGTTCAAGGCAGAAGGATAAGTTTCTTTCGTTATGTAAAATGTAAAATATTTCATTGAAAGCCAAAATGACCACCCAATATCAACTATGGCCACAAAGATGGATGCCACAAAAACATTGAGTCGCATCTTAACCAACCAAGCATTCTTGAGACCTATTTTGTTTTATTCCACAACAAATTTCAAGGTATATCTTAGCTGAAACTGCATTCTAGAGACTAATGCATTTCAATATTGGTCGCAGAGTTTTCATTTCTTGTTTTCATGTTATCCCTCTAGAGTTGTACCCTTAGCTTTGTAATCATCATGCTGCAAACAATTTTATAGTTTCTGCCATAGGGGCATCAAGAATATGATGTTTTGCACTTGACACCCATCCATGGCACTTTTAACAGTTTAATTGCAGTCAAATTATCCAATCTTTAATTGAATTGTTGTTGTTTTTATAATTAAACATATAGACACCTTGCTCCTCCGAAAGCAATCTTCATCACCAGTTCAAATCCACTACCTGACATAAAAAGGTCTATACTGATAAGCATGTGGAATTTTCCTTGTGTCTCGGAATGAAACCGAAAGTACATAACAGTGCTGACGTGTTTCTTATCACATCACTTCTCCAATAGATGGATTGCAGACTAACCTGTACTGTTTTGATGGCTTGTGCCAGCTTTATTGGACTATGATAAGAAACATACCAACAACCAAAATGTATGCATACAACGAGCCACAACTGCTAGGTGCCCATGCTGTGTCTTGTTATGGTGCAGTGGCCTAGTCATGCTAGCCATGGAAGCCGCAACACACTATAACTGCAAAATAACGGCATAACAACTGGCACACTCATAATATAAACGTAGACAAGAAAAAATGAAAAAAGTAAAATATTGATGAACATTTAATATCCGCATATATAGATATTCATATTTATCTCTTATCTAATACTCTTTTTTATTGATTTTGCAAAATCTTTATTCTACTTTATGATCAAGATCCAATTGGTATACCCTTCATATTCCACAGGAAGTTACAGATGCTCTTTAACTCAACTGGCTGTGACATCTGTATTTTCTACGAGTATAGGATAACGAGCAACTGTCAATAATAATGGCCCTGCTAATAACAAAAGCCATGAAGGATGATTTTGTGCAAGAATCTTACCGAATTTTACAGTTCTGGTCGAAAAATTGTAAATTAGTATTTGGGTACATTGTTACAGATAAGTATTATAAACGTGCCACCAAATGCCACCAAAATCAATTTCATTAAATACTCAGTCAGCTGAAGTATTACATATTATTTGATATGGCAGCTATTCCGGAGATCATATTTTCATTGAATTGATAAATGGTAGGTAAACAGTTCATGTAATGGGAAAAGTGAGTTCCTCGATACCTAGCATGCCGCCAAATATTAAGAATCAATCTCAAAGATGAGCAATGATAATATAAGTTAAGGCTACATGCCTGTTTTGCAACTCTTTTTAGGGCATCGATGATGTTTTGACTTCACTTTTGATATATAAGTTGCATTGAACAGTATTATATACAATTGACCCTTAAAATGTATCCAAAGACGCAAAACTTGGTCTCGCAAGCTACTTAGTAAATAGAGACATGATGTAATATTTTTGACACCATTATAAGCATTAAAAGATAAACTCCCTGTTTGCAATGTTCTTGAAAGTTTTTTTCAGGTCAGATAACAAGAGATTCAAATTCTGCGACTAATAAAACATGACCATACTCATCAAAATAGGTCTTAAGAATGCTTGATTGGCAAAGATGCAATCACACACCTCACTAAATCTAACATTGGTGTTTGTAATGCAATTAAACCGCTCAAAGTGCTCTGAATTGGTGCCAAATGCAAGAGGTTGGTATTCCTGCTGCCTATGAATGACACTTTAGCAGAAACTAGACACTTGTTTGCAGCATGACAGTTGCAAAGCTTAGGGTACAACGTCTGATGGATGACATGAAACCTGGTCGTCATTGTCAAATCAGAAAACCATACCCGCAGTGATAAAGGTATTCATAGAATGACTCTGTCACACCCACTTGCAGTCATATATCTAAAGGGCAGCAATATTAAGATCCTGCTGAATTGACCTGAGTGACTAAATTGGTGCAAAGATAAACGAGACAGATTAGTCAGGATTGCTCAAAGATGACCAAACAAGTCACTTCACTGCAAGTGCACAAGCATGCTCAGCAAAGTCGCCTCGAATAACTGAAGCTCATTTATTGTGGTTGATTGACAAATGATAAAATGACCCTTCACGTTGTATGCAAAGGTACAGTTCATTATAATTCATTTAAATGGATGGTTTGACAATTTATATGAATGAAAATGTGAATTCAATGACCTCTCAAACGGATCCAAACACATACAACCTTGTGTCGAAGATGCTAGATAAATCTTGTTGTAATGTTTTATGAAACCATTATAGCGGCAATAAGGGATAAAATCCTTCCATTAGAAGTAAGATTTTTCCAGCTCAGAAAACAAGTAATGAAAAACCTGCGACCAATAAAACCTGACCAAACACAACAAAATAGGTCTCAAGATTGCTTGGTTGGTTAAGATATGACTCAATGTTTTTGTGGCATCCATTTGTGTGCCCATAATTGATACTGGGTGGTCATTTTTGCTTTTCATTTGTGCATTTTTGCTGAAATATTTTACATTTTATACAACGAAAGAAAATTATCCTTCTGCCTTGAACCCTAAATGTATTAGTCTCTAGGAAGCAATTTCAGCTAAGATATAAATTGATATTTGTTGTGGAAACCAGCTGAGCAGCCATCTTGGATTGTAAATATCAATTTTAGATTATCATGTTTGATTTTACAGCAAATATAACAAAAGATACCAATTCTTTGACCCGTAAAACATGCCAAAAGACACCAAAATCAGTGGCATAGTGTATTAAGACATGACTTGTTACACACTTGAACAGATATTTGGATTTTTATGCAAATTTTATGCAAATTAAGGGTTGCACACGTCAGCTAAAGAAAGATATGAATTGCTTTACCCAATATACCTTGCAAAGGAGAGCAAAATGACTTCAACAGCTAGTCATTGAGCTCAGATATGACATTTTAACTGTTTTAAGATCGTCTTGGCAGCCATCTTGGATTATTTTTATGCAAATTAAGGGTTGTACATATCAGGCAATGAAAGATATGAGTTCCTTAGCCCCAATTGCCTGGCAAAGGAGACCACAATGACTCCAACAGCTTCTCATGGAGCTGAGATATGGCATTTTACCTGTTTTCAAGGTCATTATGGCAGCCATCTTGGATTTTTATGCAAATTAAGGGTTGCACATGTTCGGCAATGAAAGAAATGAATTCCTTGGCCAAGTTTACCTGGCATACGACACTAAAATCATTTTGATAACATTTCACAGAGCTGAGATATCACCATTTACATATTTGGTGGCCATCTTGGCGGCCATCTTGAATATATTAAAATGCCCAAGGGTGCCAGGGTGGCATCATGCAGATCCTGATTCAGTAGGCTTTGAAGATACAGAAACCACCGAGAACCATTGTGGGCCAAATTTTTGGGTTTTGTGGCTTCGGCACCAGACTATTATTTTACTATGCAATTAAAATTGTTTTAACATTTATTTTTTTAACTTACCTTATAGGAACAGAGACCACCATACAGGGAATCGTGTAGAATGTTGTTTAGTGTGCCTTTTGAAGAGGCACTTGATTTTGCACGAAATCATTTTGGAACTATTGCAAGATCATTTACATTTTAAGATCAATGAAACCAGCAACACCATAAGTAGAGGTCCCAGTGACAAAAGGTACATTTTTACATGCCTTTGAACTTTAAATACATACTAGAAATATACTAAGCAAGCTAAAGAAAACAAGTCATCGTTGATGACACAGTCCCCACTTGTTAATGGGTACTTTGATTACAAGTCCTCAGAGAGGATAGAGTCCTCTTCATTAATTAGGTCTGTGATAAAAATACTTTGATACAGATGGCGCTCAATGGCCAAGAATGAGTTCCATGGTGATGAAAACATAAAACCAATGTAGGCCACCATCCTAAAGTTCATAAAATGAGTCAACTAGGAATTAATCAACAGGATGTTGTAAAACATTTTTGCATACAATCCTAATACTTAACACATTATCACTGGTACAATATTTCATGAAGTTTGATGCAGTATTTACAACAAACTATGAGATCAACATCTGTATCAACTTTCATCAAATTTGACGTTGTATTAATTTGTGGCTATATCACTCTAATTAGGAAAGTTCATTACATATGCAAATTACTTAAAATGACACTGATAAATGTCTTTTTCACTGTTAAAGCAATGTGAGCTTAACATCTGTACAAAGTTTCATGAAATTTGGTGCAGTATTTCTTGACATATCAGCCTACTTACGAAACTTCAATAACTGACATGTTACTGCTACATGACGTGAAACAAATTGACGAGCATATGTATGAAATAGGTCAATGTCCTTGTACCAACTTTGAATGATACTGGCGGAAATATGTCTGAGTTATGACTCTGTACATGAAAAATTTGTAACAAAATCGCCGCCACACAGCGATATTTGATCTTACTGTTTAAAAAATAGTGACAACATCACTGTTCGCTCCCATATAGTTATCAAACAAGTCAACAATTGTATGAAACATGGACATACATATACAAACAGACTGACATACACAGACTGGCACAGAGTGATGACATTGACCCCAAGTGTGCCTTGCCCATGGAGAGTGATAAATATATAACAAACAGCGGAATGTAATGATAAAATAGTTAAGTATAGGCCTATACAGGCACTGAGAGTGAATATGTTACAGCAATTTGATTAGTTTCTTTTCCTTTTCTACTTCTGTGATAATCTTTAAGACAATCAATCTGCAAGGCAGTTTATGTATTGATAAATATGTTATCTTTTACAAGCACACAGTAAACTGTTCTTGATTTTTCATTTACATATTTGACATAGACTGAAATACATAACATGCAACCAATGTTTACACTTTGCCCATACACCAGATACATGGAGAAATTTCAACATACAATCTTCAACTCAGAAACCCTAAAGGGAAAAGTAAACATTGTTTTCTTCCAGAACAGCAGGTGCATCCACATCTGGAACAACTTACAAACTTAACCAATTACACACGGATGATGACACAAGAGATAAAGTTAAACTGTGGTGAACTTGACTATTCCTTTCAAATCCTTAGCTTGATATCTTATATTTATTCAAGTTGGTACAAGGACATTGACTTATTTATACATATATTTATACATATATTTACATATATTTATACATGTATGTCGATTGGTTTCACGAGATGGTCAAATATGGCCACATGGTGGCAATTTTGTTATGGTTGTTTCATGTCGAGAGCCATAACTCTGATCTTATTCAAAGTTGGTACAATGGACATTGACTTATGTCATACATATACGTGTTGATTTTTACGCTCCCATATATGCATATGTATATATGCAAATGGGAGGTATTCGTATAAGTTGGCAAAATGGCGTCTGTGTGTATGTATGTAAGTATGTATGTATCTCTGTTAGTCCGTCCACATCAAAAACTCATAAACCGTAGCACCTACTGTCTTAGTATTTGGTGTACAGGTGCACCTACGGGTGGAGATGTGAATTTGTTCAAATGAACATGTCAGTGCCAAAATATGCAAATGAGGGGGATAACAGAAAAAATCCTGCAAATGGCTAAAACTCACTAAGCATTGGTCAGATTTGGTTGAAACTTGGTATGCAGATTTCTTTAGGTATTCTAAATTATGTGTGCAAAAACTGGGATGAAATTTGCATGTTTGTATTTTTAGGGTATTTTTTCCGTTTTTAGTCAAAACATCTTGTTCTCTGAAATCGCTCGTCTGATTGCTATGAAACTTAATATTCATGTTCCTCAGAATGACCTCAGTCATGCTTGTACAAATTGTATTGATAATATATTCAGTGTTTGATCTAGAGTGCGCCATTGCGCATTGCTATGTTTACAGCCGTGCTCCATGACTGCACGAGGATTTACCGTAACGTGGTATATATCAATCACGACATCTTGCGACAATGACGTAAGTTGGGATGACGTATTTTACTGGACGTGTGCAGAAGGCCAAGGCGTATGCCAGCGACTATGCCGTGACTATGATCTGTAAAGCCGCCGGTTGTCTCCTCACCCACGCCCAACGCCTTTGCTTTTGTTTGGTACTATGTGTTGTTTAAAATTGTCGAGGAAATGCTTTGGTACTTCGCTATCATCTGTTCCATCCTCTTTGAATTCAAATGTTTCAAACATTATTTCACCCACTTCACCCATGGTGTGTAGTATTGTGTCACTTTTTGTGTGCCTCAGTTGAATCTTTCATGCAACGTACCTCTTAAATAACACTCCATGTGAATTCTCCACTTTTTCCATCTTTCAGTTCTCCCTTCCTTAGAGAAGTCTAATTCACTTGGTTGTTTTATATGCTGGGACATCTGTTTGTTACAGTTTTGGTCACTTATTTGACTGTCTTCCTTACACCGTCCAAACTTTCTTGAATGGGTTTGTTCTCGGTGCTTGTATAGGCCTATTCTTAACAATTTTATCATTACATTCAGCTGTTTGTTATATCTTTATCACTCTCCATGGGCCAAGGCACACTTGGGGTCAATGTCATCACTCTGTGCCTGTCTGTGTATATCAGTCTGTCTGTCTATGTATGTCCATGTTTCATACAATTGTTGACTTGTTTTGATAACTATATGGGAGCGAACAGTGATGTTGTCACTATTTTTTCTATATTTTTCCACTGTGTGGCAGCCCTGCAGGTTTCTTTGTCTACTCCAATGTTGCCATTGATTGGTATTAAACTTTGACTTTCTTTCTCCTTTTATTGCTATTTGTTTTAATTGGAAAGCATATTCTCGTATTTACAGGATTTATGCAGATTGTCTTCCTTACATCAGTAATGCGAATGAGAGTCACGCAACACTGTGCTCATCCTGGCTACCTCATCTACCACCAAGAAACTGCAATGTGTCCATGCGAAAATCTGCAGTACGATAAAGAATTACACATAATGTGGGTAACTACTGGGAACAGAGGTGCCCCAACCCATATAGTACCACTTCTTCCAAAATCACACGCAACACGACCAACTACACGAAGTCGAACTAAAATACGTAAGTTTGTGTACCCTACTATTTTGTGTGACTGAATTATACAAATATATTGAAATAAATAATGGACACCATAACTTACTGGCAGAGGTCCAGCACTGTACATGTGGGCATTTCAATAGAGTTGAACAAAGGGTTCTTTGTCCATAGAATACAAGAGTTTTTTAGTCACAAGAGATTTGGTCTGCTGTGTACCTCTCCCCTTAGACTAATTAACCCAATTGTGCCCTGTATGTATTGATAAAGAAGGTGGATATCTTTGATAGCTCATTTCAGGATGGCCTGACCAAAAAATGGGGAAAAAAATTCCGTAAAAATACAGATTTGCATATTTCATCACAATTTTAACAAATCTAAGTTGGGTTATCCCTAGGGACCTGTATACCAAATAACAAAGCTGTCTGACCAGTGGTTATGAAGAAGTAGTACATGTAGTACATTGAAGGACACAAGTTTATCTGACCTTATGATGGTCCAGCTGATGAGCCCACCAATTAGTGAATTTGATCCCCATGAAGCCATAAACTTTTGGTTAAATGACAAGCACAGGAGACCACAGACACGGACACAGTCAATGAAGGATATTCCTGTTCCCATCATCAGTGTTGATGCCGATGCCGATGCCGATGCCGATGAGAGACCAAATACAGAAGTGGTTGATTCTTTGCCTGTTGCTGACCCAAAGAAGGACTATCACTCTGATGAAGATTCTGGGGCAGAGGAGGGATTTTATTCAGATAGTGAATCTGAATCTGAGGACATAGACTATCGTCAAAATCATGCTATGAAAGCATATGCTTTATTTCAATCAATTACACTTCAGTAGAAAAAATACCGCCAATGGCGCTGTATAATAAAGTGAAAGTGGCTTCACACATCACTCATCTCGTCTTGTATGTGCTTTGGTGTGTTAAGTGTCTGAAATGTTTTGGCTGTTTGTGTGAAAATTAACAAAGGAATCGTTAATTTTAAAACAAGCCATTTGCTTGAGCAGGACTAGTAGATTTCATTTAGGACTTCTAAACATGGGGCCCGGGGGCACCGACGTCCTTTGTGCCTCCTTACTGTTTATTATTTGCCATAAATGTGAAATTTGGCAAAAAGTCAAATTGTTTGGACATAAATGAAAGTTAATATGAAAGTGAATCAAGAATAAGAGATGGAACTCAATAGGATCAACAATATCTAAACAGGAAACGGTGAACTTATATGATACAGAAGGGGAGAAAATTTAGCCACAAACTATTGTAATATAATGGACAATGGCTAATCTAAACCAAATTACTTAAACTGGATTGTTGGCATTGATTACACATGTATTTATTGTCCATCAAATAGAAAATAAATTTGGGCCATTGACTAAAAAACATTTGCTTGTTACACTCACCACACTTGTACTTAGTATTTGGAGTGTACACCTATCTACAATACAATGATAAAAAGTTTTGACTCTGAAGGTCAACAGTGCATCTTTAATGTATGAGACTAAATAAGCTTACCCCTCAAGTACGTATAGGCCAAAAACAATATTTAATTTTGAATTATGTAGTGCAGGGAAGGACATAGAATATGGTGAAAAGCAAACTAAATTAAAACTGAATATACAGTTATATGGAAATGTTGTTTTACAGTCATGAGTATCTAGTGTGTGCAGAGAGACAAATATTAAAATTGGACAGTATCATCCTGACCAGAGTTTGTCTGAGTGGTTGTTTCCTTCTGATTTTCTGACACGGTGATAGGTACAAAATAGTATGTTATTCACCATAGTTATGCAACATAGCTTGCATTTTGTTCACAGTAGAACTGAGTTTTACATGCAAGATAACTTTCTCATAAACTGTAAATTCTGGCTTGTGGCAGCTCAAACATCGCAATACTACATTTTTTGATATGATATGGAGTGACTTGCACACATATGCATATGCAGTGACAGTCGATATATTCATAGTAAGAGTCTACTACATTCAAGCATAGTGATGTTGACAACTACATGCATGCCAGTGCACGATTTCAAAGTAGCCAGGAGGAAATTCTAATGGTCTTTTAGTGGAAATATAGGTATTAAACGACAGTGAAACAAACAACATTAGTTATCGTGACCTTGCTAAAGTGCAATCTCGGATCATGTATGATCTGATGATCATGCCAAATTACCATGTCGGATTATGCCGTGATTCTGAAGTGCGCGTAAATCGGTCAACAAAAGCAGACATAGACTCTCGCCAGTCGCTTGTACTGCTTGGTCTCGCGTAGCTTTCGGTACCGTATTTATACAAGCTCGTGCCTTCGGCACTCGACCTTGCGCCTTCGGCGCTCGATCGCCTACGTTGGATTACTACCGCAAGTGACTCCGGATCCGGTCAAAAGAAGGCACGAGGACTGTCGACAGTCGAAAGCACACACTGTCTTCAACAATGATGTCAAAATCAATGCACAACTGTCGAAATTACCCAAAATAAGCAACAGAAAACTTAAGTTATCGCTGTATCGAAAGGACAGTACATCAACATAAAACGACGCTAGTTTGTTATGACATGGAGGTAGAAGGACAGAGCGAATTCCCTCGCTCTCACCCAGCTATTACTAACGGGCCGCCGGTGGGATTGCCTCGCTAAAGCAATGCCAATGGATTCGCCGGTAACGAAGGAGCGTTTCGTGCCAAAAAAATACATGACAGCAACAAAAATACAATCACTGTGAACTTCATATTTACAAAATATCATCAAATAAACGCTAAAAGCTTCAAACGTCAAAATTCGCACAAGACCGAGAAACAAGACAGCGTCGGTTTGATTTTTCAAAGTCCTTGCCAGGAGCTGGTCCTTATGCGCATGCGCATATTAAGGGGAGACCCATTTGATTTCAGGGGGGTATGCAGGAAGTGGGTATGGGAACTTTTTTTGTCAGAGAGACAGCATTTTTAAATTTCAACTGTCACACCTGCATCAATTTTTTTTATCAAATGGAGTAGCAGTGCAATTTTTCAAATTTAAGCCAGTGTTTCACATATCACAGGATGGTTTTATATATTCATTTTACATTCCAACGAATGAAAACAAAATGGAAAGTCTAGTATATATACAACTTTAAATTATAGAACACTTTTTTGGCAAATCAACAGTGATCAGTACTATACCTGCTTTTCTTTATAACAGTCAATTCCTTTTAAGTTCTCAGGGGAGATGTTATCTTTTGTGGTCAGAGAAACAAGGCTCACACATTGTACTTCATTATATTTGTTGTTCCTCAATTTTTCTTTGACAACTTGTAATCTTTCTAACATATTTATGTTGAGAGAATAATATATTGGTTTTTACACTAGTTTATTGACTCCTGTCTTGTGTTTTAAATTTTCACAATGTACAGAAGTCAAATAGTCCTATCTAGATATTGCCTGTACCATTGAGATATTGCAACAGAAATCCTGAAACATGATTTCTTGGGTCAGAAAAGGGAAGGAAAACATCGAGTGCACTGAGATGTAAAGTAGTCAATGCTTATATCATAAGTGCTGGGAAAAAAAACACATGAGAATTGCTTGTGGTAAAAACATTTGTGCTGCCTATGGCAGCATGCTAGCAAAGAACACATGAGAATGAAGTTTCCAAAATTTTGCTCATTTCAACTGCATAATGACAATTCCTTTTTTATTTCTGTCTGTTATGAGAATTTTTTTTCTCAAGCATTACAGGCTTATTTTTTATCTTTATTTCACCTGGTGACAATTTTTTTTCCTCAAAATCCTCCATACCCCCCCAGAAATCAAGTGGTTCTCCCTTAAGTGAGTCCCTGACCTATGCGGGCCATCGCCAGTGGATGGCCTCAGTAGAACTGATATGCCTGCCGGTACCATCATTCTTCAGTCGATCAAACGCGCCTTTCGTACCAAATAATACACGACAGCCGCAAAAGTGCATCACTGTCAACTTCATAACTATAGAACATATTGAAAGACACAGTGAAACGTTCAAAAAGTAAAAACTGTGTGCGAGACCGAGAAACAAGATGGCGTCCGATTCGATTCTTTAACTCAGATTTTGTCCTAGAGTTGTGCGCATGCGCAGACGGTAGCTTTAACGAAAGCGAGTCAAACTCAAGTAAATATAAAATAAAAATGGATAAAATATTTTTTAAAAATAATACAAGGCATGTATCACCAAATTTTGAACATTTCTGACGGCATTTCAACTATACGAACACCCATGCCAAATATCACAATAATCAAATCAGTGCTTTTGAGGAAAATTGAAAATAGTGGTTTTCACAAAAAAGCTAAAAAAGTGACTTTAAAATGATTCAATCAAAAAAAGAAAAAAGACCGTTTGAGATACATGCCAAAGTGACCACCAGACCAAATTTCAGAAAAAGTTACTGAAGCGTTTCTGAGATACCTGCGTCCACAGCATACGGCCCACTGTATGCAACAACAGAGGCCGCGTCATCACATTAGTACTTTGGGCCAAAGGCCCAAAGGACTAAAATGAACTGCTACTAGTCCTTCGGGCTAGTGGATGATTTGACCTTATGTCAAGCCCTGATTTATTACCGATATATTACAAGTGTTACACCCTTGTGTTTTAGTAGTTAGGATTATTGTTGTCTATTGAAATATATATGTCATAACACTACTTTTTCAACACTCATTATGCAGCTTGCATGAGCACTTGACTTGCCTTGTTACAGTGTAAACTTTATGTCTAACAATGTCTAACATGAATGTACTCTGTGCCTTATAAGTTCAGGCAGCAGTGGGGTCTATACTGATAATGCAACAGAACAACAAAAGAAATAGTTGATTATGGATTTATTTGGTCAGATTGTAACAATTATGACTAATTTAACCAATGTTACTGTCAGACAAATTGGGATTGGGGAGATATACTGTATGGGCTGCAATATTATTTGTTTAATACATCGATGAACATATCTAAGATCAATGCAAAAAATTTTGACACACCAAACTGATGAAATAAACGCAGGTTGTCATGGTGTAAAGTGACCACTTAGAGGTCAGTTTTGATTCTACAAATTTGGCTTGTGCATGTGATAATGATTTTACACATTCTTGTTGATTCAGATAGATTTGATATAATGTAGCTGCTCCTAAAAATGAAGTTCTTTTAACCAAGACAGGTATAATTAATGCATTATAAATATTGAATATAACATTTAATTCTGCCTTGTTTTCAAGCTTCGCCATAACATTCATACAGGACGTTTTACTTAAGGAAGCAATAGCTGTCCTTGTTGCAACAAAGCATGGTATAACTATAGAAGCTGCTGATAAGCTTTGTCAGCAAACATAAATATTGAAGCTCTTGTATGCAAAAGTGGGCAAGTCATGGACATGGTGAGTGAGCTATTCCATGAAATGGTGCCATTTTCTAGTCATCTGTTTACTGCATACTGGCAGTATTCGCAATTTACAAAAATCTCATACAACCCACCATCCAATGCTGCAGTACTATGCATGGATTTTGCAGAACTACACTTGCCAAATGCAAAATGAACTACAATCAGCTCATTGGACTCAAAGACAGACTCATCCAGTCATTGCCTACTACAGGGATAACAGCAAAGTGATATGTGAGGCTAGTGGACATCATCTCAGATGACTTAAATCATGACAGCTATGTGGTGCATGCACAGAAACTGTCAATGAACACCTGAGAAAGAAGAGAAACCTTGATGTGAAGAAAATGATAATATTTTCAGATGGCTGCTCTTAACAATACAAATCCCGAATACCATTCGCTGATGTTTCGCATGAGAAGATTTTAGATGTTCTGTAGAGAGGAACTACTTTAGCTCTCGCCATGGAAAGGGGCCATGTGATGGAGAGGGTGGAGTACTGAAAGTGGCACTATCGAGAGCTGTCCAAAATGAAGAGTTGATACCAAATAGCACTTATGAAGCGTACAATTACTGTTTGTGAATACACCACCGCTAATTTGAGGGAAAGAGAGGAGGGTTTATTGCAAAAAGAAGAACGGAAACACCAACAAATTATAGACTAAAGCACAAAATGAAACAGCAAATCTAAAGCAGTAAAGGGCATAGAACTAGTGCCCTTGCAGATCTCAAACTAAGTGCTATCAAAACTTACAATGCAAAACAGTCAAATAGAAGTAGCAAACTAACCTACCATAAAATATGAGCAAACATATACCATATGGAGAGGGCCCCTTCAGTCAAGCAGCCGAGCAGAGGTCATTGGTGACCTTGGGGCCAAGGTCTGAAATGACCTTGATGATGAATCCATCCTGAGAGGCCGAAATGTGGGAAAGGAGTGGAATTCGCGAGAAATGGGGGTCAGGATGGAATCCAAAGCCTGGACACTTGAGAGAAAGGGAAAAAGAGAGGAGGAGAAAGGGATGGTGGATGTTGGGGATGGTGGTGGGATTGACCGAGCTAGTATGATCATGAACCCAGCGGCTGAATGAATGAAGGAATGAATGGGAGCGATGGGACAAAGGCTTGATGATGTGAAGTCGTGTGCAAACGTGGCTGATTGGCTGGGAAGGAGGATTGATAACAGTCATGGGTAGAAGAGCTGATTGGCTAAGGGAACGACGGTGAAGACGTAGGGAAGGCAGATAGCTAGGCGTTATCACAAAACACATCTGTGATAAAACACAGATTCCACTTTGTGAATACACCACCACTAAGTTGAGGGAAAGAGAGGAGGGTTTATTGCAAAAAAGAAGAACGGAAACACCGACAAATTATAGACTAAAGCACAAAATGAAACAGCAAATCTAAAGCAGTAAAGGGCATAGAACTATATTAAGTGCCCTCGCAGAGATCTCAAACTAAGTGCTATCAAAACTTACAATTTACTTTTCAATTTAATTAGTTTTTATAATAAAAATCAATTGCATTAAGACTCAGTTTTGTGTTTAGCGTGTTTTAAACCTTATACTACGAATACATGTTGGTGGAAGTTGTTATTATGTCTATAACTCACCGTAAAATAGTTTGTTACATCCAATAATCGCTAGGTCAAAGGTCAAACAGGTGCGTCCGCGTACTATACAAAATACAGAAAGTTATTGGACGGTCAAACTCCCATAGGTTACGGCATTAGGTGTATAATAATGGAGAGTATTCAAGTACTCTGTTGTGCATATTATTGTTTCCCGAATTCCTTCTAAACATTTGGACCCAGCATCCCAAGCGAATATGTATGGACTTGCAGTCAGGAACCTGCCGTATTGTGAATATTTAGTTAATATGCGCTTTGTCTATTTTTTGTGGCAGTTTTCAGCTTGACAACTTATTATAATGATGGCAATACAACTAAATTATACTCCCAGTTTGTAATATACATAAGAAACCAGCCGGGAATGTCTCTATATGACCAAGTAATTATCTAACACTAAAAGTATCATCATCAATAATGGAGCAGATCATCATACAGAATGTTAATCCAAAGAGCAATGGTATCAGATAGAGAAAACTGGCTGAAACCCTATGATTGTTTTGAAAACGAATAACAGTATGATCTGGTATAATGTTGATATTGTTATATAATTATTTGGCCATCATAGAGACATTCTCGGCTTGTTTCTTATGTATATTGCAAACTTGGTGTACGTTTTATTGTGATGCACCAGTTTAAACTCCATTTGGCATACACATGTGTGCATATCAGAGTTATACTCAGAGGTTCTAAACGGCAATTGAGGGTATCTGGTTGGGGATATAAGACCTCTGGGGAAAATTTGCATATTTGGCGAGAAATAATACCACAGGGAGAACAGGAGCCTACTTCCAATTTATAAACCCTGAAAATTATTATTACTGTTATTGTTGTTGTTGTGTTTTTGTTCACTTTTATTATCTTTGATGCTGTTATTTTGTTGTTACTGCTAATAAAAGTATCACTGTCATGCAGAACCAGCTATAAAACAATTAATGTTGTCAATGTTCAATTCATAATATGGTTCGCCAACCCTGGTGACGTACTCCTCCCTAGAAACACTCATGGATGCAACTTGGTCCTTGCTCTGATCCATAAAGTCAACGTTACTCGCCAAAAAAATCATCAAATCAAAATCTCAATAGCACAATTTTGCCCTGAGGCAAGCTGTCATTTGTCATAATACAGAATTCTGCTCCATACTTTGCCTAAACCGAAATCAGTACTTTTGACGATGTATTATGCCATTGCCTGTGGTTAAATAATCGCAATCATACCAATCCATAATCCAATAACACTAGGTCAAAAATTGTAAGACAATAGTTGTAAACATAGACACAAAACAGCACAGAACAGACAGTAAATAGACGGTACAAACAAAGTCAAATTCATGAAAGAAAGATATATGGACCTCTGGCCAAAAGACCAAGAAGTGATGTCAGGTGTTTCGAAAATAGTAAGCGCATCCTGCCCACATGTGGCACCCGCCATATATCAATCTGTAAGTCAGATAGGTAGTGGTCACTAACTAAGGCCCAATGTCACCGATGCCATCAGTGATCATTTGTCGAAGAGAGATATTGTATTTATCTACCAGCTTGCGATACCTGCCAAAAAAGCGTTTGAATGTAGAGACAAGTCTTGCTCTGGTGTAACCTTGATTTAACAGTTTGAAAGAGAGATGGCCATGTCTCTCTACAAAATCACCATATGAACTGCATGCTCTTGCATATCGTATAAGCTGGGAAATGTATACCCCATAAGCAGGTGAGAGTGGAATATTACTGATGAGGTGTGGAAAATTAATTATACTAAAGTTGAAATCATCTCTCTTGTCATATAGCCTAGTAGAAAGGTGACCATTGGAGTCAAATTCAAGTAAAATGTCCAGATATGAAGCAGAAGAGGCCGTTTCTGTAGTTTCTTTAATCTCCAATTCTGGAGGATAAATCATAGCGAGATATTTACTGAATTCAGAGTTATTCAATGAAATAACATCGTCTATGTATCTAAATGTTAGGTTGAAAGTACGAGCTACAGAGACCTTTTTCTGCTTGATAAGGTTCTGGATAAATTCTGCCTCGTATGAGAACAGAAATAAGTCGGCAAGTAAGGGAGCACAGTTAGTGCCCATGGGAATTCCTATACACTGTTGGAAAATGTATCCTCCAAATTCAACAAATATGTTGTCAATGAGGAAATCAAGCATACTGATAATGTCTTTCTCGGTATAAAACACTTTAGCATTAGTTGTATTTTTAACAAAATATGTAGAAATTATACCCTAATACACAAACACATATTATCTATACCACATATTTGTAACGGCGTGAACCGTTTTTGTAGAAAAAATGCTTGGTTGATGATGTTTTTCAAGCGTTCTTTCAATTTATCATGTGGTATTGTGGTATACAATGTGGAAAAATCGAAAGTTTTAATAGATGTTATTTTTGAAACAGATCTTGATTTCAAATTTTCCAAGAGTTCCTTCGAATTTTTTAATATCCACATTTGATTTATACCACTCCGAGAAAAGACAACATCACAGTATGATTGAAGTCCCCGTTTAACAGTACAAAGAACAGAAGTCAGTATCTTCGATAACTCTGTTGTTGAACATTTTGAAGATCCTGCGATAAACCTAGCTTTGTAAGGTGTTTTGTGGAGCTTTGGTATCCAGTATAAGCTAGGCAACTTATTATGGTCATCCTTTGTTGTAATATTAAAATTATCCATGAATGACTTATGGTTTGCCAAAATTTCAGATTTGTTGAACATTGATTGTCTGTAAGTGGAGTTGGTTGAGGTCTTAGTTACACCAAGTTCGTCTATAAGACATTCAAAATAATACTTCTTACAGACAAATACAATGTTATTGGCAGCTTTATCAGCAGGGACGACAACATATTTGTCATGGATATCATTCAAACACTTAACAGCATCAGGATCTTTAAATACAGAATAGGGTCTTCTGCAAACATGTGATCTTAGTCGACCAATACGGCCACGCACTATTTTCCTCACAGATTTGACCCATTCTGACAGTGTGTCCAACTCTACATCCTCCCTTTTAGCCCATTTCCTGGCATAATCTTCAACTGAGTCCATAATGATCTTAAAATTATGGTTCCAGTTGATCCTGCGAGGTTCTCTGAACTTGGGTCCACAAGATAATATCTTACGAAGGTGGTGATGTTCAACCAAGTTCAGATCACCAGTGATGACATGGCCAACTGGAGTATATTTGAAGGGAGATGTAGAGCAGTCACAGGATGCTGGTGTTTGAAGGAATTCATCAATTTTTAAGTGCCGCAATGCCTTATTGTAATTGAATATTTTATTGGAGATTGTCTTGGTGTATTGATATGACAGATAGGTACAGACTGGTTCTTAAAGTATACAGGTATAGTTGATGTAACCTTTTTGTTGTGTAGTATATTGCTGATATTAATGGCATCAATTCCTTTGTTAGTAAATGGAAGATGTATGAAATGACGATGATCATCAGTCATAGGTTCAGCACGAACAGGCTTGTATAGTCTGTATAGTGCAATGTCAGCAATAATACTAACCAGTCTGTACGGTTGTTTGTTCGGATCTGTCAAAGACAATCCCAATGCATAGACATGCAACCTTCTCAAGTCCTTGATGGAAAGAGCAAATAATGAAGTACGAATGTGATGGAGACCTAAAGGCTTCTGCAATAAAAGAAGCAGTTCATGAAATTTGTCATGGCAATTGGATGTAGCTGATGTATCCAATTTAGGCCGATGGTAACGCCTATGTCCATGACTACGTCTTCTACGGACAGAAGACTCAAATAGGCCCATCACATTCACTTCTGAACAACCAGGACTTGAGAGATTGCCTATATCTTTGATGTTGTCATTACAACCATAAGGCATTGCGGTACCAACTGTCTAATCCATGGTATTCTCTCTGTCTACGGAATGGTGAACTAAGTGTGGGGCTGTTGGTTGGATGGTATATTTTTTCAAGAATACGGACACGCATAGACAAAGTGGAGTGATCGTCCTGGTTAAAATGCTTATAAAGTTGCACATCCAAAGATCGATTCACTCCACTGCGATGTCCGTTCATTCTAGATCGTAAGCTGTTTCCTGTTTCACCAACATAAATGAACACTCAATTCCATAGATTACGTTTTTTGTTGTGCAATTCAGAGGTTCCAGACATTTGGTAGAATAGGTCTTACCTGTCAAACTACTACTGAACTGTTCTGTAGTGATGAGCATACTACAGGTTTTGCAGTTTTTAATACCACACTTTGTGATAGAACCTGTATAATCACAAGCTGGAGATGACTTTAAACAGTCCGTCAGTAGCAATTTGCATGGTTTAATTGTCTGGTAGCTTTCTCCATAATGCTCAGGCACACCTCGCATGAGTACCACTCATCAAAATAGCGTCAAGACACTGTAGCTCCCACCCGGACTTTTAGTGTGTTCTCTGGTCAGATATTTGAACATGTGTGAAAGGGATAAAGTGCATGAAGTGAAAATACTTAAATGTAATGTACTGGAGACAGTGAAATATGTTTAATGTATTTATTCAGAATATAAAATGGAAAAAATACAGAATTAGAAATATCGTATACTGTGATACAACCATTAACTAAACAAGTCATTGACAATGACAGTCCCCACTTGTAATAGGAGTATTAGTCTTGATGGGGCAGGGAAATGTGGTCATTAAGAAGTATCACTGGAGTGTATATGTTGAGATCTATGGGCAAATAGGTCTATGTCGTTGTTCCCAATTTGAAACACATGAGGCATGTCTAAGTTGTGGTTCTAAATCGGGAAAAAAGATCAGACCTCTAGCAGTATTGGCCAGCCAAGAAATACATATGCGCATAATAAATGAGGTACAAGATGTGACATCTTAAGGTCTAATATCCTATCAAAATTGGAGGGTATAGAACTTGTGGTTACTGAGATATGCATATATATGTATAATCAAGGTCAAAGGTCATTGAGGTTACATGACATTTTGAAAAAAAAAATTATATGCTAATTAATCCCTATATGCCAAAAAATCAGACCTCTAGCTCTATTCACTTGCCCAGAATTAGATGTGTGCAAAATTAATGAGGTAAAGCATGTGTTGTCATAAGGTCTCCCATCCTACTAAATACAAAGGACATAGCACTTGTAGTTACTTATTTATTGACATAAACATATATTTTAGGTAAAAGGTCATCAAGGTCACATGACATTTGGTCAAAAAATTTTCTCCTATAGTTATCCCTATATACCAAAAATCAGACATCCAGCTCCATTGGCTTGCTCAGAATGAGATATGTGCATAATTAATGAGCTACAATATGTGGCATCATAAGGTGTCCAATCATACCAGATATGAAGGGTGTAGCACTTGTGGTTACTGAGTTATGGACAAATATGTATATTTGAGGTCAAAGGTCACCGAGGTCACATTACATTTGTCAAAAAAAATTCTCTCCTATAGTTATCCCTATATATCAAAAATCAGACCTCTGGCTCTATTGGCTTGCTCAAAATTAGATATGCACATAATTAATGAGGTACAATATGTGGCATCATAAGGTGTCCCATCATACTATACATGAAGGGTGTAGCACTTGTGGTTACTGAGTTATGGACAAATATGTATATTTGAGGTCAAAGGTCACCAAAGTCATGTCACATTTTGTCAAAAAAATTGTATTGCTAGGTTATCCCTATATACCAAATATAGTTATCAAAACAAACCACCAATTGTATGAAACATGGGCCTAAATACAGACAGACTGACATTCACAGACTGGCACAGAGTGATGACATTGACCCCAAGTGTGCCTTGGCCCATGGAGAGTGATAAAGATATAACAAAAAGCTGAATGTTATGATAAAATAGTTAAGTATAGGCCTACAGACACTGAGGGTGAATATGTTACAGCAATTTGATTAGTTTCTTTTCATTTTCTACTTCTGTGATAATTTTTAAGACAATCAAACTGCAAGGCAGTTTTAATATTTAATTGACATAATTTAATTTAATATTTAATATTTAATTATTTTATATAATTTAATTGACATACATGTTATCTTTTACAAGCACACAGCAAACTGTTCTTGATTTTTCATTTACAATATTTGACATAGACTGAAATACGTAACATGCAACCAATATTTACATTTTGCCCATGCACCAGATACATGGAGAGATTTCAACATGCAATCATTAACTCAGAAACCCTATAGGGAAAAGTAAACATTGTTTTCTTCCAGAACAGCTGGTATATCCACATCTGGAGCAACTTACAAACTTAACCAATTACACAAGGATGATGACACAAGAGATAAAGTTAAACTGTGGTGAACTTGACTATTCCTTTCAAATCCTTACCTAACTTGATTGACATCTTAAACTAAAATACACTGCATGTTTAATGGCACACAAAAATACATCAGGGATGTACCATTTGATAAAAGGGGGTTGTCTGGAAGATTGATGAGGAACATCTTTTTTATCCGATACACTGTACATTCTTTTTTTCCCACTATCCCACCTTTTCTTTTTGACAAACCTTCTGTGGCTGATTTTTTTATTGACATTTGTTTGGATTTTTTTCAAAATCTGCCAGGACCCCCCCCCCCCTCATCACTCTTTAACATTGAAAAAAACTTTGAATATATTTGTTGGAAACCAAACCTGCTGAAATCACCTCAGCTATGTTTTCTCATTATTTTTTACCGCATTTCAACACCAAATACAGTTACCATTTCAAATGCTTACTGAATCACAACATTATCTTAAACATAGGGCCAATGTCCCTGAAGCTACTATAGACATGGATACAAAATTAAGTATTTCCTGACTGTATGAAATCATCTCACTAAGGTCATCCTAGGGACCTGTTAACCAAATATTAAAGCTGTCTGACCAGCGGTTTTGAAAAAAAACAAGCGACCCAATGGTCGACAGAGCTCTGCTGTGTTATGTAGAGAGCAGCTTTTGTGAAATATGTATTGATGAAGATGGTTGAGATCTTTGATAGCTCATTTCAGGATGGCCTGACCTAAAATGGCAACATTAGCTGCAAAATACAAAATTGATGATTTCATCATAATTATGTATAAAAATGTATACACAAATATCAAAGCTATCACATGAGTAACTTTTGAGAAACAAATATTTTGACCCAAAATGGCAAAATTGACCCAAAAATACAAAAATTGAAGATTTCATCAAATTTCACTATATCACACTGAGAGAACCCCAGGAACCTGTATACCAAATATCAAAGGCATCAGACAAGTAGTTTTTGAGAAACACATTTTTTGACCAAAAATGTCAAAAATTGCACCAAAAATACAAAATTGCAGATTTCATCATATATTCTATATATCATATTTAGTTTATCTGTAGGAACCTGTATACCAAATATCAAAACTGTCAGACGAGCGGTTTTGATGAAATAAATTTTTGACCAAAAATGACAAAAAAATTCCTTAAAAATACAGATTTGCATATTTCATCACAATTTGAACAAATCCAATTTGGGTTATCCCTAGGGACCTGTATACCAAATATCAAAGCTGTCTGACCAGCGGTTCATGAAGAAGAAGATTTTTTACCAAAAACGCCTTTTTTGGCACTAATTTGTATATTTTCAACAATATCAAAAAATCAAAAAAAGCACAATTATTTCAGGTCAGCCCAAAGTACTTACATGCTAATTTTTCATGTAATCTGCTCAGTGGTTATTGAGATTTTTTACTGTTTTTACATTTTTTCACTTAATTTGCATATTTTTGGCAATGACAACTTCATTTGAACAAAATCTCATCTACAGCCCATCATCCATGTACACACCAAATATCAAGATGAAATGTGCAGCGGTTTTGGAGTTTTTGATGTTGACGGACAGACATACAGACATACAGACATACAGACATACATACATACATACAGACATTTCCCTAGCCTATAAGAATAGCTTCCATTGCCATATATACATATGGCTATGGGAGCTTAAAAATTGAATTCAAACAACCTTGTAGCTTGTACTTTGCCAATGCGTTGTGTTTAAGCAACTGATGTTGTGTATTCAGATGATTTTCAATTTAGGCAAATACAGATTGACAGAGAGATTTGCATATTTAGCTATTGAACCAACCGTTGGATGCAAATGACAACACAGCAACGGAAAGCACACCTCAAATTAGTATTTGAGACTGACAATGTGGTACCAACAGCCAATGAGTTATCATATTGCCAGTAACAAAAAAGTTAGGTGTGGGGAGCAAAACTATCACAAGTCTACCTACCTGGCAAGTGGCACAAATATGGGAAAAATCTGAAATACTACTGTCTAATTTGGAAGCGAGTCAAATCCCAAACTCTGATCACAAATTTTATGTCGTGGATACAGATGAGTCGTATTGTGTTAAGACGGAAAAAGCAAAAACTGGTCAGAAAGTTACCTGCGAGGCAAAATGTGTGAATTTCAAGCATACAAATGGGTTATGTGAACACTGTTTAGTTGTTGCAGATATCACCAGTAATTTAGAACCATATATATGCCATTATAAAAGTAAAACAAAACCAACAATATCGTCAGTGTTGAAAGAAACAGTTCCACGTGGAGTTGGCAAAAAGCCTGGGGCAAGAAAGGGGAGAAATGGGGTGAGTTCTGAGCCCATACTAACTACTGTTACAACCAGCATTGATGAACCTGTAATATATAGATACACAAAACCATATCACGACAATAACCCTTTTTTGACAGTGCTTTTAGAAGATGCGCCTAATGCAAAATCATGCAAATCATGTGGGATATATTTCCCATGCAATAATCCTGTTTGATGTGGTGGTTTTACATAAAGAGCGGTATATTTACCCAAATACCGAAGGGACATGGGTGTATTCATCAAAACAAGAAAGGGCTGTATATTACGATCTGGATGTCAAATGCCTGAAACAAAGACATCCATACTTCTGGAAAGGCATTTTTAGAAATACCACAAAATGTTATGTCTCAGCTTAAAGCTGGCCATATAAAGAGGATTAAGGAACAGTTTACCATAGATGTCCTGTAAAATCGGACACTTGCATTGAGATCTGTGAAGAATGTCCACTTGTTGGCTTCCATGAGTTCTGTATTGTTATTTCATTTTATGTTGATTTAATTAGTACCTGTCCTCAACATTGACTATTTTTAGATATATTCACCATAAGCAGCTTCGTGTAACCTGTGCAGCCACAAGGTGATCAAAGTGGCTTCAGAATATTTGACCAGCGTGTCACTTAGTATGGTGTATAGGGTTGTTTAAGGAAGTCTTAATGTTATATTGGAACTGGTTTTCTTGAATCATATACTGTTGACATGTGGTAATGGAGATTAGCGTTAGTTCCTTTTTTTGAAATGAACTTCTTGTTATGTATACATATGTTATGCACCTAGACTGTCTAGTCATTCCCACGGTGTCCATTTGTCATTGTTGTGGGTGTCATTCATACCACAGGGAACTACGACTCAAAGGGAACAAAATACTTTTTGTAGACATGTATTTTAACTGAATAATACATTACCTCGTTATGCATTAAAGTTATTTTCATCATTGTTAGGCCTCATTATTGTTTCTTTGTATAAATTTACAACAATGTGTTTTTTGCAATGGGTCTACTGGAGCATAAGTAAAACGTTAATTACAGAGAAAAAGCAATATAAAATAGGAGTAAATATATTGTAAAACCAAATAAAATACTGTCAAGGGCTAGTGTGCTCACATTCGGTTTGAATTGGTAAATTCAAGAAATATTTAAACCAGAAAAACGAGAATGACAAAAGAAAATGAGGTCTGCAACTTAGGTACTGGAGGTCATCTTTAGGAACATGTATATCAACTTCTATATCAATGGGACAAGCAGATCCTACATACATAAGCAGATGTCAACAAAAAATTAGTCAGAGAAGCTTGACAAAAAGAAAAGGTGGGAGAGTGGGGAAAAAATAAAGAGTGGGAAAGGGATCTGGTAAAAAGTAATGCTACCTCATCAATCTTCTAGCCCCTACTCCCTCCTGAATATCAAATGTTCCACCCCTTGGTTGACCCTGTTTACATGAGACCAGCTGGCAGGAAATGTATTACAACCTTTGGGATGTTTTAAGTAATGCTATGAGTGCTATCATTCGAATGTAAACAACACTTGAATCAGTTGCAGATAGTGAAATGCCTCCCACTTGTGTGTCTTACATGCAAAAGTTGCAAAAATTGGTTTGCAATGAAAAAAATTACCTCAGCTTTGTTTTCTGGATCAAATTTTACTACAAATTGATATTAAATATGACAAAATTTTGTTCACGGCCTTTGAAACTCTCTCACAACATATCCTGGTTTGGTGTAGGTCATTTAAGGTCACAAACTGAGAAAATTACCTAAAATATATAAATTTGGGGGTTTCCCAACACTTTTGGCAGAAAATTTATCTAATAACATCCCTTAGGACTTTTGTACCAATTACAAATCTATCAGACAAGTAATTTTGAGAACAAGTTTCCTTGATTAAAAAATGACAATTGTCTTAAAAATACAAATTTGTATATTTCAGGACAATTTCTACATATCTAACTATTGTCATCCCTGGACATCTGTACACCAAATATAAAAGCTATCTGTCCAGGGGCTTAAAAAAATTTTTTTTAAAGATTTTTTACCAAAAATGATAAATATTGCCCAAAATAGTAATATTTCCAATTTTGTCGTAATTTCAACAATTAGAAGGGTGACACCATTGCAAACATGCAATCCAAATTTGAGAGCAATTGGGCTAGCGGTTTCAAAGAGAAGTAATTTTAGTTAAAATGAGAAAAATAACCAAAAAAATTCAGCAAAAATACAAAATTCGAGATATCTTCACGATATCCATAAAAACTGATTTTGATCAACCTTAGGAAACTGTGTACCAAAATATCAAAGCTATCATATTAGTAGTTTTTGAATTTAAAAAAGTTTGACCAAAAATTTGGAAAATTGCCCCAAAATTACAAATATGAAAATTTCAATTCAATTTATATAAACTTGACTGAGGTCATCCTGAGGAACATGTACCGGTATACCAACCTTCAAAGCAATCAGATGAGTGGTTTCAGTGAAAAAATTTTTTGCTAAAAATTGAAAAAATACCCCAAAAATAGAAACATGCAAATTTCATCCCAAATTTTAAACACCTAATTTAGAATACCTAAAGCAACCTGCACACCAAGTGTCAACCCTATCTGACTAATGGTTACAGAGTTTTAGCAATTTGCAGGGTTTTTCCTTTGTCCCAGTCATTTGCATATTTTTGACACTGACAAGTTCACATCTCCACCCCTAGGTGCACCTGTACACCAAATACTAAGACAGTAGCTGCTGCGGTTTAGGTGTTTTTGACGTGAATGGATATACATACATACATACATACGGTACATACATACATACATACATACATACATACATACATACATACTACATACATACATACATACAGACATACATACAGACATGCAAATCAGATGCAAATGAACTGATTCAGCTCACATTGGTTTACCAAATGTGAGCTAAAAATAAAAAAGAAATTATACACAGCTATATGGCACGTGACAAGTTGTGTGACATTATAACCGAGAATTGCATTTTTAGGTCATATCAAGCACGATAACCCTGAGGTATTGCTATCTCTAGTCTACCAATTACAGGCAAACACAATCAGCATTGGAACACCATTCTTTAGTATTGAATAAAAAATATTGCATATTTCCTGTACCCGACCTACCCTAGAAAAACCCACTGACCCTAGACTTTTTGTATCTTCAAGAATTTCTAGTCTGTTCGGTTTGCGCTCTGACAGTGAACCTGGCACAGCTCAAACCAAACTGACGTGTTCCACAAACTTCCTCTGATGAAGGTCGTCCGTGTACGTCCGAAACGTTAGGAAGAATAAACATCTATTGTATAGTCAGATGGGTCTTGTCAACTATTTTTCACACCTCATGATATGTTCATTTGAACAATGTCACATCTCAACCCTGGGTCTACCTGTACACCAAATATTAAGATGGTGGGTGTGGCAGTTTGGGAGCTTTTGCGTGTGACGGACATACATACATACATACATACATACATACAGATATACAGATGCCACCGACTCACCATATAAGCTCTTTTTGGTATTTATATACATACCAAATATGAGCTAAAATGAAATGAAAAACACTGAATAGCATTCTCCAATTGGTCACATTTTTCTACCCTGTGTCAGTCAAAAAAGGTAGAAAAGGCACTGATTAGCGATGATACCATTTTCGCTTAGTTTATTTGTTTGGCTGCCGTTTTATCGCATACTCCTGCCAAAATATGTGTACGCTTGCACACTTACACAAAACATTTTTATCTTGGTACAAGAAATCTAAGGGCGAATCTTCAGATATTGGTAGGGGGTGGTCAGAAACGGAAAAAAAAATTCAGAACAGAAAGTTTGGGGGGTGGGGGTAAGTCTTCACACTACATTGCAAAATGAACAAAATATTTACAACAAAACACAAAATAAATCTGCAAGACTAAGAAAAAATAATTTGCACATCTATTCTCATTTGAAAAAAAATTAAAATTTGAAATTTTCAGTTGTACAATTTTTTTTTCACAATCCGATCGTGACCACCCTCTCCCAAGATCTAATTGTCTGTCCCTAAACCTCGAGGTATACATGGTTTTGTGCGATGTCAACTTCCTGGTTCGCGATCGCACGACTTCGCCAAATTTATCGTACTTTTTAAAAAATGGAACATTAATTTGGCAGCCATATTTAATACATGCAAATTAAAAAAGCATCTTTAAAAGCATTGAACCACCAGAAATGTTCCTTCTTGCCCATGAAATATATTTAAACTTTAAAATCACTGACATAGCTTATTTTATACGTGGTATATGACCGCAAATTTCTTTTGTAGGTATGTTAGCCAGCATATTTGATTATGCAAATTAACAAAGTGCATGCCTACTCAAACCATTGTATCGCCAAAATTATTTGTCTGTGCCAAAGAAATATATTTTAACCTTAAAATCACTGAAATAGCTTGTTTAATACATAGAATATGACCGAAAATGTATTTTTTAGGAATGTTAGCCGCCATATTGGAATTATGCAAATTAACAAACTGCCTATATGCAACATTATATCTCAAAAATGATTCCCCGTGCCAAATAAGTAGTGTCAGACTTTGAAATCACTGAAATAGCTTGTTTAACATGTGATATATGGCCAATTATGTTATTTTGTAGGATGGCTGGCAGCCATATTTGATTATGCAAATTAGACATATTTCCCCAAGGTAGATTCGAGGAAACTTTTGATATGTTGTTATTGGTACCACTCCAAAATGCTCAGGGAACAGTGAGGAGATAGTTCTCACAAAAACTGGTCTGTTTGTAGGCAAAAAGTTGATTGACCATGATCCAGTTCTACTTAGTGAAGTGAAAACACATTATGATGACACCATTTTAGATTTGTACACCAAGGAAGCACACAATGACCAAACATTACAATTTTTCACTGGTAAATCTACTGCGTCCCTCAAACTAGAACTGGGAAAACTGTTTGGGCATCATATTTCATTTTCCACAGTGAAAACTGGTGGATTTGTTCAGCGCAACTTTGGTAGTCGTATATTGAGGTATTGGGCAAATGTAAGAGATATTCTCAATCGCCAATGTTACAATTCGAAGAACAATATCAGAAAACTGGAGGAAAATTTTGAACGCCTAAAAAAGATTATGCAAGGGACACAATGGTCAAAGTAATACTTCTGTTCTGTATACTGCTGCTGGCGCTCTCTCAGATTGTCTTTTCAAGCAGGCAACAAAGTTCATCGAGAAATCTAATCTATCACCCAATTTGGCAAGTGTGGAGTTAAACGTACTAATGAAAGAAATTGACCCAATACTTTGGAATTTTCTCTTTCGTATTACTCAAAGTAAGAAAGAGAGGTCAAAGATGTTCCGCAATAATTTTTCTTTGAGCAAACACTACCTTGGTTTCCTTAAACATGGCTCAGTCAATAATCATAGACGATTTCTGCAATTTTTTTATAATTTTTGTCATCTATTGTACATGAAGAACAATGAGTGTACATATCCATTACATTTGATATTGGCAGATAGTGTAGATTCATACTCTGGGTCTACAAAGTATCCGCTCTGTTGAATTCTCTTGGAATCACTTGTTCAAAGACAACAACAAGGCAGCACATGAACAGAGTTGATATATTGCAAGAACAGTTTTCAAGTAGTTTTACTGAAGATGCCTTTTGTGTAGCATCTCCTGATAACATTGACATAGGTCAACCATATTCAGCTGTCACTCCAAACTTTAGCAATGAGGCATCCATGCAACTTCATATCAAGCCGTTGAGCCTAAGCCACTGACAGTCAAAAATGCAGGGAGATAATTTCATTTGTGGGAGTTCACGGTACATTTTCAGAATTGAAAATGGTTTCTGTTTGTCAGGATGCAAGTTCTCTTTTTCGAAGCATCAGTAGCTGTTGTTCTAGTAAACTTAGAAAGTGTAGTAGAGCAGGTGATGGTTTGCCCACCGATAAGTCATTCTGTGATTTGGAATGGACACTGTCATGTAAAATAAGAACTATTTTGTCCTCAGTGTTAGATGATGATCAGACTTACAAGTTTTTTTAAAAAACTATCGCATTAAATGTACAGACATTTCCTCTCACACAAATTTTCCTGATTTTGGATCAAGGGCTGTACAGCTTTCGAATCCTACTATACCTGGTGACTACACAGAATTGCTTTGTTTTTCATTTTTAGTGAAATGTCCAGTGCAAGTCTGCTCAGTAAGTGGAGAATTACTGTGTAAATTTGGCACTGTATTTTCAAGAGTAGAACCACTGTACGTTGTACGCAATTCATATGGATTTTTCAATTTATTGCTGTCAACTGATAGGATGTCTGACAGTCTGGACGTTTATGATGAAAGTGAACGGTTTTTTCTCAAACCTTGGTATGTGATAAATATAAGACTTATTGATCCAAATATTTTATAAAAGTCTATGACTGAAATATTTGGTGATAAGGTTTTTTGCAGTGAACAGGGCAATGTACCTGATAATGGTGATGATTTGCCACCAAAACCAAGAGAGAATGAAAACTGGAACTAGTCTGCAGTCATTCAAAATTTCTCTGGATGAAAATCAGCATTTTCTTCCAGAAACAAGTGCAGGATCTACTGCTTCTCGCACTAACATGACACTTGATGATTTTAAACTCTTTGATAATGAACATTCATGCTACAGAAACTTAGTAGTGATGTGTTTCTGTACTGCTTGCAAAAACACTGTAATCATGAACTAAACAGAGACTATTTACTGCCAAATCTGAGAAATATGCTTTCACAAGTCAAATCAACCACTGAAGAGGCTAAAGTAGTTTACTTGGGTGTTTTAAATGAGCCTTGTGATAGGTTGGAGACAGTTAAATATGTGGTTGAGAGATAGCATTCTGTGTTCAATGTTGGTAAAAGATTAAAATATTTAGTAGTTGTAGGTGATGGTAAAACCTTTGACCTTTTGGTGAAATTGAAAAGTGAATATGCAGATGAACTGCAGTGGTTGATTTGCTTCCCAGGAGATTGGCATCTCTAAAAAAAACTCAGCTTGTTCCTTTTAAAATCTACATGGAGGCAGGTTTAGAGGAGATAGCAAAAGTTACATTCAAAGAGGAAGGGTTACTGAGACTTCTTTGTTACAGTGTCAGAATTTCAAAAGATGTCACCGGTTTATATTCTAACTTGGGAAGCACTTTTCAATGTCAGTTGGCAGAGTTTTTCAAATATCGAGACACTGTGAAAGAGAGTTGGAAATGTAATATTGACAGTCAAACTATTCTTAGAAGAATACTAGATGCAAGTATAGAAATGGATACACTTTCCAATGAGGATAGTTGAGACCAGATAATTAAGATAATGGATGACATTAAGCAAAAATTACCCAGAATTGAGAATGAATTTCATTCCTTCGTTGAATACAACTCAGTACAAGATGACACTTTCAGGTTCTGGGCCAACTTTATCCACAGAGATTGCTTTGCATACATTTCTCTCTACCTGGGATTTCGCAGTTCATTGGAACCTTCATGTTGCAGCTATTAAAAAATTAGCTCCACTCTTTCATGCTTTTGATAGGCAAAATTAGTTGAGACTTACCCCATGCATCTACAAGATGTACTTTCCATGCCAGATTCAATTCTGAATCATTTAAAAAAGTGGTGGCTTTACAGCATCAGTGTCTGGATTGAGCTGGAGAGAACTGGCACTTGATGAAGTTCATGAGTCTATGATAAATTTGAATGTCAAAAATGCCATTCATAAGCCATCACCTGATTTACTTGATAACTTGGCGATATATCTTCCTTACAGGGCTGCCTGTCAGTCAAATATCCTAATGCAAACACTGTCACCCTCTGAGAACAAAAGTATGAACAAGACTAACAAGGCCAGGGATGACCAAAAGTCAAATAGGCAGTAGGATGAGCAAATGTGCCTGAGATACCTGAAGAAAGTGTGTGACAGTCAGGTTTTTCAAACTGTTGACACTGATTGGGTCTAGTTAAACTTTTTCTGGAGAGACAGCCACAGGATCCCTCTCAGAGGATCTGTCAACTTTTCATATAGTTGGTCAAAATGCTTTTGACAATTATGTCTCATCAAGACTTCTGAATACCCCCAGTACTGCTGCGCCAGTCAGGAGAAAAAACTTAAGACATTTATTGCCAGTGTGAAAATTACTAGGAAAAAATACGGACAAATGAGCAAGACAAAAAGCTAGTTGATATATGTTTAAAAGAGATAAGGCCCATTCAATAACAACTGGTATGGTACTGCTATCCAGTCTTTACAGCAGTTTATCCCTTTACCAAGAGCTATTTTTAATGCTGATGGTTCAATTTATTCCCAGTCAACAAAATCCAATGCTACCAATTTATGGAAAGAAAATGTCATTGTAGATACATTACCATCAAGCTTGGAACCGACCCTGGTAATTTTGGAAGGCATGTTTATTATCAACAGTGCACCAATACGAAGTCACCATAAAACTTTTCAAAATTACTTACTGTATTTAGTGAGACGTTGGATCGTGCCTCACTACAGGTGCAATGCAAAGTCAGTACACTTGATCTTTGGTCATCCTTCCTCGCTGTCAGGTGGACAACCAAGTCCAAAAGAAATTGAAAGAAATTGCCGAGAAAGAGATAGAAATCAGAAGTGTAAGACATATGAAGGTCTGTCTGCCACATCTCTTTCCCCAAAGGAGAAATGGATGGACTTTATAGGCAACCGGAAAAAAAAACAAAAGGCTGTTAATTAATTTGATGAGTGAGGGATTGCCAAAGCTAGTCAGAGAATTCATTGGCCCTGGTAAGGAATTTCTGACTGTTGGTGGTTGTGACGATGAAAAGAAAGGCAAAGCATATTCTGTATCTGGAGACAGCTGTATTGTGGAGAACACTGTGTACAATGGAATCATGAAGAAACTGACACCAGGATTTGGTTACATGTTACATGTTCTAACAGTGACTCAAGCTAGATTCTGGTTTATTCTCCAGATACTGATGTCTACCGTATTGGACTGCCATTTCTGTCATCAAATGATTTTGACATGGTGGAAAGTAATGGAATTAGTAATAAAGCAAATATATGTCCAGCTAAATGCAAAGTTTGCTGAGCAATCATATTTGAATTTAGATAGGTTATGCAATGCTATTGAACGTGACCCTGACCTAGCTGACATTCAAGAAAAAGAAAGGGTTAAATGTCTCCAGACATACATTGTATCAGGGTGTGATTATATCTCCTCCTTTGTCGGTTTTGGCAAAGCTGCATTTCTGCACGCTTTCTTCCAACATGCTACTTTTGTGTGTGGTAAAAGCTCAGCCTGTGGCAGCTTGGCCTCCACAGTATCTGAAGAAAGTTTTTTGGCATTTTTACGCCTTATGGTACTGTATATTACAAGCGCCATAACTGTGTATTTGCAAAGGATTTTACCGGACCAGAAGATTTATTTAAATACTATAAGGGAAAGTTTAATTCAACTGAAAGAGACAAACACATGCAGTGTATTACACACATGCGAAATACAATTTTTGCAAGAATCAGACATGAGGATGAGTGTATTCCAAATGTTACATCATTAGAGTATCACTGGCTCAGATCAATATTTGTTCAAAAATTTGGAATCAAGGTGACAAATCAGAAATTTATCTTCCTACTATACAGAGTATGGTTTTAAATTTGCAGATCGTAAACTAGAAATACTTTGGGACAGTGACGAGAATATTGCCTGTGTCCAGGAGACTGTTGAATGACACACTAAGGGATGAAACTGCAAAACAGGCTGCCAGACAAAATGATGCAAATGCTTTAAAAGATCTGTTCCATGTGGACCTGGGTGTCACTGTAAAAACTGACTAAATACAATGATGTCATGTTGTAATCCGGACGAATCTTTTGATGATGATGACAATGATTTAGTGGTTGGTGAGATGGACGGTGATTTATCTGATCATGAGGAAACAGAAATAATATTAGAAACAGAAGTAGAGTACACTCTTGATGAGGAAAATGTTATACAAATCCCTGATGAACAAAAATGAAACGATAATGGGTGGTTCTGATGATGATGGTGACAATGATGATGATTATGTGGAATAATGTTTGATATTGCTTTTTCCCTAAAATGTGACAGGGAAATCAAAGATCAGGTACGGCGTTAAACTGACATGAAAATTATTTTAACACATGGTATTACAATGTGTGGTCACCTTTAATCAGATAGTAACTCTGCTATGCAATGTTTCATTTATCTTGCCACTCCAAGTATGTCATTATGTAATAACAATTTGATCAGCTTTCTTAATGTTTATGAAACTGTTCTCAAAGATTACCCCATTTCAGATCAACATTTTAAAGTATCTTCTCCATCAAACTATTTGGTGAGCATATATGATTTGTAGTTGATATATTTGAGCATGACTGCATTGCAGAGAAGTGTCAAACCCCCACAGGAATGCATGTATTACAACCCACTGCCACTCAGTGCACTTAAAATGTATCAAAAGAAATTTCAGAAGATATATGTAAGTTTATATTTACGATTCACACATACGGTCGCCGAAAATTATGATTGGTTTAGTGTAAATACCTTATTTATCCATGCAGATTTTAGCTCCTACCAGCCATATATACTTCTTGAATGGAACAAAAAGCAGGGTTACTCTGTGTAGTGGTGTTCCACCTTCCAGGGCTTTCATCACTGCAAGAATGTGTACATTTACGCCTGATAGAACATAATAGTGTAATGTGTTTAGTTAAGTGGCTTATTGCTCAAAGGCGGCAGCGGTCAAGTCTTTTTCACGTTATACTTTAATTTGGACGCTGCCCAATGATTTCATTTGGAAGTGACTTGATACTCTTCGTTTTTGTTTCGTAATATCAATTTGAAATCGTGTTTTGAGAAAACAACATAAATATGCTTACGAGTCATAAAGACCCTACGCTTTTATCGGGTCAGCATCGGCTCTGCCTGGATTCAACTATGACGGAAATGGCGGTATACAAATTTCATTTCACAATTCCTGTTGTCTGGTGCTGAAGGCCATATCTGTACATTTTTACACATTTTACAGTCAAGATTTTTAAAGCCGTCTGTACAACGAATACAATAAAGTTTGATTGAGTATGGACCTTCAAGGTTACGTGACAGTGATATACTTCTCAAGCGGTTACAATTTATGAGACTGCATGGTATGCAAATTGGAAAGTTATACGAATTAGGGTCTTTCATAGAGTGGAACACACATGACATAAGCTCACTGTCAACCAAAGTAACAACTATTGTGATTGTTCATGCGACTGTTCCATGTATAAAGATACATTTATCAAGCGATGTATTGCAGAAGCTACTGCCATTCATCGGCAGTAGCACCTATTTTACTCTGCCACGATGGACAGATGATATCTATCGAAAATGTATCAAGTGTAAACGTGACAGTGATGGAACCCCTGGAAAGTGAAACTACACATAATTACGAAAAAAGCAATATCTGTTGGGATTTTTACTTTAGTAAGTTAAAGACAATTAAAATATTAATATATGAAATTCATCACTAGGAATATTGGAGCTTGTGAAATGTATTGAGCTTTCCTAGTCTTCTTTATGTGACAGTTGTAGTTAAATCTTCTCGTAGATTCTACATACAAGGTACCAGGAATTACGAATTTCAAACATTGGTAAGAATTTGATAGTTTGTTTCTTTGGTAAAAAGCTTTGATGCTGTAAACTAGCTCTGTCCCCTTGACAGACGACATAAACTGAACATCAGGAGCCTTCTCTTTTATTCTTGATAAGAAAAGAAATGTTTTTGCTTTGCTAAAGGAAAAATTAACAAAAATGAAAAAAGTCAAATTTTGAGGCGCAAAATACTTTGACGAAAGTCAGTTCGTATTCTTCATAAAAGAAGAACTTTCATGAGCTCCTGCTGCGTAGCTGTAAACTAGCAATGTCCCCTTTGCCAGACGACATAAACTGAATATCAGAAGCCTTATTGAATTTGCCACAATAATACACGATTTCGCAATTTGAGGAGATACTGTGATTGAGAATGGCGTCAGAATTACGTCTTCTACGATGATACTTCCCCATCTTCATAGATTACCATCAAAAACTTTTTTTCTTCTATTGTGCGTAGATTGCCTCATTTTTACTACCTGACAAAAATATTACGTTATGATTCCCCCTGCTCTACGTTTCTCGTGTTCACAAAGGCACCAACGCCAACTTTACTATTAAAAATAGTGACAATGTCACTGGTCGCTCCCATATAGTTATCAAAACAAGCTAAAATCAAGCTAAAAGATTTTTTTATCACAAATAGAAACTATTCCCCCAATAAAATAAAATTATACAAATTTCACCAGAATTTGATCAAATCTTACTGACGTCACCCGTAAAAACCTCTACACTTAGTTTCAACTCAATCGGACGTGTGGTTTCAGAGAAAAAAAAATTTGATCAATTTTGTGTGGGGATGACTTGTGTGTGAAAGAAACTCAAGATCTTCACTCACGATACATGTGGTGGCTGAATACACAGACAGCCGAACAACAAATTTCAAATTTATCCAGAAAATTCCGACTCTTCGCCACTAATTTGCGGGCAATTGCAACCAAAAAAGGCTGGAAAACATGTTCGCACAAAAGACGAGGATACAGAGTTTCCTGTACGGCTCCATCAAGGCCAATGCGACGAAAAGAGTGTGGTGATGTAAGAGTATCAAGAGACCAAGTGGAGTCTTACTTAGCACAAGATCCTAGAAATCGAAATATCCCTTTCGACACACTCTTTATCAACGAGAAAGTTGGATATGGAGCGTTTGCCAATAAAACAATTTTGCCTGGCGAAATTGTGACAGAATATTTCGGCGAAGTCGTCTCCAAAGAGGAATTTGAAAAGAGAGAATATGTTTACAAGGAACAAGGTAGAGAACCGACCTTGTACACGTTCAGACACTGCGGACGCATTTTATATTTTGATGGCAATCGTAGGGTAGATGGGAGTTTATTATGTCTGTGACAAAACTAAGGTGCTATTTTGGAACCACTCTACATTGCCAAATATTCTGAAACAAGGAAATTCTTATTGAAGGTCACCCAAGACTCCTGATAATAGTCTGTGTAAGATATCAGCTTGAGTAGAATTGGTCCAGAATTATGCTGCTGGCATTCATGAAAATCAGCCAGACTTCATGAAGAACATGCACTGACACTCATCACATGCGTTAGCTGTAACCTTTGACCTTTTTGCGCGACCTCATGATGGGAAACCATGCCAGATTTCTGTTGAACGCACGCTGAATGTCATGGTTAGTAATGATCGGTTTCGATTTGTCAACATCGTTGAATTTCTGACCGTTCAGAAATTCATTTTGACCATATTCTTGGAATTGACACAGGTTGAACACGATGATTCACCATGATTCAATATGATTATTTAATGAATCGGTCGCGATGTGTGACAAAAAAAAGTGAAAATATTCCCAAAGTTACAGCTTCTGTCCCTCAAATACTTTCACCATGGCATATTTTGGAATTATCGAAGCTTACTCAACATGTATGTAATATACCAACCTACCGTTCATCGAGGACATGATAAATGGAAGTCCTGGCACTGGTACAAGCATATTATACGTTCTGTTCGAGCCTTTAAAGGTCACTGACGACATCAATTTTCCAGGACCTAATATTCTGAGCGATAATTTTTTGGACTCCTTGCAAACATTGGATCCATTTAGATCATTTATATATATCTACACGTTACTTTATAATGCTTGGCAATCCATTTACATCCAAATTTGTGCAGAGACTACATCAACTAGGCCTCATATGAATAAAATAGGTTTGCAATAAGTGGTGGACAGTTTATGCCTATTAAATGCCTATACTTTGCATCAATAATATATCAGATGCAACATCTTGATTACTTTCAAAACAATGTATTTGATTGTTGGCATCGGACGATCCTATTGGACTGATTCCTATTGGAGTCCAATAGGACTTTTTTGTAAGGGTTTTAATGACTTTCGATACTGATGTTTTTTAATTGGCATACCAACATATTACTGGGTACTTGTTTGCAGGCTTACAGGAATTGGGCTCTCAGCATTTCTTAAGGGTGGCATCAATTTTCGCTGAGCGACGTATGAGCCTCTACCTCGTCGATGCCACATTCTAGCAGACTCTTAACTCGGCCTGGGTAATCAAATATGACATGCTCATACAGCGACATCGGATACTTATCGTCATGTGTATCTGTGTCATGTCTGTCATGTACAGTATCAGTGTTTACTTTGGCATTTACCTGGGGTGGCATTAACGCAAATTTATGACTTATACACAGTTCTATTATAGCTATAGCGTATTCCATGCTTCTGCCGCTTATGACGCTGTCAATTGGGCTTGTCGTCGAACCATCTGTCAGCGCCTCCACTGACTGGTACAGACAGTGAATGACCATCGCCAGCCTGGCAACTTGACCTTGGCATTTCGATAATACACCTCGGTGATCTTCATTAATCGAAACCTACAAAAAATAAACGATTCAATTATTATAACTTTTGTCCAAGACAAGATATATAGTATCGTCCTCGAGGATTTCTAGTTGTTATACTAACAAAGTCATACGTGTGTTGATGGTTGTTTTGGTCTCGACAAGTTTATTCTGCCCAGTGGCTGTAGTGAATATCGCAGTGCATTCTGGTTCTTTTTGTTAAAATTAGCATATATGTCATGCACAATCACGTATCTCATATATCTGCCACTTTTGAAATGTCACGGTTTATCGCATTGTTTGTAATTCGTATATTTTCTCGCAACGCGGCTCGGAACAAAGAAACAGAAGCTGCTTCCAGACCTGTTGGTGGAGGGCCTGTCAATTAAACAATTTTGTATTAAAGACAAAAGATCTACTATATGACTCAATGGTAGTGCCAAGGGCCATTGCCGCTCCCTGTAAATAAGTGACGTCGTACTAAATCTATTGTTGCACATTGATACACATCCGCATTCATTCAAATTAGCTGTGAAATGCTTCGACAAGCCCTGCAGTATGGCAAACAAATTTGATTTGTAGAGGATGTTTCATACCACAAGGTGCATCTTACTACACACCTTGATCAAATTTAGTGGGTGAAATTAGACGCACAAATACGGAAAATCATAGAAAAAAGCACAGTTACTTAGTTGTATCAGAAATCCTGGCTATGGCAACAAACTTTAGGAGGAGGAAGAAAATAACAACAAATAAAACTACTCCGCACCGAAAGATGTCGCCAACCGCTACTGATGGCATCCTAAAGCAAGCGTTCACATCTGCAACGCACTTCGTACATACGGTATAGAGTTATTAACACCTTCATTTAAACAATAGCGCATGTGTCATGGTAAACAGACCGATGGGTGGATTGCATTTAATTGAAACAAAAGGTCTGCTCCATTGTGAACCTATCTCTTTACTCTTATTCCCATCCCCAAATGACTTTAATCATTATCTTCACATTATCTTATATACTACACGCAAAAACGTGCTACTTTACCTCATCCATCCTTCTTCGATACTATCATAGAATGATATAAACAATTTCTTTGCATCTTTGTTTAGTCTGTAGACCAATTGGCTGCTCATGATCACGGCGTATCTTCAAAAATATTTCCTCCAGTTTCAGCAGGTTTCTTTGAGCTCCTCGAAGTAAGTCTTCTCACGCTTAGCGGATATGATTGCCAGGTGTCTGTCATGAATCCGTCAAAGTCATCAACGTTCAACATGGCGATTGAGCTGGCTGGACGAAGCCTGTAAAACTATAAACGTAGACTTAATATAACAGGAAAAATATCGGCAGTGTTTGCTATATTCTCCTTTGTCTATCTTTGCTATGCTCCATTAGATAAACCCTTTTTGGGACCAGACGATAAAATAATACTGTAACATTTGTTCTGTACTTGCTTTCATATTTGCAATAATTCCTAATAAAAATAGAACATCTTCATTTTGAGGGATACAATAATCTTGAAAAATAATTCATAGTTACCTGTGTAATTTAAATGATTCTGTCTATGGTGGAACTGCCACTCTCTTTACTCGAACGATTCCAACTATATCCTCCATTCAAACTGAGAAATATCTTCCGATCTACCTGTGAGCTGCTGGATTGGTGTTCAAGCTGGTCATACAGAGCGGCTATCTTGTCTTGTAACAGGAGACACTCCCCATTATTATTTTTCATCTGGTCATGCAGCTTCGTGAAGGTAAACTGACTATTTTTGTCATATGAATGACAGTTTACCTTCTAGTCCAGTCAAAATAGGGTTGGACCCACCACAAATTGCAACAGAATTTTTTTCTTCAGAATGCATTTCAGAGAGGTACCCAGAACAACATATTAAAAGTTTACTCGAATCCACCTTGGGGAAATATGACTAATTTGCATAAATCAAAAATGGCGGCCAACCATCCGACAAAATAACATAATTGGCCATATATCACATGTTAAACAAGCTATTTCAGTGATTTCAAAGTCTGTCACTAGTTATTAGGCTCAGGGAATCATTTTGGAGGTATAATGTTTCATATAGGCACTTCATTAATTTGCATAATTCCAATATTTTCGATCATATACCACGTATTAAACAAGCTATTTCAGTGATTTTAATGTAAGAGTATATTTCTTAGGCATGGACAAATGATTTTCGAGATGCAATTATTTGCATAGGTAATTTGTTAATTTGCATAAATCCAATATGGTGGCCAACATTCCTACAAAGGACATTGTCGGTCATATACCACGCATTAAACAAGCTATTTCAGTGATTTTAAACTTTTACTATTTTTCTTGGGTATGAAGTAACACTTTTAGTGGTTCAATTTTTACAAAGAACCTTTGATAATTTGCATAAATTAAATATGGCTGCCATATTAATGCCCCATGGCTAAATAGCTTCTAATATAAATGAGGGTTTGGTATAGTGTTTAGCACTAGGAAACTATTAAGAAGAAACTGTTAAGTCCTTCGACATTCATTTTAAGCTCATATTTGGTATTGATATAAATACCAAAAAGAGCTTATATGGTGAGTCTATGGCGTCTGTATGTATGTATGTATGTCTGTATGTATGTATGTATGTATGTATGTATGTATGTATGTATGTATGTATGTAGGAATGTATGTGCGGATGTATGTCCGTCACACGCAAAGGCTCCCATACCGCCAAAGCTACCATCTCAGTATTTTGGTGTACACGTAGATGCAGGGGTTGAGATGTGACGTTGTTTCAGTGTCAAAAATATGCAAATGAGGTAAGAAAAAGGGGAAATCCTGCAAATTTGCAGGAGTGGTGGCAATAACTGAAACAGCGCACACATCTGAGTAAGAGGTTTTTGACCTTTAACCTATTTGTATGCAGGGTACCTATTATGTGCGGGAGTGGTGGCAGTAACTGAAACAGCTTATTATTCATTTCCTGTGATTGTTTATGAACTGTGACATATTAACAGACCTGCTCAAACCATGGATGTCTATTTTTGTACATCCATGGTTGAAACATTCTCTGCTATGCATGTTGCTAAAGTTGACCTCCAGTACCTAAAGTTTCAGACGTTATTTACTTTTGTCATTCTTGTTTTTCTGGTTTAAATATTTCTTGTTGTTTTTCTGGTTGTGCAGGAATCATTGTCATAACATCAACGTAGAATTTTCCTGCACTGAACAGATAGAAACAACACTTATTGTTGATCAGTTGGTATGATACCAATTCTGATCAAATTTGAGCGACACCGTATAATTGCGGTATTTTTAAAATTTTAATTTTTCTATATATGACGACTGTTAATGATTGTTAGTCTTCTGAATAATATATTCTCTTTCTGAATATAACATTGGATTCATCTGTGCACGGCATTTTCGTAATTTGTATGGGTGTTTAACACTGTACAGTGTCAAAACATGTAATCTGTAATGTTTACTGTTAAAAAAGACGTGTTCAAAATCTTTAGTTTTAATTTAGACTGAACCCCCTTCTTATGGATGGGTGCATCCTTATAGGATCCCCTAGATGACAGGCAAGAAGTCATCACACATAACAGCAAAAATACATAAACACAACAAAGTAAAAAAAATGATATGACCAAAATAAAAATGCCATAATACACACAAATTGAAACTTAGCACTATTGCAAACAATGTCAGATTCATAAAAACTTTATGGACACACAGACTCAAAAAAATCTGAAAACTGCATGCTTTAGCAAAGGCTTACAATTAATCCAAAAACAGAATCCAACTATTACACAATACAAACAAGTACATCTTGAGTCATTTTTCCAAGTGTCATTTTCCAGATGTACATGCTTGTATCGTGTAACAGTTGGATTCTGTTGGGCTGATGAGTTGTTTGAATTAATTTTAAGCCTTTCCTAAGCATGCAATTTTAATTTTTTGTGAGTTTATGTGTTGATCAAGTTTTTAAGAGTCTGACATTTTTTGCATCAGAATTTTATTGCAAAACAAAATAGTTGTTTTGTTATATAACATTTAAAACACAATGTGAAAATTTCAGAAAATTTGACCCAGCCAGACTAGATTTATATTCTTTGCAAATCTTGAAATTCGGATAAAAGGGAAGCAGAAAATCGGGTGGTTTGCATAAATTTGCATAAATTACCCCTTCTATATCATGCAACTTACGACTGCTTGCCAAGCTAAAAGGTGAGCCTAACCAATTTTTAATCTTGGGTTAACAAATTAATCAAATTGGATGAATATTTGGAAAAAATTATTTTGAGCAAAATACGCTGCATTGGGTGCAGTGCCCTCTTAACAGTTTTTTCTTGATATTCCGGTTGCTAAAATCTCTACAGAACCTTATTTATATAAGAAGCTATTTGGTCATTAATTTGGCAGCCATATTTAATTTCTGAAACTTATCAAAGTGTCTTTTAAAAACATTGAACCGCAAAAGGTGTTTCTTCATGCTCAAGAAATATATTTAAACTTCAAAATGTCTGAAATAGATTGTTCAATACATGATATATGACAGAAAATGTTTTTGTAGGTATATTGGCCGCCATATTGGATTTATGCAAATTAACGAAGTGCCAAGGCAAATCATTGCACCTCAAAAATCATTTGTCCATGCCAAAGAAATATACTTTTAACTTTGAAATCACAGAAATAGCTTGTTTAACGCTTTGACTGCTGTAATTATTTACACAAAAATTTTAATGCAATATTTTACCAATTTCTGTGAACTTTTCTGTACGTTTTTCAGTTTTTCATAATTTTGACCAAATGGATATCATTTTCCAGCAGCTACAGTTTTTTATCAAAATTTTGGCAAAAAGCAGAAAAATTGACTGTGATACATTTTATAAAGTTGACAAAAATAAACCGTGACGCCCAAAGGGTTAATACGTGGTATATGACAGAAAATGTCTTTTTTATGTATGTTGGCAACCCTATTGGATTTATGCAAATTAACGAAATACATAAGTATGCAAATCATTGCAACTCGAAAAATGTTTGTCCATGCCAAAGAAATATACTTTTCACTTTGAAATTACAGAAATGGCTTGTTTAACCCTTTGACTGCTGTAATTTTTTACGCAAAAATTTTTATACAATATTTTACAATTTCTGGGAACTTTTCTGTACGTTTTTTTCATAATTTTTGATCAAATGGATATCATTTTTCATCAGCTACATTTTTTATCAGAATTTGGCAAAAGGCAGAAAAATGACCGTGGTTTATTATAAGAAAAATAGATCTTGGCGCCCAAAAATACGTGGTATATGACAGAAAATGTCTTTTGTAGGTGTGTGGCCTCCATATTGGATTTATGCAAATCAACAAATTACCTATGCAAATCATTGCACCTCGAAAAACGTTTGTCCATGCCTAAGAAATATACTTTTAACTTTAAAATTACTGAAAGAGCTAGTTTAATATGTGGTATATGATATAAATATATGATATTCCATATTGGAATTATGCAAATTAATGAAGTGCCTATATGAAACATTATACCTCCAAAATGATTCCCTGAGCCAAATAACTAGTGTCAGACTTTGAAATCACTGAAATAGCTTGTTTAATATGTGATATATGGCCAATTATGCTATTTTGTTGGATTGCTGGCAGCCATATTTGATTTATGCAAATTAGACATTTCGAGTAAACTTTTAATATGTTGTTCTGGGTACCTCAGTAAAATGCATTCTGAAGAAAAAAATTATGTTGCAATTGTGGTGGGTTAGGTGCCAAAATCTCGTAGATTGACTGGACTAGCGTCGTTCACTTCATCACAGTCATTCTCTTCACTGCCTTCTGCCGATCGCGATTGCTCTTCTTGAGTTTCGCTGATGGCATTTTCTACAGATCAAACTACATCGATGATCAATCTCATAGCCACCGACTTCTTTCGCCCATTCAGGCTGCCACTGTGTTCCAGATAATGGCTGGCTAACTCCATAGTGGCGTTAATCGGATGTGAGTGTCTGTATAGTCATCATTGCTGCAGTTGTTGTGATAAGTGGAAAAAACAGGAATTCTCGTGGAAACACCGATCCCACTTGAAAACCATTCAGCAAGCGAAGCATGCTTTTAGGCCATGTTTTGCCATGGGCTTTTGACTGAATGAGCCGCTGACTGTCTCTTGAAGATAGTCGACCGATCAAAACTCTCTCTACCTTGGGGAGTTGTCGATGTGTTCACTCATGGACTGTGGCTACAACTGATTGGGAGGCCAGATCTACATCGACTTATATTATGCCAAGACGCCTTTGATATTAAAATATCATGATATTTGACTTTGAACTTGACTGTCTAACACTGTCGCCCCACATGTTTACACACACACACATGCAACAGGTTTCACATCACCATCAGACCAAGCTGTTGGTTGATTGGAATGCATTTGCCGTCAGCCACCTGCTCAACTATTTACAAAATGCATCCCATTTTCACACTAACGGAGTGACAATACACCCTTCCTGAGATTCCAACATGTAATGAAAGGGTATATAAGCAATTTTGCCGCGCGAGGGCGTATGCATTTGGATAAACGCACTTCCGGTTATGGGGTGGGCCCATCCACTGCATTGCGGACAATGGCAAGCACAATGGACAATTTAGGAACAATGCGAGATCCTGAACTGCGAGACTTTTTGGCGTGGAGAGGGATTACATGTAACAATGCAAGGAAAGACAAGCTTGTACAGTTAGTGGAGTTGGCGATCGAGTTGGACATTCGACCGATCGAGCCGGACGATCGTGAGATTTCCGTAAAAGAAGACGCACTGTGGTCGACGCTCTAAATCGTCCAATAACTTTGCCAGACCAAGCCAAGATAAGAAACTGGGATAGTAACCTTTGTTCCCTCCTACAATACGGTGGTCCGTGGGGACTAATAATATCCACATTCTGCACAATTCATATATTTAATACCATCCCTTACCAAATTTTGTGTCCGGAAAGTGCCCGGAAAGCGCCCAAAAAGTGCCCGGTTGCTATTTTCACTGTCCGGAAACTGCCCGATTTGATGTTGACTTAGATTTTTCTGTGAATACATGCATCCAGTAACTGCCCGTTTTCGTCCGGAAAGTGCCGTGTTTTACTGACTTAGTTTTTTCACTACAATTTACTGTCCGGTTTTTGCCCGGTTTGCTCATGAAATAGAATTTCTCACACCGGTAGAAGCTGACTTAGTCTCTTTATAATTTTGGGTGTCCAGAAAGCACCCGTTTTAGATTTGACTTAATTTCTGCTCTAACAAGGGTGTCCGGAAAGTGCCCGTTGAATAACAGACTTTAATAATACCACATTTAAAGTGTCCGGAAAGCGCCCGTTTAATATGGGACTTAACTCTGACTGCATTCAAAGTGTCCGGAAAGCGCCTAGTGAATATGGGACTTTAACTCGGTTGCATTCAAAGTGTCCGGAAAGCGCCCGGTGAATATAGGACTTTACATCAGACTGCATTCAAAATGTCCGGAAAGCGCCCGGTGAATATGGGACTTTAATTCTGCTGCATTCAAAGTGTCCGAAAAGCGCCCGGTGAATATGGGACTTTAATTCTGCTGCATTCAAAGTGTCCGGAAAGCGCCCGGTGTATACAGGACTTTAAATCTGACTGTATTCAAAGTGTCCGGAAAGCACCCAGTGAATATGGGACTTTAACTCAACTGCATTCAAAGTGTCCGAAAGCGCCTGGTGAATATGGGACTTTACTCTATTTAGGGTGTCTGGTAAGTGCACCCAGTGAATAATACTTTATCATATGTACCTACATTCGTATAATGTCGTGCACAGTGAGAGACAGTGGAGGAATATGACAGCTTGAACCCCATGGCAAGAGTGCAAGTGTGCCGTACCAGGGGTATTTGCACAAGTGTTTGCGGATCTGGGGGACGTGCTTTAAGGAGTGGCAGTGAGTGAATTCAAGGACAACAGGATACAAAGCAAACAGTACCCTGGTACAGTGAGCTTGCTCGCTCCCAATTTGGTCTCGTTATTATTACATGTGTTTCGTCCTGTTTATTTTGTCTAGAAAACAAAAGAACTAAAACACAAATAACTTGTGCGACACTAATTGAACAACTCATTTGCATACAGGTATGGAATAATGTTCTTGGTACTTTGCACTACTATATAAATACCTGTGGTACGTGCGCACACTCTGTACATATGTAAAAATCAACTTTATTTTCTGGTCTGTACCAGATGAGTGATGAGTAAAGCATCATGGGAAAATCAATTCAGACTACTTTATTTCAAGTCGTTTTTGTGTAACAAAAAATCAGAATTTCTCAAACACTTCACTCTGGCAGAAATCAATGAAGCATAACAGACTAAGGAAAAATGTCTGAAATGATTTTTACCACAACCAACTGGCATTTCTTTCCTTTGCACACAAACTATCGCATGAACAGTCCTTTGACTCAAAACTACGTTAACCATGGCACATAATATTTTTCATGTCATTTCTTTCTACTAGAGGTATTTTCAAATTGTGATATTGCATTTTTTTTCATTTGGAAGCTATACCTTTCTGTATAATTACATGAATTGAGAAACTATCATTTTTGCCAATTTAAATAGATGCTTACACAACCCTTACCGAAGATTATTTCTACTGCAAATTTGCCATAAGTTTGCTGCAAAATTATGCAGCAAGCATATACCTTGCAGGAAGGAGTTGCAGAAGTTTGCAGCTAGCTGTGACCCTCCTGCAAACCGTTAAATCAGTTTGCAGCAAATTTGCGGTAAACGACTCAGTTGCTGCAAATTTGCGGCAAACAAGGTTATTGCTGCAAATATGCAGCAACATGATTGACATATTGCCCACTATTTCATTACCAGGGAGTACACACTGTGTACCATTGCACTTTGTGACCGGTCATATATATTAGCAACACAAAATTGATCTTTCATGTATAGTTTATGTTCATTATTTTTTATAACAGACAATCGACTTTTTCAAATTATAATAAATGGTAGATAATGGACAGCTTCAGTTAAGCTGGTGAAAGTGACATAACTCAGCAACATTGCATCTATTGAGTGCATCCATAGTATACCGTAGTGACATTATTATGTAATAAGAGTACCCTTTCCCATGTGGTTGGGTAAATCATGGATGTAAGTTCATCCATGGGTAAATCACCTTGGGTAAATTATGGTTGGATCGACAACTGAATTTTTTGGAAAACAAATTTTTAAAACAGAGACTTGTGTGTTTTGCAAGTTAAACCGTGTATTTGGTACGAATGATACCACGGTGCAAGCAGTTTCGAACGAAATGTGCGTCTGATGGTCTGTAAGGACAAGTCGTAGACTTTTGTTTACTGCAAATCTGTTCCTTAAAAATATCGACTGATGAGAACTTTTCATTGTAGAAACAGACAAGTAAATGTCAATGCATTCAATGTTTGGTATAAGCAAGGACCCGCTACTATATACTACCTCCAAGCAGAGTAGTGGTACAGGTGCTCCAAGCTATGTATCCCATCATAGTATTATACACGGTGCGTACAATGCACTGTAAGCCACTGTATACTGTAATACAGTCTGTGTCCATGGTCCAATCGATATCGCTAACAAAATCTCGCCTTTTGATGACATGAATTGTGGTAAAGGCTTTTGTCCATGTTTTCAGCGTTAGAATTATATTGCCGAGCACAATTTGAGGTTTAGGATACCTTCCGTCCCAAGCAGCTGTACGAAAATCCAATACGCTACTTCGCCAGCGTCTAACGCGTCCTGCATTGAGCAGTTCAGTTCGCGCATTGATATTAATTCTTCGTGCTGAAAGAATTTTTACTCTCTTTTTAGTCTTTTTATGATAACAATAACCGTTTTCATTAAACTAATAAATTAAATGCTATGTTAAGTATGAAATATAACGGATTGGTGCAGATGTAGAGTCAATTCAAGCGTTTAAAAACGGGACTACATTATCAATCGCGTAATGATTTATAGATCGCACTTCCGTTATCGTCATGAGGCTTGATCGGCGCGAAGTTAGATTTTGGTACCATCGGCTGCGTACTTCTGATCAGGGAGTTATCTGGTGGACAATTTTGTGATCTTTCTATGGAATCACCATTCAAATGATATCACATAGTTGCAAAAACGTGTATACAGTACCAGGGACAGACGCAGTTCTAAATTTGTGAACGCGAAAAGCAGTGAAGATGCTGACTATATTTTCTAAGTTTGTGCACACAGCACGGAGAGACCTGCAACCGGGAATCGTCCAGCGTCTGTCTGCGAGCCGTTCACAAATGTAAGTCAATGTACCGTTCGTCTGTACATCGCTATTATGTTCTGTAATCGTTGTATTGCTATTTTTACCTACAGTTAAATTTTCTTTGAGTACTGATTCATACTGAATTCGCTTTCGTTTCACAATAGTAAGTGCTGAGATTTTTGCAGATTGTCGCCGCCCTGTATGTAAACAACATACGGCGAGTTCAAGTTGTCCGCTGTCGGACATTTTAATTATTATTAATTCGATCATAAATATTTATGCATTTGTTTGCTTCAATTTTTCAACTTGATTTTTGTCTCGTTTTTAAATAATTATTGATCTCTTTCATGAAATTTACAATGTTTGGTCACACGGTAAAGACTTACACTCTTCCCTGAACGATTTGTATTTTTCAGAATGACAAGAAATTCAGAGACCAGAAAGCCAAATCGCAGCCTTTGACAGTAATGTAAATGTTACATGAAACTTCTCGAGCTAAAAGAAAATCTCTGGAAGACACTTATGTGGCATGAAATGAACATGGCATATAAAATAAATTGTACTACAATTTGAATTTAACCTTTTTTTCTCAGTTGTCTTTTTATTAAATAATAACTTTATTTGCGCTGACCAATGTTTCTTGTGAAACTGGTATTTCACTGCTTAGTTGGATAAAACACATCTTGTGCTGTCCAAAGTCTGCTGTCTGCCTACGTTGTCAGGTTTTCTTTCTCAACCATGTCACTGACATTGGCCATGTCTACACAAGTGATTTTACAACTTCTGTGTACATATCTGAACTGAACTTATTATATTTTTGGAGAAGATAAAAAGTTTGAAAGTTGAATACAAAAAATTTCGCTGTCACTTAATTGTGTTGCTTCTTTGGTTTTCAGTATCTCTTGTCTATTGTAATGTATGTAGTTTTCTTACTGTTACTGAAATTGGTAAAAGTTTATTCCAGAGCTGACTGTTGTGAAATTATACCAACTTTTGAAGGAAATTCTGCATGTGTAATTTGCAGCAAATGTTCAGTAACATGCAAAATAATTTGCTGCATGGAGTTGCGGCAAATTTTCAGTAACATTTAAATTAATTTGCCGCAAGTTTGCTGCAAGGAGTGTGCTGCAAATTTGCTGCAAAGAGTTTGCAGCAAGTTTGCCAAGTTTATGTGCTAAAGACATGAGTTTTTGAAAATTACGCCAAAACGGCAGGAGACTGGCACTGGTCAGTTTGTGCCATAAACAAACACTTTCTGGAGAGCACTCTGTAAACTGGGCAGAAACCGGGCGCCTGTTTTTTACCTGGTTTGTGTACCATCAATGGGCGCTTTCCGGACACTTCTAGAAACCGGGCAGAAACCGGGCGCCCGTTTTTTGCCTGGTTTGTGTACCATCAACGGGCGCTTTCCGGACACTTCTAGAAACCGGGCGCCCGTTTTTTGCCTGGTTTGTGTACCATCAACGGGTGCTTTCCGGACACTTCTAGAAACCGGGCAGAAACTGGGTGCCCGGTTTGTGCCAATAACGGGTACTTTCCGGACGCAAACCGGGCAGAAACTGGGCGTCCGGATTTTGCCCGGTTTGTATTATAAAAACAGGCGCTTTCCGGACACTTCTAGAAACGGGCAGAAAACCGGGCGCCCGGTTTGTGCCATAAACGGGCGCTTTCCCGACTATTGAGTTACACATCATGATAGATTGCACCGGGCGCTTTCCGGACACTGAACCAGGCGCTTTCCGGGCAATTACTGGGCACTTTCCGGACACAAAATTTGGTAAGGGATATTGCACTCACTACACTGGCAGCTTTATAAAGTTATAACAGAATATACAGTTATTGTGTGACAATTTCTGGTTTTCTATTGCAGACCATTATTTCTGCCATGCCTGAGGAAAAAACGAACTCCTTCAAAAGATTGTCGACCACAACCGAATGGTTGTCTTGTATTTAATATTGTTCAGCCAGCATCATCACAGCCTGGTGGTTACCACCCTACACATAACACTGATGTACCAAAATGGTGTATTTGTACAAGATGTAGGGAGATGCCCACAGATCCAGAAAAGTTGTGCTGCGAGAGACAACCCAATATGTGCGTGATTTCCCAACTACCTGTAAGTTGAGTTACAATGCCATGTCTTCTGCAATTAGTTAAACACAACACAGGACTTTCAAATTTATATTCAGCAGTCTAGAATAACATTTTATCGCCCATCATTCTGATATAGTGGTAAATCACGAACAAGCAACAAATGGCAAATTTAGATATGAAGGACCCGTCTGAGGTTACTAAGCTTACTAGACATTCTGTGTGATGAGGATTTATACCCCTTTGTCTTACCAATATAAAACCTTTTAAAATACAAATGTTATCAAACACAAGGAAACGTTGATCTAGCTTTCTGTGTAAAGACTTTCAATTCAGCTGCATGACAGTATTATTTTGCCCCCCAAAAACAAGATTTCGTGATGGTTCACATTACTGTATGAATGACTTTCCTAACAGATATTAAGTCTTCTGTGGATCAAAATCAGTTCTTGCCTTCTAAATTGTCAGAAGCAAAGTCGCTTCACAAAATATTTTTTTTTAATGTGTTGATATAAATGGCGCATCAACCATGTTTGTATCTTACTTTTGAGGTATTTGTGCTAGAAATTAATTTTAGTCATCTTTCTACAGGATTTCAAAGTATTGGTCCTTAACGGTGCTGGCTCTTGCACGGGCCTATAGAAGAGATGTGTTGGCAGTAGATGACGGTGATGACATCAAGAAGTCAAATCGGCATGCTTCCTATCGACAATTTCAAGTGGCAGCATGGCGTTTTAAGGGCAGGGAATAGGAGTCTCAGAGTTATTCCAAGTTGCTGTGTATGGGCCATTAGAGACAAATACCATGACCCCTTTGCTCAATATGCAGGATTTACCATTGCGGCTTGCATATATAGTCTGCATAAAAAGGTTAATTCTCAAACATACGGCATGAAACTAGAAGTAAGGAGTATATACTGTGAGTAAAGGAATAAAAAAATACTTCGGCTTGCATATATAGTCTGCATAAAAAGGTTAATTCTCAAACATACCGGCATGAAACTAGAAGTAAGGAGTATATACTGTGAGTAAAGGAATAAAAAAATACTTTTAAACAAAATTTTGCATTGCATAAATGAATTCGAAAAGACAAGGACTTATTTTGACCTTTCCTCTTTAGACTATTTATTTATTACTTTTGATAAATTTCAATACATGAGTACATGGAAAATAAACACTAGACAGTACTATAATTATGCTCTTATGTCATCATTGTACTACTATTTATTCATTTCATAATTTTGTCAATAAATTTCACTCTTTTATCTATAAGGACAAAAACTGAAGTTTCACATCACACAAACATAAATCACGGCCTTAATAACAGGTCTTACGGAGAATAATGGTTGGAGGAATGAAACGCGTAACAAACAATTTACTTCGGGTTTATTTCGGACGCCATCTTTGATTTTATTTCGCTGATCACTTCGTCTCACGTGACCAGACAAGCAGCACGTAGTAAGACGCAGATACAGGCAAACCGCCATTTTTAAATGTGCTAGTCTTCTGAAAGTTGATAATATAGAAAAAAACGGGCAACGCGCTGACCATTAACGTTTATTTATGGGCAAGGGCAAGAGCAAAGCCAAAAATCAATGGGTGAGGCTTGCCGAGCGGTTAATTTGGCTTTCCTCGAGCCCGCGCCCATAAATAAACTTTACTGGTCAGAGCATAATCTGTTATTCCATTATATTATCAACAAACCGGAGAAAACCGTCAAAATATGCGAAAATTTTCCGATCAAACTACAACTGGCCAACAGAACTTAGCAATTAATACGCGATGCACTGTCACGAACGCTGTAAAATATTGGCAAATCTGGAGATATTTTCAGAAATAAGTATCTCAACTTGGCCCACAAGTGCTCCGTTTTGTTTTGTGATTGATTATTATTTACATTTGAGCTGTAAAGTTATGATACTTTGAGTTGTTATAGTTGTTAATCTTATTACTCATATTCATGGGCATATAAACAGACCATTATTGTGTATTTGTGGTCACTGGTTCAGCTCGACAAATCAAAATGCAGCAGGTAGGGCATGGTAATATAATTGCGTATGTCAACACACAGTGTACCCTTTTTCGTCGCATGCTTTTTAGTCTAGTCTGGTAGCTGCCAATATTTCAAAACTTGTAAGTATGGTTATTAAATCCTTGGTTAAATTCTTGCCATGTTCGCATCATGAAAGTGTGATAATTTTAGTTTTATTTCCAAGTAAAATTGAACAGCCAATGACAGCACCCCACGGTTCAACCAATCAGATTTCGTAATTTGATACATGGCGGTTTCCGTTACCTGCCTCTATGTGCTTGTCAATGAGGCAGGGCCAGCTGATGATTTTGTTCGCGCCACTGCAACTCCCGAAGTTGATATCACTGTTTATTTCAATTGAAATCTACCATATTAGGAAGTATACCTTCCATATACGGTATGACCTCTCTACATGTTCGAGTAACTTCTGAGATACCATGGATTGCATGTTTTACCTATGCAGACATGGAGCTATCGAGCGAGGCGTTGGATTGCGTGGTTGAAGCGGCGGATAAGGTTGGCGGTTTTCAGGCAAGATAACGTTGAATTTTTACCTCTCACTGTACTTTGACATCGTATATCTTGATCAATTAAAATTCACAAGTCTCAAAAAAAATAATCAAATGAAAATGCGTGTGAACAGAATGAAAACCCAGATTGCGTGCGTGAATGACAATGGTGGATATGACATCAGAGTGGGACACTTCTATTTTGGTTACGGGGGTGAGCAGGGTCAAAGAACCCTGATAAACGTACTGAAAAAAACAGTATTTTCCTGGAACTTCGATGTCTCATTGTTTTACATCTTTTAATAGTTTCTTTGATCTGAGCAGTTTTACTAACTGTAATGGTATATTTGCTGATTGTCCGTAGATGAGTGCGTAGCCATGTGGCCTCGGTTTTCAAGTTCAACGGCCTAGGTCCAATGGCCTCCCCATGTCTGATATACATTTCTGTGTATTGTCGCCCACGTATGTATCTGTTGCGATTTTACCGTACATGTAGGCATTTGTAATCTGTGTACTGTAATCCCCTGGACTGCCTTGCTTTTAGTTGTATTCTGCTGTTACCGCTAGCGCTATTAGCCCTCACTATAGGTACGTGCTTGCATATTAAAATCCCAAGCACTCTTTCATTCTGCACCAATCTTCGTCACACATTCTTTTTCTTCCACTTCTCTGGTCTCTGGAACTTCGCTTTTGCTTGCAAATGCTTTCTAGTTTTATTGATTTCATTCATCAAATTGCGGTCAACACAGTAAAGACACTCTTCCCTTAACACCATTTGTATTTTTCAGAATTCGTTGCTGGTACTGCAGTGTAAATGGACCAGAAATTCAGAAAACAAGCTAAATCACTGCCTTTGAGAGTAATGTTAATTTCACGTGAACCTTCTCAAGTCAAAGCTTTAAGAAGACATTTATGTCGCATGAAAAAACATTGGCATATACGGTAAAATAAATCGTATCCTAAATTAACAGCCTTTTGTTTCTCTGTTTTATTCGAGAGCTTACTGCTCTAGGGTTAATTATGCCAACTTTACAGGAATTTTGGCAGGAGAAAATGCACAAAAGTATTAGCAGTGAACCCATCAGGGTAGGTAGGTAAAATGAAGTCTCCATGGTAACATACTGATAAAACTACAACCAGCAAGGAATGATGGGAAAACTACAACTTTGACACAACCTTTGAGGCTTCAAAATGAGGAGTAAATATGGAGCATACAAAGTTTAAATGCACAACTTTGTTAAACCGGGTTACAAGTGTGCAATACTAAACTTTCAGTCAAGCTTTTAACAGTTTCATTTTAAGCTTGGCTGGCAAGCTTGCCAGACAAAGCTCCCACAAGCTTTGACTGAGTTTAAAGCCTTTTTTATCGCCAACCATGGTTGCAAGATTGGACACGAACCTTGAGCAAAGTTTGCCCCACACTGATATAAATTGTAAGGGCTATGTTAACAGTAATACACTGAAAAAAATATTTTCATTCTTCATTTTTTACTATGCTGGCAAAGTGGTAATATTGTAAACAAATTTTGTATTCTCTGAAAATTTTAACAGCAATAATGTATGGAAAGTCGCTGAGCTGACATTTACCTATGGAGAATTGACACATTTTCGTATACCCTTTCTTAAAAGCTATTTTCATTTACACACATGCCAGGAAAATGTATACAGTTTCAATTGTACCATTCCTTTTGCCATTGCTTTTGTGCATGTCATGACTGTACACTGACCAAGACTCTTTGTTAGATCCAAGGTCAAGTGAGCTGACCTGTGCCTTTGCTTTGTTATGTAAATAGTGTCCTGCCTTACAATGGGCTTATTACATAATAGTATAGCCACGCATTATTCATTTGAACTTGAGGCTGGCAACAGTGTACATGGCTCTTATGAATAGTACTAAAGTTCAACTCCAAATTGCATGGAACATTAGGATCCAAGGTCCATTAGCAAGATTCTAACAGTGTTATGGAGATGGGAGCTCACTAATATGTCACAACTGTAAGGATCGTCATTGCAGCATCAACTGAACTGACCTCTAAATTACGTAAGTTAAGATACACAACAGTTTAATTATGCACTTGGCTGAGGTAACAACTCAAAATTGCTGGAGAGGTAGGCCTTGCATTCATAAGTGTAGGTTGCTTTATATTTGTAGTCCCTGTATGTTGCATTGATTTCTGTTTTCGTCAATTGTTAATCTTAATTTCTTTAGAAACAAGTCATCATTGATGACACAGTCCCCACTTGTTAATGGGTACTTTGATTACAGGTCCTCAGAGAGGATAGAGTCCTCTTCATTAGGTCTGTGATAAAAATACTTTTGAATAAATTCGCTTGATACATGTCTGAGTTATAGTTCAGGACATGAAAAAATCGTAATAAAATGGCCACATGGTGGCCATATTGGATCGTATCACAAAACAAATCAATGTGCATATGTATGACATAGGTCAATGTCCTTGTACCAACTTTGATTAAAATCGGTTGAGATATGCCTGAGTTATGGCTTTGTACATGAAAAATCATAACAAAATGGCCGCACAGCAGCCATATTGGATCGTATCAAAAAACAAATTTACGTGCATATGTATGACATTGGTCAATCTCCTTGTACCTACTTTCAATAAATTCGCTTGATACATGTCTGAGTTATGGTTCTGGACATGAAAAAAACGTAAAAAAATGGCCACACGGCGGCCATATTGGATCGTATCACAAAACAAATTGACGTGCATATGTATGACATAGGTCAATGTCCTTGTACCAAGTTTGAATAAAATCAGTTGAGATATGCCTGAGTTATGGCTCTGTACATGAAAAAAATCGTAACAAAATGGCCACACGGCGGCCATATTTGATCGTATCACAAAAAAAATTAGAGTGCATATCTATGACATTGGTCAATGTCCTTGTATCAACTTTGAATAAAATCAGTTGAAACATGCCTGATGAGTTATTGCTCTGAATATGAAAAAATCGTAATACCAGATATGAACTGAAAATGCTCACGTGTTTCATACAGTTATGTGTAAATTTGAACCTTTGCCACATGTTTGCAACTTCATTGAAAGTATTATGATCAACATAATGAACAATAATCACCGCTGATTAATTCTCAAAGGTCATGAAGTATACAAATATGTAATTAGCTGAAATAAAAATATTAAAGTTCTTTGACTGCTGTCATTTATATAGCAAGTGTAATTACCGTTGGCCAAGTCCTTCAAGCCATATATGCCGAGCTGTGAAAGCTCATAAGATATGCAAATTGTAAATTAGCGACATGAAAATGTGAAATGACTTTCGATATTGTTTTAACCAGGTATAATCATCAATGTTGTCATGTTTTGCCAACTTTGATCAAGTAAATCCCAGTATATATCCCTAATAAGCAAAGTTCATTAAATATGTAAATTAGGAATTGACTTAAGTAAAAATGCTCAATGATTGTCAATAATGTTGTATCATGGTATCTGCAATATATGTAGCAAGTTTTGTCAACTTTGGTCAAGTCAATTCAGATATATATCTCTAATTAGGAAAGTTCATTAAACATGCAAATTAGGAATTTGCTGAAGAGAAAATGATTAATGACTTTCAATAATATTGTATTACAGTGTCTGAAATGTGGTTACCGAGTTATGGAAAAATATGTATATTTGAGGTCAAAGGTCACCGAGGTCACGTGACATTTTGTCAAAAAAATTGTATTGCTAAGTTATCCCTATATACCAAAAATCAGACCTCTAGCTCTATTGGCTCGCTCAAAATTAGATATGCGCATAATTAATGAGGTACAATATGTGGCGTCATAAGGTGTTTCATCATACCATACATGAAGGCTGTAGCACTTGTGGTTACTGAGTTATGGACAAATATGTATATTTGAGGTCAAAGGTCACCGAGGTCACGTGACATTTTGTCAAAAAAATTGTATTGCTAAGTTATCCCTATATACCAAAAATCAGACCTCTAGCTCTATTGGCTCGCTCAGAATGAGATATGCGCATAATTAATGAGGTACAATATGTGGCGTCATAAGCTGTCCCATCATACCATACATGAAGGCTGTAGCACTTGTGGTTACTGAGTTATGGAAAAATATGTATATTTGAGGTCAAAGGTCACCGAGGTCACGTGACATTTTGTCAAAAAAATTGTATTGCTAAGTTATCCCTATATACCAAAAATCAGACCTCTAGCTCTATTGGCTCGCTCAAAATTAGATATGCGCACAATTAATGAGGTACAATATGTGGCGTCATAAGGTGTCTCATCATACCATACATGAAGGCTGTAGCACTTGTGGTTACTGAGTTATGGACAAATATGTATATTTGAGGTCAAAGGTCACCGAGGTCACGTGACATTTTGTCAAAAAAATTGTATTGCTAAGTTATCCCTATATACCAAAAATCAGACCTCTAGCTCTATTGGCGCGCTCAAAATTAGATATGCTCATAATTAATGAGGTGCAATATGTGGCGTCATAAGCTGTCCCATCATACCATACATGAAGGGTGTAGCACTTGTGGTTACTGAGTTATGGACAAATATGTATTTGAGGTCAAAGGTCACCGAGGTCACGTGACTTTTTGTCAAAAAAATTGTATTGCTAAATTATCCCTATATACCAAAAATCAGACCTCTAGCTCTATTGGCTGGCTCAGAATTAGATATGCGCATAATTAATGAGGTACAGGATGTGGTGTCATAAGGTCTCCCATCATACCAAATATGAAGGGTGTAGCACTTGTGGTTACTGAGTTATGGACATATACTCATATTCAAAGGTCATCGAGATCACATGACATTTTGTCAAAAAATTTGTATTGCTAAAATAATCGCAATCATACCAATCCATAATCCAATAACACTAGGTCAAAATTTGTAAGACAATAGTTGTAAACATAGACACAAAACAGCACAGAACAGACAGTAAATAGACGGTACAAACAAAGTCAAATTCATGAAAGAAAGATATATGGACCTCTGGCCAAAAGACCAAGAAGTGATGTCAGGTGTTTCGAAAATAGTAAGCGCATCCTGCCCCACATGTGGCACCCGCCACAGGGGTTAAAATTTCCGGGCAAAGTCTGCTAGACCAGGACTAGTGAAAAATATAATCTACTAGTCCTGCATAAAAATTCACTAGTCCTGCATAGGTTTCAGTTCGCATATGATTCTTGTACACACACATAATTTTATTCGTATTTGTAGGTCAATGATTTTACTGCTTACTTGTACATGTACTTTCTTAATGTAAGGAGTTTATTTATTAGAAAACCACACGGGTGGTCAAGAGTGGCTACATTTACGTACCATCAGCCTACAAGTGAATGTCTACTTGGCTGACAGATGGTTGAAGAAAACATCATCAATATCAGCATCATCATCATTTGGCTTTACTTTCAATTTATGTCCTTGAATATGTCTACTATGCAAACTACTGTCAAGCCAATGGGCAATACTTCTGTCAGGATCAAAGTCTTTCAGTTCAGGGCCTTCTGTCATTATCATTAATTGGTGACGCAGAGATTCCTGAGTCATGACAGATCGAAGTTGTGTTTTGATGACATTTTGTTTAGAGAAAGCTCTCTCACAGCTGGCTGTGCTAGGGGATACAGCCATAACAAATTCAATGAGTTTTATCATTGCATTTAGAGAAGTTGGTTTTGTTTGTAGCAACATACTGTAAACATCAACTGGTTTTGCAGTGCGCCACACTTTACAATACACTTTCAGAGCTGGCCATTGGCTCAAAATTTCATTTCTCTCATCTTCTGAGAAATGTGGATACAGGTAAGTCTCAAGTAGTTCAATCAGTTCAGAAACGCCATAAGCAGCCAATTGCTGATGATCTACAGGCCACTTCTGGAAGTTGAAGATCATCAGGAGTGAAAGGGGTTTCTCCTGTAACACACTGAATCTTGATTTCAGGTAAGTAATTGTGCTGTCGACAATGCAATCAGTAAAATTTGTTGCCAAGTCATCAGCATTCCTTCCTGGGCTACTGTGCAGTTGACCTCTGCAAACATCTTCTTCTGTATGTCAAATTGTCAAGGAACTCACGAGTATTCTTTCCTGGATACAACTTTAAAGCATTTAGGGCCAGCAATGTCTGTTCCAGTGCATCTGGAATTTCCATGATGAGTAATTTCTCCTCCTGAAATGCCCTGGATAATTGTGCTAGCAAAGGTAGGTAATCCAGCATGAAGTGGAGAAGTCTGACAAATTTGATGGCAGTGATAGCTTTGTGATATCCTTAGCTTTGCTTCCAGCATCAGCAGTTGCCTTGGCATCAGTAGCTGTGTTTTCAAGGTGAGTTACTATAGCTTGATAGTTATGCCTAACAGCCTTCACAGCTCTTTCTTTGCTGGACAGCCATCGTACCTGCCTTACTCCACTTAGATGACACAGGTTTTGCTCTAGCATGTCAGATATTGCCTGCAATTCTCTTCTCCTCTTTGGAGAATAGTGGTAGAATGAAAATATTCCCTTGAAAGTCTCCTCAAAACTGCTGAGGCCGCTCAGTGTTACTTTGTTAGCATCCAGTGCTGCAAGCTCCAACTTGTGTGCAATACACTGCAGAGATATTAGTGTTGGGAAGATGTCCTTCATTCGTTTCACCACTCCATTTTTTTCACCAAAATTGACTGATGCTCCATCGAAATTGGCCATTATCAAACTTGGTTTGACTTCATCATTATCTGGTCGTAACATATCAAGGCTTAAATCAACCTGTGAAAGTCCTGCTTCTATGGCATTCATAATACCTTGAGCATTGGCAGTTTCAAGCGACACAATGTCTATTTCTCTGCATACGGGCATACCGTCAACAGGACTGACGTATCTCAGAAATACAACTTCCTGCTCGATACCGCTACATCAGTCGAACCATCACCCAATATACTGACAAAATTAACATTCATTATCTCTGAGCATATACCACTTTTGAGACTTTCGTAGATAGATGCCAAAAACACCTTAAGGCTCGGTATGTTCTGATAGTTTTCGCCAAGTTGCAAACCATTTACTTGTTGAAGTTGACACATAAGCATGAAGTCCGAGAACGGTTTGCCACTCTTTGCCACGGCATAGGCAGTACGGAAAAGTTTTCTCATTCTGTCTCTTTGTCCATCATTCAGTTTCATAACTGCCTTCCCTAAAGGAGTAGCTGATACATTTGGTTGAAATTTTGATTGATATGACTTATCTGTCATGTTCTTTAACCCAACATCTCGGAATACCGGCGAGTGCAAGTAGCATGTTCGACAGTTTTCTCATGTGACTTCAGAGGATCCACTTTAAAGTTCGCTGTCCCTTTAAAAAGGGCACTACTTTTATCGGCAATACTGGGGAATTTCCGACAGTAGGAGCAGAACATTTTTTCTCCGTCATAGCTGACCCAAGGCCATTGTTGGGTCCAGGTCGGCACAAAACGTCGTTTACGCTTGAACTTGTCATACTTTTGATCCTTTGACAAAGTATCACCAGCTGGTAAAGTTGCAGAAGTTTCGGTATGACTGTCTGCTTCGATGGCCTCGACACCAGCACTACCACTGTGAATGTCAACACTCACAACAGACGAACTTGATGCGGGTGAAATCACTTGAGCTTCTCCTGTATTAGTAGGAGGTTGGCTAAATGTCACTTCAGGACCATCAGGTTGCTCAACATGCTCTACACAGGCCCGCTTTGTTGGTGGATGGGCTGAGTTTGATCCCCAAATTGAATCAAGAGTTCGTTGCATAATCAATCAACAACACGTGTGTGATCCTGAACACGAGGTGACTCATATACTTGATTTACTTTCAATTGTCTAGGAATGACCTAATTAGGGGCACCCCCTATTAGTGTTTATCGGTATGCATGAGATCTCGTGTAATGAGAGATCTCGCTAATGAGAGGTCTGCTAATCAGTACACGTCACTGTGCAGGAAGATGATGTAAACATTTCGTGGCTATGTTGTATAGTGCTACGCATATACACGTACAGAGCAAGCGGGAGTCTCACTAATGGTTTATGACAAATTTTGTATCGGATTGCAGTTTACGACCGAAATAGAGTGCAGGGAAAGGTAGTAACAAAGTATTCTTGCACTGGACCGCGGTCTAGTGAAAAATTTTAGTTACTAGACCGATGTGGATTTTCGCTAGACCGTGACCTCGGACCAGCGGAAATTTTAACCCCTGCGCCATATATCAATCTGTAAGTCAGATAGGTAGTGGTCACTAACTAAGGCCCAATGTCACCGATGCCATCAGTGATCATTTGTCGAAGAGAGATATTGTATTTATTTACCAGCTTGCGATACCTGCCAAAAAAGCGTTTGAATGTAGAGACAAGTCTTGCTCTGGTGTAACCTTGATTTAACAGTTTGAAAGAGAGATGGCCATGTCTCTCTACAAAATCACCATATGAACTGCATGCTCTTGCATATCGTATAAGCTGGGAAATGTATACCCCATAAGCAGGTGAGAGTGGAAGTTATCCCTATATACTTATTTTCACTTTGTTTAGTGTGATTAGATATTATTTTAGCTGAAAAAAGGGTCCAGGGAAAGTAAGGAAAATCCAGTATTCCACAGTGTAACAATTGGCTGAAAATATAAAATTTCTTCAGTCTCTAGAATCCGAAACCGAATCCGAAACCGAATCCTAAACCGAGTCTAATTTCAGCATTGTCTAGCCAGAGTGTAACGTGGGGATAGCGCCCTCAAACCACAGATACCGGCTTCCCATAGACTACCATGTATCAGAAAAATTAAAACTGTGATAACTTCATTAATATGCAAGCCATGCCCACCAAAACCTTTTCGTTCTAGCCATTTGAATTCTGAAGATGTCTACCAAATTTGACTGAAATACGTTCAGCCGTTTTTGAGAAAATGGACCAACAGACAGACAGACAGACATCGCTGCGACATATGCCCACGTGTGTGAACACGTGAGCAAAAAATGGCCGCCTGGCAGCCATATGGATCGTATCACGAAACAAATCGATGTGCATCTGTATGACATATGAAGTAATCCTTGTACCAAGTTTGAATGAAATCGCTCCTGGCATCTCTGAGATATCTGCGTGAACGGACGGACGCACGGACAGACGCACGGACATGACCAAACCTATAAGTCCCCCCGGACGGTGTCCGTGGGGACTAATAAACTACATGTTTATAATTTACTTGTTTTGTAAGTTGACTTACTTTTTTTGAGTTTTGCTGTAATTCATTGCATTGGTTCCTATAGCAATATCATAAGGGGGTTTTCTTACTAACTAAAGTTTAAAGCATACTGTTATCATACTTTCTTAGAGACTGAACTTGTAAAAGGCCAACAAACTTCTGTAAAAGAGCGCAGAAATTAAATCTAGTTCTATAGAAATTGTACACAAAATTATGTAGAACGTGGTATAAATTCAATAAACTTCTACAGAAATTCTGTAGAATGTGTGTTGAATTTACGTGGAAATTCTGTAAAATTCTACAGAAATGATACAGAAATTCTGTTGAATTTCTACAGAAAAAGGGGGCCAAAACTCCATTAAACTCAATTAATTTCCATAAAGGTTCAGTAGAATTTCTGTAGAATTCAAATTAAATTTGTTATCAATTTCAATAGAATTTCTACAGAAAATTTTCGTATGGGTCTACCAGAGCAAATACCTCGATCGGAACATTCCTAGAGAAGTGACACAACCAAGGTGACCTTACGCTTGGATTGGTTCAAAGTCATTTGAAGTGTTTCAGCCAGCTTTTGATTGCATAGGGACACAGTGACCCATAGTAGGTCTGAATTGGGGACAAATTAATTTTTTGGGGACATGTAATGTATTTCAATAAAACAACACAGTACAGTGTCATTATGTGTCATTATGACCTGGCACTATGTTTGGTGTTCAATAGGAATGTCAGGTGAGTGCATTAACGGTCAGTAGGCCAATGGTGTTGTGCAAAATTGTGCCAATATGAAACTTGCAGTATCATTAATTTTACTGCTACCACGTGGTATGCACATAAACTGTAGGGCTCCCCTAACTCACCAAGATGATTAGCCAACTCATTAGCCAAATCAAAAATCTTGTAGCCACTTTGAACATATTTAGGCAGTTTATGATCTCATATGTGGCAACAACTTTCTTGGTATTCAGGCATTCTTCATTTTTCAAATCAAAATGTTTTGTATTTTACATTAAAGAAATATTTGTTCAGTTTTTATTGCATTAATTATCTGTGTTTTTATGACATTAAAGTGATAGAAATATTTTTCATTTCTGGTGGTAAACTTTTACCACCAGAAATAAAATTAGGTGGCAATTCTAAAAATCAGGTAGCAATGTAAAGTGTATATTACCAAAGATACAGAATATTTCTGTAGCATTCTGTCAGTGTTCACAGAATCACAACTAAGGTAAAGGGCGACGAATTTGGACGCGCACACGCTTTAGAATGTTTCTGCACAGATTTAACTCCAGCCTGCCTCAGATGGTTACTTTGTAGAGCATGTATTTAACATTCCCTGTCATTGTTGAAGTTGCGTTTTACCTACTTTTTGACCCAGTCTCTCAGAAATGCATGTGACCTATAACCTTGTCATATTTTGACCCCCTAGGAAGCTGGTTTTTTTCATTATGAGCGAAAAATTAACATTTCTCTCCCATTTACATGGTGCACATTACCCATTCACCTGGAGATATTGTAAAAAGTAGCGTGGTGACACCCTTTTATTAAAAGTGTAAACTAAATGGTATTATGTCAGGATTTTATTCGCCAAGTTTGGTCAAAATGACACCATTCAAAGCGACAGGAAGAAAGTTCGAAAATTATGTAGTGATATAATTTCGATATCGTCATTTTGTAATCGATACTTATGTTAAAATTTCTTTACAAACATCATGAAAGCTATAAATACGATAGATATGAATCTTAAGTCTTGGTATTTATTAAAATTAACTCATTTGCTGAGCGTTTTATAATTGCTTTCTTTAGTTTAAGTGAATTATATCAGTTTTATTATTTCTAACGACGCCATTTAACGTCCATTTCCATGGAAACGAGCATGATGACCCCCATTTTTATTTCACTTTTGCACTTGCACAACTTCCAAGAATATTTGTGCAAAATTTCAAGAAAATGGCACCACAACTTAATTTTGACGTTATTCGTAGTACTTCACCTTAATACATTTAAGCTACAAGCTCCTAATGTGGCAAATTTATGCAGTTTTTAAGTCATGATGAAAATTTTGTGAGCCACACAGATAAAAATTTTCCATGCAGAAGAAAGCATTGGGTAGCATAGTGGCAATGTAGATACAATTATTGTGGTGTTTAAGGCCCTGGTGTTGTGTCATAGTTGTGATCAAGCAGGCTCAATAGCATCTTAAAGTGTATGTCCCGCATAAATTCAAAGTTAATTTGCTTAAAATGAGCCATGCTATATGATTTTGCCACCCTACTTTATCAAATAAATGCATCACTCCAATGAAACGACGCGGTTAAATATTATTAAAATGCAATGTGTTGTGCGACTTTGAAGTTAGCTGCCATTCGGGTCGTTTCGGAATTCGCGGGCATTGCCACCGGAAATGACGTAACTAATAGAATGTACGAGTGAGTGTGTTCACCTCGGCCATAGCGAATGCTTACCGCTGTGGCTTCAACATGGTGAGAAGTTACGCCTTTGGTGGCTGAAGTAACTGCAGCCATTGTCAGTTTATTGCGTTTTAGAATGATGTAGTAGCCGCATTTGACAAAATTACAAGAAAGGGTCGGAAAAGAGGCATTCAGACAAGCGTTTTCTGCGGTGCACATTTTCGAGTGCAGTGACTTAGAATAAACACGGTTCGGAAGCCAGATGTACGGTAAGATAGACTTTAATTCCTGGAGTTACTACATCGATTATGTAATCGCAATGCCGTACCAGTACGACCATTGTCACCAGAAAGCTTCGCGTGTATCATCATCAACTGTGGACAAGAGCGAGAACAGCAGCAAGACTGCGACAGGTTGCCCAAAACATGTCAAGGATGCGGGGGCCGCGGAGAAGTATGGCCGTGTTTACATCCCCCAAGACTGATCGCCGATTCAGATGCTTTACGAAAGTGATTGTAAATAAATAAATGAATACAAGGACTAGATCTCATGCATGTGTGACTCTATAATTAGTAACGTTTAGGAGATATCTAATTTTATATTCCTAAAAAGTTTACGTAGTGATTGACTGACTCTTTGCGAGACTGAACGATAGGTTGTGTATAATACAGCACGGCGCTGCCAGTAACAGTGACACAACGTGTAGCAAAGAAGTTTATACTGTTGACGAAGCAGTCGCGTTGTCGTCATCTGTTCCCTTCTGCTCGACTAAGTCTCCCCTAAAATATTTTAGCTTCTTTGAGAATTTCGCAGTCATGAAACAATGAACACTGTGCTTTATATTGCTGACACTTAATCAAGAAAAAAAACTGCGGAAGCGTAGCTGATCACTCCGTCACAGAAATGGCCGGCTAGCGGCTGAGCCGCCCGGCCTCGGGTGCCAGTGTGCCTGATATTTACATCATTTCAATTTTAATTTATCTCTTCCCGAGAATTTGGCTAGACATGTCTTTACGGTCACATATTTTTAAAAGTGCCAATGTTCATGTGAGGTTTTATAACGCCAAACTGAAGATTTTGCGGCGAGAATACTACCTTTGGTGTTTATGCTAACATACGTGACCCTCAGCCTGTTCCACTTCCCGCTGTTGATGGTAGGAAAGATGTGTGTTATGAACGGTGGACAATTTTCAACTTGATCTCTACTACATTTATCTACAAGCGTCATGTCCAATGGTGTAATTCAAATTTTTATATACAGATTTTGAACGAGGCAATTTGTGTTGAGAAGTAATAATAAGGTGGGATGGCAACTCCAGACATATTTATATTTTGTTAGCTTGCGGTTGTGTGTACGGTAGTGCACTGGTGTGTTTGACTGTGGTCACGGTCACTGACGCGACGGTCAACAAGAGTTCCGCTCTTGTTCTCGTTTAGGTTAAGGTTCCGACTGTTAAATTTGCAGGCCTGTAAATTCTGAACAGCTTTGTCATATCTTCTGTGACGATGATATTCTCAGTTGCACTGCTTTCACTCATGAAATTATCACTATCTCCATAGTCGATGCACGAAGTCACCATCACCCATTCTATTAGTGACGTCACAGCTACTTGCACCAAACGGGGCGAGCTCGGCAATTTCCGGAAAATGTCGCCATGATGGAAATTGAATCGAAAATACAACCGTCTAAAAACCGCTCAAATAAGCTTCAGTTTGTGTGTAAATGTTTGTTTTATTAATACCAATTTCATTGACAACCAGAACTATAGTATATGACCCAAGTCAAACGAAAAAGTCTCAAAATGTGGCCAGGACTCACACTTTAAGCATAAGTATTTTTCTTGAGACAAAAATGGTTTGGCCAAACCCAAATCCTGTAAAACAATACACAATATTGATATTGTTCATTTAATTTCCCAATGTTTTAGAGTAATCATTGTTTCAAAGATTATGATAAAATTTTTAGCCCAGAAATATTTTCATTTATATTTTGATATCATCAAGAAATGTCTAGTGATGTTTACTATTATATCATTAAACTGGTGGAATCTGCAGAAATATTAAAATCATTCAGAATCACACCATTTCTTGTATAAGTTATAGCAGTTTGGACAATTTTAATAGCTCTACTTTTGAATTGTTGCTTTGATGTTAAGTTACCATGCAAAATTGCAGCTCTCAAATGTGAAGATTTGAAAATGAATATGCTTACTGCAAGTACTGTTGACAATTTCCCTTGCCATGACTCTTAATAAAGTAGAATTTAAACTGGCAGTCAAGCTCAATGCCATTTAAATTGGAAGGCACCAAGAAATTTCTTTTTAACATAAGATTGTACCTATTGGCCCTCCCTAGGTGGTTTCTTTGAACCATTATTGTGTACTTAAGGGGTCTTCATTCATAACATCACATGAAATGACCCAGATTTGACCTTTCAGAAAACCTCAGTTTCTCTCCTTTTCACTTGTAAATGACTCTGTTTGTGAAAGTTTCCTTAGAAATTATGGTTTTTACTATCAAACTGAGTAGCTGCAGGCCAAATTTTGATGCAAGCAATGTAGGTAAAACTTGAACTCAAGGACGACGGTACGCGGCACTCACCTATGCAGAACCAAGCCTCAGTGTATTCATGGTGCGTCGGTGATGTATTGTAGTATCGAACAGCAACAATGTTTGTTTTACGTACCAGGGAATTTGTAACTTTGTAGAAAGGAGAGTAAACTGTTTCAATACATTGCAACTTTGTAGGAAGGAGGGTAAACCGTTTCAACATCTTACAACATTTTATTGTTAGCCGTAGTTTTCTGTCCAGGAGGCACTGTCTAAAAATTCAATAGCCACTAAAATATGGCCTACTCAGATTGCGTCATGGTGACCCACAACGGTTATTTTATCGGGACAAAACAAAAAAATTGCGTCAAATGTCGCATGCTGGCTGAAACACTGCGGTTGATCACAAGCTGATTCCACTTCAACATTTCACAAGCGTACATAGTGTGAACATTGGCAAGAATATGCATCTCCCGCTTTGGGCCCACATGTTTCTGAACCATCGACTTAGCTATTGTTTGGAGTTCAGAGAAGGTGTCTATAATCGCAACACATTCATCAACTTTCAGTTTTTGCCACCTCACCTCTGCTTCAGCATTTTTTAGGGCCAAATCAACGACATTGAAAGATTTCTCCTGGGCGCAGCCATTTTGTTGCTATGCAGAACAAAGTAATGGGCGACCGATCAATGAGGGCGCTGCCACTGAACAGTTTGAAGGCCATTTTGCCCATAGTGACCCAAGAGAGTGTTCGAAAGTAAAGTTGATGAGACTGGCAAGTACGAGTAAATCATCAAAGATGTTCGCTGCAGTGTTCTTTGCCGATGACTGTCTATGGACACGCTTGCCGATTGTGTCAGTACACATACATCCACATCAGTGGCGTATCAGCCAGAAAAGTACACCAGAAGGTAAGACTTCAAGGTTTCGTAAACACAGGAACTTTTATTTCAAATCAAGAAAATATCCACTACAGTGATTAAATAAAAGGGTCTCTACAATCCGCATAAAGTCGGCAAAAATAACAAAGTTCATCTCGTACACTTCATACATTTATATTATAGATATATTACTCTCATGTTCGTGTTTTCTGTACTCTGCGATTGAGAGTCCCGAACATTCTTGATGCACCCACTCATTACATTCATCGCACTGTATCCATGCTTTGCCACTCACATACAAATCACCACACATACAACACTCATCCTCTGTACTTTCACTCTTCTTGTTCTTGATTGCCTTTCCTTTACCCTTTCCTTTGCCTGTCCCCTTTCCCTTGCCTGTCCCCTTTCTATCTTGTACGGTACGTTTTGATTGAGTGGCTGCAGGTGATTGTGTCGCACATACATTTACACCGTTTTTCTTCTGAATGTCAATTCTATGTGCACAAGCTTGATTTTGATTTTACCAATTTATTGAGAAGTGTCTTCCTGAACTCATTATTCCCGATTCCGAAATACCTCTGAATTATGTTGTTGTATAACGCAACGACGATCTCCCCAGATCCCTCATCTCCAAATAGATTTTTCCACACTTGTTGTAAACATTCATCGTTGAGCAACATATTTTCTACCTTTTGGACGACGTTGGCACCAAAAATGTTGAGGGCTTCAACACTTTCTAAAAGAACTCGGCGTTTTTCAAATTCAAAACTGGAATGGTTGGGATGCCAGAATACCCAAGAAGGGGGGAGAGGTTTCACAAGATGTAAAAAAAAGAATTGATGGAATCCTGGAGCAACTCAACGTCTTGTGCTGGGCCGGCAAGTCATGGGATCACAAAATAAATCGAAGGCAGAATCGTTCATGTGCTGGAGGGACCGTTGTAAATTTTGCCGTCTTATTTTACTGTCTCTCCTAAACTAAACTTGTCAGAGGAGAGTTCCAGTAGCTCATCTTCGGAAGCCTCTAGCAAGCTCAGCATATCCAATATTGATTTGCTATGCTCATATTTTGCACGATCACAATACATGTTTCTTTTGATTTTGTTAATTTCAGAAAATTTAGCCTTTCCAATACATCTACCACCTAGATAATGTAATTTACCCAACCCGCTGGATGACACATTGAACTCAGACCGGTTGTTTTGCCCCAACTTCTCTAATTGTGCCTCAACAAATCTGTCTTCGAAGTATTTGAAGACACTTGCCCTGAGACCATCTTCTATATTCATGACGGCACCATACTCATCACTGTTCGGTTCATGTCCAAGAAGATCACAAACAGCTTGTCTAAAATTGTCAAGTCACTTCGAATAACACAATTTAACTGAATACATATAATACAACGTTGCCCGTAACAACTGGTGATGTCTCTGTGAGAAAATCCGTTTGCATCGACTGCTGACAAAAAAATATAAACTTTTAGTCTTTATCCTTGGAAGAAGCGGTAAGTTTGTTCAGCAACATTGTCAGGCAGGGTATTGCACTTAATTATGTGTTGTCTCTGTACTTTTATCATTTTTGTAACCCTGAAACATAGTTGTGTCACTGCACATTTTGCTCTCTGGTATGTATAAGTCAATGTCCTACCTACTTTGCCAATCCCTCTTGAACATAATATTCCATTCGTTTCTTTTTTCTCTAAGATGATTAATTTGATGATTGAGAACCAATGTCAAAGCAACCATGAGTCCAACTGACTGAGTAATTCATAGCGATGCGGAGATTATCTAGGAAGAAGTGTTGCAACGTCCAGCTTTGGTCATCTGTTTACATTCATACTTCTTTAAAACCACTACGTGTTTCCTTTAATATTTAGAGAAACTCCGAATTTTTCCTTTTGGACTCAAAGCCCCAGTATTTGTAACTTTTAACAATTTTTTTCATATTTTTTATTAAAATGACATCCTCAGTATGTGAAAGTAGACCATAATTAATACTGAATCACATGGTTTGCATGCCCAGCCCGCCTCACGGTTAACAGTACAAGGAGTAAAAAAAGACTTCTTGTCCGGACCGAAGTCAGCTTTGTTGACACACGAAACGAAACGTAATCACACTACCGCGCATGCTCAACCACATCTACGCAAGTTTTACTGTGGCGTCCGTAGAAACCATACGCTCTTCGAAAAGGTCTGGTCCATCGAAACTGGAGACTCAGCTAAAAACGCGCGAAAGTTGGGTGAAATACCGGAAAGATATAAATATGTAAGTCTTTACAGATTGTTCCGACTATAATAGTATAATGAGCCGTGCAAACAAACGTCTTGAACAGCTAAACTAACGACGGAAGCAGTCGATTGTAAGCTTCATGCAAGGCACTTGCACGTTGTGACCGACGGTACGGAGTTCAAGTTTGCTGAATGAATTGAGGGAGAAAATTATATATTAATAAAAATTCAACACTTCACCATTGTAATATTGAACTAGTCGTTTCTTCCATTATGGAGTATAATGAAAATTTCGTTGAAAACAAATGACGGGACTGATTCTGCTCCGTCTCCTCAAACAAAGTTTTGTGTACGGCCTGGCACGCTGCACTGCCAGGCACAGCCTATCAACTTCTCATATCGTTGCCGTAATTGAAAACGCTAAGAAAGGAAAAGTTGTATCTTGAATGCAGTACAAAGTCTTACTTATTAAATTTAAAAGTATTTCCAAATATATCGAACGTAACGGGTATCTAATCCTCACAAGGACTACAGTAGTACTAGCTGCGATGCGATGGAGCTCCAGGCACGGTAGAAGTTCGAACACCAGAGAAATCCCGGCCTCACTGCAAAGTCGTCCCCTGCGCACCCGGCCCGACAGAAAACTAACCTCTGGTTTGATTCTGTTGTTTACATATTTTTGTATAAAATTCATGATACATATATCTGACTTGCATATCTGACTGTACAATTTGCTTAGGACTGTGATTTTGGCTGTAGTCTACAGACGATCGGAGGGAGCTAAGGGGGCCCCAAATTTGCATGGACAATGCCCGGGACAATTATCCTGACGCAGCTCGATGAGAAAGTCATTCACATAAACCTACATGTAAATGAAGTGATCAATACAAACTTTTAAACATCACTGGTTCTGAAAATTTATGATCAATGGTTCTGAGCTACGGATTTTACACTGCTGTGTTGTTTTTTGTGTGTGGCCGGCTACTTTGTCTGTAAGGCTGCACTACATGGAGGTACAAGTGCAGCGGGGCCGGGCGAGATTGGTGTGGGGCCTGCAGCAAGGTAAAGTTGACAGCGTCCATTGAAGAATGCCCGCGTACGTGTTATCCTTTCGCGTTTCGGAGGAAATTTACCGCTGTATTCAGAATGCCTTTTTACCAGTATAAAAGCTCAAAAACTGATGCATCAAGAGCCAACAGTCTGTAAATTTCTTAGCAGTAGCTCCATTGTATTTCTCCAAATTTTCGCTGAGATACAGCCGTGCGTATACTGGTCCCGATCGTTCTGACTCAGGCGTTGACAGCTGTTCAGGGAGCCGTCATTATTTACGAACTGGGGGTCGGAGGAATTACATTAGAAACTCCGAAATTTTGAGTCACACCCCAGCCTACCATGATGACTTTGAGTAACCCCCTCTCTAACAGAAATTTTGTCTTACCTGAGCCCATGTTACAATATGTACATATAAAAGTTCACCTAATAACCAGTCTCCGACCATATAGTATTGTTAATTTGGATGGGTAGCATGTCATTATGGTATGGTTAAATGTCGAAATGGTTGTTGAACTCAAGTCAATAAAATATACATTTCTATGATAATATAAAGAATGAACTCACAACAGTTCATTTTGTCCTAGATCCTGTGCACTTACACTCTAAACGTTTGGACGCCTATGACGCGTCGGATGCGTTCAGTTTGATCACATGGGAAGTGTCATGTGTGTTCAGGTATTGAACATTTGTGTTCAGAAATAGAATGGATGTGGTCAGCCATTGACCGCTGCCGTTCTAACACCAACTGACAACAGTTTTTGTTGCGTATTTTTATCCAGACAACATTATTTTCGTTAGAAACACACATCACGACGTACTTTAGTTTGTTTTCTGCTCCAGTAAACTCCTCTGAATCAAAAAAACGAACAAAATATTTTTTTTGACTCGTATAGGCCTATATGTTAATTCGAGTCAGTGAACACTTATGAGATCAAAGGCACATGTTGGTAGTTCTGAAAAGTGTTCAAGTTTATTAATTGCTTATAATAAAAGAACGTAAATGTCTTTAAACTATTTACTTCGATAAAATCGTGAAGACAAGATCTTCCGGAACACTGGTGTTCAATTTGTGAATATTCGTATTCAAACAGGGCGCCAACCACAGAACACTAGTGTACCAACTAAATGAACACTTGTATTCCTGGTGCGCCGAGAATGACGTCACGGATAATCGGGCTTCCTCGGGTCACACGAGGGCCCTCTGAACATGCGCACATTCGATGCAAGCCGCGCCGCTGCTGCAGACGACGATGTTTGTTGCTGTTGGTATTTTTCACATCTATGATTTCAGCGATTGAGTTCTGCCAGTATTTTGTGACGGTGTGATAGCTGTTTGCACGGAGAGTTTGACTGCTACGGTAAGTATTGTATATCGTGACAAAATGGCATTGAATAGGCACCAAGTTTGAACCGTGGCCCGGCGATAAGCACATGACACTCACTGAGGTGTATTTTGCCGTAGAGTACCCTCTCTCGCAATATGTGAGTCACTTACGTCTAATTTTAATAATTATCTCGTTTTGTGTTTAGACAAGACAGTTGCAAATTTTCTGGCCATATTCGTGAGTTCAAACACAAATTTTGTAAATCACAAATAGAATGCTAGTGTTCTGAATACTGAATACTAGTGTTCCCCAACTCCTAATGCTCTAGTCTGTTGATGAAGGTCACGTGATACATAGCTGAATCCTAGTGTTCATGTTGTGAATATTACCATTCTATCCTATTAAGCTTAGAAATAGTGATTTTGCAGAAGTTTGATCTATGTATCTACGTTTTTTCGGCAAATATTATATTATGACATAGCCATGATTATGTCCTAACTTTGTCAACTGACAAGTCAGCTACCATAGTGGTTGAACAGGGGTTGGAAACTGAAATAAATCCTCCATCAATACAATGAAATATTATACTTGTAGGATCCACTCCGCATGTTAGCAGTAATACTGTACATGGAGAAGAAGATAAAGATGAAGCATGGTGGAAAGGCATCTTCATCAGCACTTTCAAGGCAGCGTCAATCATCACACTTGTTGAGGTAATATAAAGACATTGTAACAGTTGACTATATGTACTGTCTAGTATTTTGTTCAAGTGCTGTTTTAGTGTAGTATTCCCATTAATGCATGTGCATAAATTCGCACAAAAAGAGGACGTGATGACCAAAAGAGGGACATGATATCATGCAAGGTTTACAAAATTTGTATAAACATGACAAAATTCTGAGTCAGTAAGGCAGCCGTCATTATTTATGGCCTGAGGATTGGAGGAATTAGGGGTCACTCAAAAAAAGATGGGGTTTGTTGAACTCACACATGATGATGAACAAGAGGGGGGTTTACTCAAAAAAATTCCAGTGATCAAGTAATTCACTTTGTACTGCATGCAATTAAAGTACATAAAATTTGTCTTTATTCACTAGGATGTAGCAGATGAAGACATCAACATGCACTGAAAACCAAAGAATGTGAGGCTCCTCATATATGGTCTTTACAGCAGCTGGAGAACTCTTAGGACTGTACATCGTAGGTTACACTGTTCATATAACTGTAGACAAAAAGGAGGGAATTATGTCTGCAGTGTTGAAACTAATGGCTTCATATTACGTATTTGACTTGTCATATCCAAAATCACATGCTATGATTCTTGGACTTCTGCAATCATTTGTGGTGGAGGAAGGCTTTCAAGCAAAAAACTTCACAGGGATAGGCTACTAGGTGCTCTTTAAAGAGGTTAGGGAGAAATGGAATGTCTTAATTGCTGACGCTCCTCAATAAGATGAAGACCTGGTATCCTCATGGTCACCTTTCCATAGGACTTTAAAGGGACATCAGCTGTAACTTGAAAGTTTGATGAGTTTCTCAATATTTTTGTTCCATAGGTTAATGAGAATATCTTGTTTTCCTCCCTAAGGCATGTTGACACGCCATTATCAACATTGTCAACACCGCCTAGAACCAATCTGATCAGTCCGTATTTATCTTTGCTGTGTTGCTGTTGTTCTCGTTCTGTGTTGCGCAATCTCTTACATCTGACAAACAGCAGTAGAAAACCTTGTTAAAATTTCGCGCGTCAGAACTTATTATATGTATCGGAACAGAACAAATCTGCTTGCAGGTGGATACACGGACGATATGTACACTCAGCGGTCAGTGCATTTTATGGAAGACAATTTCTGATTGGTCGGCTGTTCTGGCCGATGCGTGAGATTTGAGCGAGATATTCTATTGCTGTCTGTCAGATGTAAGAGATTGCGCAACACAGAACAAAAACAACAGTGACCAGGCAAAGGTAAATGAATATTATTCACATGGTGTATTAACTTTAAGTCAACTCCAATGTAATGTAATGTAAAGTAAACATTTCTGTACAATCTGTGTTCATCCCTTTTGAAGAATTTCTATCTAATTTGATATTTATAATTGTTGTTATACATATCAGTTGGTTTATAAGTGACAATTAACTATTGCAATTGTACTGTATTACAAAGCATTTTAGCTTATAAAGGAGTTTTCGTTCAATTGCAAGTTAGAAATTCTCTTTAGAGTACCATATTTGATAGTTGTTCTAATATCCAGGTTTTGATTGCAAGTTGATAAGTTTGAAATGGCAAGCAATCATAGCAGTTTTCATGTTCAGTTTCATCGCAAGTTTGCAAATCTGTAGAAGCCATATGTGATGCCAACAGAAATATTTGTTTTTTTGTCACAAGTTGAAAGTCCTAAAATGACCAGCTGTTATGACAATTTGAATGTTTAACTGTTCCATCGTGAGTGTAAAATTTAGATGACTCTTTTTTAAATGCATTTTAATGTAATTTTGATTGATTGCAAGTTGAAAACTCCTTGTTATATCCATTAATTCAAATTGAAAAATCAAATGAAAAGCTGTTATAGCTGCTTTTATGTTTAATTGTTCAACTGCAAGTTGGACTGTTTATAAATATTGCATAATAACTTGTGTCTGTAATTTTCTATGTGTACATTATTAGGTGAACACATGGTGGTCTGCTTTCCAGAACACATGCATTCTATTTAATTACTCTGCACACTTACATTGTGTTCAAAAAGTGTTACAGTGTTCTGATGCGTAAACAGTGTTCTATTTCATGTAATTTGAACATATGAAATGCGTTCAAAAATAAAAACACTATATGTTCTAAACCTGAACACATGCATTCTAGTTTTCTTACTGAACACTTAAACTGCGTTCAAAAAGTGTTACAGTTCAGCGTTCTAATATGTGTTCAATAACTGAACACATGACTTTAGAGTGTATAGTGATATCTGTCGAGAACATTTCTCCATGACTCAGCCTCTCCTTCCACCTCTGGTAACGACTGCAGAAAACTACTGTGTGACATCATCATCACCACTGTCGATCCATCTTTACTGCCGCTGGTGCCCTTGAGTACATGAACAACGATATCATTCTCATGGTCACTATCTTCTCTTTCATAATAAGTATTGCTAGTAGTAGCAGCTACTTGTAGTTTTTGCTTGCTTAATCTAGTTGATATTTATTTGTTCTGTTAAAGTATTTATTTTCTATTTATTTAATATGTATCAGAGTAAAATATCTATTGTCAACTAATCATTATGTCATTGAGGACAGAGTAAGACAAAGGAAAAACATTTTGAGCACCCCCTTATAGCTTTCAATTTTTGAATGACCCCCAGGTCGTAAATACTGACGGTTCCCTTACTTGCTGCCAAAGGCCATCGCGTTCACTGCATTCGACAGCCTACCATACATTGCCAAACTATGTTGCTTCGATTTCGCAATTACCTTGCCGCTAAAGCAACAATCAGCTGAAATTTATTACTTCAAGTTACTCAATTTTGATAGCTATTTGCCTACAGAAGTGAGCCAAGTGTATATAGTGTCGTCTTGATTTTACATCGGTACCCGGAGTTCTGAGTGACCAACTGCAGCTGCAGTGCATGCAGGTGCGCATCGGTGGACTGCCGACTGCAGTTTGAATAATCCGTATACGCACACTGTACCAGAATAGAATGTCAGCCTCCTCTGCCAAAGTTCTGTATCCTCTGAAACACAGTAGCAGTACGTATTTGAACAGAGAAGAACAAATAAAACCATTCGCAGGTCATTCAGCCGGCGACTATGGGCGATTACCCAGGCAGTGTGGCGTGGCATGGCATGGCCCCAGGAATGTTGCAGGCTCGATGATGTCATCAGTATCGGCGTTCTCGGTCACGTGCACAGCCTACAAGTTGTCAACAAACCCGCGCGGCAATCCAACTCGATCGGGCAATGTTTAGCGTTTGTATGTCACTACAGGAGCACAAATTTGGCTTATTTCTTTACTGAACAACATTTCACGATGGATGTAAGAGAATAACATGTAATTTCGAACATAAAAAAAGGTTAAAAGTTACAAATACTGGGGCCTCAATGATTAGTGGAAAAGAATGCAAAGAAAAAATGAACAGTTGGAGGTATGGGTATTATGATCACTCAGCAAGTCCCAAGGACATGTCAATTTATTGATTTTAGCTTCACATGAGCATGGTCAAGCCTTAAAAAATGCCTAGTTGTCTTCCTGGTTTTAAGCAAAATTGTGTGACTTGTGGTTGGTTGAAACTACTTGTATTGGGTAACAGCATCCCCTGCAGGGCACCTAGACAAAAATTACACTTGCCCACATCTCCCTTTAAACATGGTGCAAGGATTAAGAATAATGGAAATGTTCGCTCCCTTTTAAGGTGACAGTTTTCATTTTTTGATTCCTCTAGCTGGGATGTAGAAAGGTTAAGATACCAGAGATACCTGCATGCATTCACACCTAAGTACCAGTATCTGATATTCACATGACTATGTTGTAAGTGGTAATGTAAGTGATGAAGATGCCAATGATGACAGACATTGTCACAGTAATACTACGGTAGTATTGACGACAGTGACTCACAGCCAGAAATATTTTTAACCTAGCACATGTAGAAGGATAGGAAAGTACTGGAAATTTTTGCTCCCTTTAAGTTACAATTTTCAATGTTTGTTTTCTATAGCTCGGTTGTAGAAAGGTAGGATACCAGAGATACCATTCATACTGGTATCAGACATTCCTTGGCCAATTTCTTCTAAAATTTAGCAGAGGATTAAAAGGTACCAGAAATTTTAGCTCCCTTTTAAGGTCACAGATTTCAGTGTTTGATTTCAGAAAGTAGTCCTGCAATGGTAGAAAATCATAGCTGTTCATTTCTCCTGTCATTTATTTTCTCTCTTCCTGTACAGATTAATTTTGTCACTAAAAAACCTCAAACATTTTATTTGAAAACTTTTCCATAGATGTTCCAACCTAGCATCTGGACAATGACTTGAAGGTGAATTTTAGAATCTGCTGCTTGCAAGGTAAACATATCTAAAGAGTGTACATTTATAAGCAAGTTGTGGGTTTGAACCCGATTGAAAACTAGCCGTATACAGTGGGGAGAAGCAGCACGATGATGTCATGTACCACTTGTGTGAGCATTACTTTGAAAAAGATGCTGTCAGGAATTAAAATCATCTAAATCCCCTGAAATGTTACCAGGGCAACAGTATGTCTGCTGTGCTAATGCAACAGATACCATGCCCTAGATATTGAATCTCTCTTCCCTCCCCCATCCGCAAGCTTGGTGCACACCCCATACAAACAAACAGAAAATGACCTCTACATTCTCTGTGCAAACTTGGTGCAATGTTCATCACACTCTCCACATATACTTGTTGTTAACTTAGCCTATGTTTGAATCAAAGTGTATAACTGACTAGCAAGATTGGTGCTTGTTTGGATGTCAGAATTTGTATCAAGTTTGTAACAAATAAGCAATGCAAACTTGTGGCAAATTTTGATCTTTTGTAAGGGCATACATATACCAAACTCAAAGTAATTTCACACTACAAACAAAAGGCAGCTATCAAAACCCTTCAGAATTCCTGGATAAGTTCCTTCCATACCCTGTAGAGCAACGTGTATCACAGATGAGACTTGACTTTCATACTTCAGCTACAAAAGTTCAACCAAATGGTGTACCTTTCAGGGCTGAGGCACTTGCTACAGCTTGTTTTCTTTTTGTTCTCGTCAAGCATACTTCATCTAATATTTGCATTAACTAGGGAACTTATAGGGGGGATGTTCTTTCTCAATTTACGTTGACAAAATCACTCACCTACGGATGCATTATATGCAGAGTCCTGGAATCTATGTATTAATCAGATTTTCGTAGCATTTCATTTCGCAACAACACCAGAAATAACTGCAGTTACTAGCATGTGAGGGTGATGACAGTGAAGATCGTTCAATGTATGACGATAAGAGACTACTAACACATCTAACTTTGACTGGCTTCCCTGCAACTTTCTGCCTCACACTCCCCTTCCAGGAAATCTCTGATATTCCCTCTCTAGACCAAACCCTCCAACCACCATTGACCTCTGCTGAACTGTGCATTATGTGTAACAGCGATTTTACTTTACGAACAAGAAAACAATATTTTACTGAGGTGCCGTTACTCTCAAAACTTGTATCATTTCCCAGGTATGACTTACTTATAAAAAGAAAACATGACTCAATTGAAGTATGGTGTTCCACAGTGATCCGTTCTTGGGCCAATTTTATTCACGCTCTACACAGCACCACTAGAGGATATTATAGTCAACCATGATCTTGACTGCATGATGCCATGATGTATGCTGATGATACTAAGATGTACATTATCTATTCATTTTTCATCATGCTTAAAAAAGATGCAGCAGAACTGAATAGAATCTTGGTGTTATTCTCAACAGGGATGGCTTTATGTGTGTGACCATATCAGTATGCAATGTAGGAACGCATATTTCTCTTGTCGAGAATAGGTAAAATTTGTAAACTACTGGACAAGCCCACTACAGAGAAACTCATCCATGCATTGCGGCAGCACCATATAGTCACAGGTACCCGCAAATATGACCACATCACTCCGTTTTAATGATTTACACTGGCTACCTCTGAATGCTTGTTATATACATTTCAAATTTATTTTTACAGACTACTTTTAAGATTGTCAGATGTGATGCACCACTGTATCTTACTGATTTAATTGACCTGTATGTACCGACGAGATCTACGATCTTCTGAGAAATTGCGTATGACTAATTCTCCACGTAGCTATTTTAATAAGTCCTACGGTCAGAGAGCTTTTTTGGTATGTGCTCTAGAAATGTGCGTAAGAAATATTGCATGTTTTAAACGTTTTTCAAAGACCCACCTTTTTACTAAATTTTACTCGTAATTGTAGTTTTCAAGTTTTTAGCTGTCTTCTTGTATTTTTTTTACAGTTGTGTACAGCGCACTGACACGTTTCTGGAGTGAGTTTTTTTAAGAATTAAATTTTATTATTATTATTATTATTATTATTTTTATTATACACCTACTGCCGTAAGCTATGGGAGTTTGACCGTCCAATAACTTTCCGTATTTTGTATAGAACATGGAGTCTCAAATACAGGGGACACGCGACGCGCAAATTTTCAGGGGTTTGTAGCAATTTTATTTCAACAATCGCGCGCGTTCCCTTCATATCGTGCGTGCCGCATCCCTCAAAATTTACCATAGAATTAGTTTATACGGGCGATTAATGGAGGGAGGTGTATAATAATAGGCTTATTCACAAAATACGGCCCTGTATGGACGAGGGCTCAGTGAGTGACGTATTGGACGAGCAGAATCACTCACTGAGCCCGAGTCGGCTCGTCCAATACGTCACTCACTGAACCCGAGTCCATACAGGGCCGTATTTTGTGAATAACCCTATATTATTATTGCAGAAGATGTACTCTATAGATTGGAGTGTGCAATATATTTCATCTGAATGACTTCCTTGCTTACTGCCACAAAATATTATTATTATTATTATTATTATTAATTGCAGAAGATGTACTCTATATAGTGTGCAAGATATTTCATCTGAATGACTTCCTTGCTCACAAAACTGGAATGACGTATCATTTGTATGTAACACAGATGGTGCTCCTGTATTCAAATCTTCATAAATAATTTTTCATCTGGCTGATATATTTGTTAGTTATAAATGAACTCCCTTTCAAGGATAAACTCATAAGGATAAAATGGTCCTAGCTGGAATTTGCTTTAGAAGCCAGAAGCCTGATATGTTAACATTTTTGAAGCCTAGATCAGCAATCAACAATTGAGGCAGCATATTCTCAACAAGTTGAAAACTGTTGTCAGATTCTGGTGAAAATATATGTGGGAAAGAAATGTCACTTGTTGGAAGTGTTTATATGGAGTACAACAAGAAACTGTATATGTCATACAGGACAAAGTTTTGAAAAAAATATTCAACATTTTCAGCTAATGTTCCTTTAGAAACAACTTTCTAATTGCTTGGTATGAATGTCGCCAGTTGTTGTTTTAAGAATATTTTTGTCACTGTTTGATTGGTCATGTTATTTCCTATTGGATAATCATCACAAACATCACAGATTATGAAACCAAGTTAAATGTTGTTTTTGCATTCACATTTAACTTCATTTTACATATATTATCTTCTGTAAAAGTTATTTTTGGGGTTCCATGAACTGAAGGCTGTGTTATGTCTCTTTTCATCGAAATTCACACATCATTGATGAATGGATGTTACATTTCAGTGTCCAAGATGCATTGATATTTCTTACAAAGCTTATACAAGAAATATGCAGGTAAAATTTGGTTAGAAAATGGTTTTGAATGTATCTTACCATATGTACAGTGTCATGCAAAAACTTTGACATGTTCTCGGTGAAACCAGTATACCAATAATAATAATAGCAGTAAGCATTCTAATGTTGTTGGGCGCTTTCTTAATAAAGGTTTTCATATATATTATTTACTTAAATATTAACTGCGTTTTTACTAGTGGTCAACATGTCAACGCTACATGATGAAGGCATTGGTTTTTAGGCAGTTAAGGTGACATTTTGTGGAAGAAAAACGAAGTTTAAAATAATTTGTTGAAAACAGCGCTATACAGTCTAACGCCTTCAGACTAAACAAATGCTAACATACACTTATTTATTTTGGTATATTCTGTCATTGTTACACTTAAAAACAGCACAGCGATCACCACCACCCATCTTTACCAAATATCTAAAAATTCTCTATCGTTTAGACTGCTATTTCACGTCAACAAGAAACCCGCGCTTACAGACCGGTCGATCGTTTGGACAATAACAAACGTATGTACTACCACATACGCTGATGTTGCACGGCAATAGCAGTGCCCCAAACAATCCCACTGCATCGCGCAATCAAAGATGGCCGTATCCACGTCACGGACTATGGGTCATGTGTATCTCTTGTTTTCAATAGATTGTTTTCTGGTATTTTTTCATTATCAGGATTTTCAAGAAAGTATTGAAGAAAACCACAGTAAAGAAATTAATCGTATTACTGATACTGATATAGGTTTGTAACCATAAAACAGGTTTACCTACATAGTGAAAATTAAAAAAAACAGAGATACCCCATATTTCTATTTATTACAATACATATATATAAAAAATAGCGCCAATGGCACTTATCACAACTGGCACATCGTGAAACTACTCATAATTAATGAGGTACAATATGCGGCGTCATGGGGTGTCCCATCATACCTATATGAAGGGTGTTAGCACTTGTGGTTACTGAGTTATGGACAAATATGTATATTTGAGGTCAAATGTCACTGAGGTCATGTGACATTTTGTCAAAAAAATTGAATTGCTAAGTCATCCCTATATACCAAAAATCAGACCTAGCTCTATTGGCACGCTCAAAATTAGATATGCACATAATTAATGAGGTACAACATGTGGCGTCATAAGGTGTCCCATCATACCATATATAAAGGGTGTAGCACTTGTGGCTACTGAGTTATGGACAAATATGTATATTTGAGGTCAAAGGTCACCAAGGTCACGGGAGATTTTGTCAAAATATTTGATATATCTGCGTGAACGGAGGGACGAATGGATGGACGAACGAATACAATAACCTGGACACCATGACCCAATCTATAAGGCCCTGGACTTCATCCATGGGGACTACAAACTGTGTCACTGCATCCTTTTTGCAATATGAATATGATGAGAAACTAAATTTTTATTTTACTTGGCCTTATACATGGGATTCTATAGACAGCTGACTTATACATGGTAGTCTATGGTGGTGTAAACTAAAAAGTCCTCTAACATGGCCAAACTTAATCGCATTGTGAAACAAATCCACGTGCATCTGTATGGGGTAGGGTACTATCCTTGTGCAAAGTTTGAAAGAAATTGACCAGGGCATGTCTGAGATATCTGCGTGAACAGACGGACGGATGCACACACGGATGCAGGCACGCACACACGGACATGACCAAACCTATAAGTCCCCCCGGACGGTGTCCGTTGGGACTAATTAGACAGACCACGAAGTCAATGAGCAACATACAGCTGAAAGACTATTTTTCACATTGCGATTTAAGTCCATTTTTATGAGAAAAGGGACATGTATATGTATATGGAGAAAAAAGCAGAAGACATATTTGTAAATTGTTTGTTAAGTGACAATCATATATGCATCTCTTGAAATTTTGTGGTTATAAGGTATAACAGTAGTGTAAGAATAATGAGGTTAGAATAAGTTAGTAAAGCTAAGTTGATAGTAATTAAGATAACAAATTATTTACTAAGCTGAGGAAATCTGAATGAAATAAATGTTGAAAAGTAGCAAAGTCATGGTCATCTTTTGTCTAATACCTTGTGTAAGTTCATGAACTTTACATAAATCTTGCTATAGATTTGTTGCTAATGGGCAATAACTGTGTTTCAGATAATTTGAGAGCAATCCATCCATTACAGGTTTAAATTGTAATATACTTCTATTTAAAGGATAGAAACTTCTCAAATAATTTTTTCCCTGTAATTTCCTGTGAGAACACATGGACATGCTTAGGACTCTATGCTGGTGCTTACCTTGATAACTAACCTACAACTTGTAACGGCATTGTGTAACCTGTTCACCCCAATTTCCTGTAGACAGGTCCACACTCACCATTGATAACAATGGGTTTGGGCCATACCATGGTAGTGAAAGACTGTGACATGTGAGGTCGTGGATACTTAATCTCAGGAATGTCAAACTCTGTATATTGACTCAAGGATGTTTACATAACAAATGCTTAGGGTCATCTCAAAAGTGAGAATCTAAACTATGAAATATGTTTTTTTTATTGCTTTTGATACCCAAAAGAGCATAGAAATCTCTTATACTTTGAATCAGCCATCCTGCATATTTCTAACATTCATCAAAACTCATTTCTGTTCCACAACTCATAAAACAGTCCACAATGCAGGATTGGTGTACATTCCAAAACTACATATATGAAAGACCCCTAAAATCAAATAGTTAAAAAGGGGGTTAGAAATTTCCCAAAACTATATAACATCTGCTCCGTTTGGCTCAATTTTCGGAATTGGAACCTTGGAACCAGTCTATGTATCGGTACCAAATATCAACGCAGTCTGTTCAGCAGTTTTGACTTTTTGTCATTTACGGAAATGGACGACATCAAACACCGGTTGAAACCACCTCTATATCACAACTTCCAGTTGTGATAAAAACTGGAAACTTTTGCACTAAAATTTTGGTGGGAAATATTACAGCGCTCAAGGGTTAGTGTACATAAGCACAAAATGTGTGCTATTGCTAGACATGGTTCTGTCTGTGGCCTTTCAGCTAGGCGACTGATGCCGTATGTTGTGGGTTCGAATCCGATTGAAAACTATCCGAATGTGACAGTCTGGCGGCCGTGAAAAATCAGTAGCATTGCTTTAAGCCTGAATGTTCGTAAGCCATTTCTCTATCTATCTTGAATGATGAAATATTGAAAGATTTTAAGTCTTTTGCCAACTTTGTTTGATAAGACACTCTTACCTTTTTCGCCTTGAGCCCTCTCTGTGCTTCTCTGAAGAGTTTTTACCCTACCATTACAGTGTTTGGGTCATTGGGGACTTTCTATAGTTTGAATAGATGTAAACTGTAGTGTAGTACTAGACATTTCAACATGATTTAGAGAGTAGACCACAAAACCTTGGTTGATACACACAACAAGAATACTGAAAAAGAATTATGACCTTTCAATTATTGCTTTCAATGTTTCTGCACAATTTATTTTTATTTTGCATTATTTACTTACAATAATGGTTCTTTCAGTGGAAACAATTGCAGATGATACTGTAGATGGAGTTGCTGTATAAGAAGTCTGTGAGGCTGCAGACGGTAAGATGTTAATACATTAATTTTGTTTATAAACAGCATTATAGTAATAAGGTCAGTAGCTGGTTGCATGTATGATGTAGTGTTTCAAATCTAAAATCACATCAACATAAATGTTCATATTCTGCTTGCAGTTTGTTTACCAAAGTATGTTATCATCAATTGATAACTTATCAAAAACAGTGTTTGATCTCTAATGAAGGTGTGAACAAAACAGAAAATCCATGTTTGAAGTGCCCTCACTGTTGAAACTAGCCAACAACAAGAAGGCAAAAAGGTATGTAAAGCCAGAAAGAAAAAGAAAATTGTTCCTCAGATTTTCAAGCAGAGGAACAGTAGTTGCAAGCGAAATTTTATTGTTTTAATTTTCATTTCAAGCAAGAACAAATTTCAAAATCAGGAGAATGGTGAACCTGAAAAACTCCGCCCATGCACACTTAATTCTATGATAAGATGTGCTAAAGGTAATGTGACCCATTTAAAAGAGAAACTGCCAGCACAAAATATCCCAGTCCACAAGCAGTCCACGCTGACTTCATTATTTACAAAGTTGTATGAAGGTAATTAGGTTCACCTTGAAATAAAAATATATGTGGTACCTGCATGTTGATAACTTGCCTTAATGTTGGCAAACATTGGGACAAATAGGATGGAGGTTGAATTTCATTTGTTTACATCAATTCTGTGTCTCAATGCATTTTTAGTCCATGTGGACTAAGTCCGGGGGGGGGGGGGAATTATGGTTTGAGCTCCGTCTCAATGTTCGCTGTGGGTGATTCTCAGAGGTGCATGGACTGAATTTATTCAAACTTGGTACAAGCACAAAGTACCCTAATAACCACCTGCATGTAGCTTTGTTGGCGATACAATCCTAAATGGGCTGCCCCGACAGCCATTTTTAGGTACAACGTATTTACTTTAACATGGAGTTTAATCTCCTTTTACATCCATGGTTTAATATACATGTCTTTTCCTTAATCACGGAGTTAAAAACATCATACGGGCATCAGTACTACACGCAACTTATGTCTTCCGTGTTGACTTGTCTCCTCAGCACTGACATCTGTTCTATTGTTTTCTAATCCATAAGTCAAAAGTGTTTTCTAATCCAAAAGTCAAAGTGCATAAACTGTAATAATCCAAAAGTCAACAGGAACATATATACAAAGGTGTCTGTTCAGTCTGGCATGCAGAAGTTATTTTTTTTACACGTTAAGGTTTCTTCTTCCAGTGTGTTCATTAAAAACATAGTAGAAGCTCCTTTCTCGGTCAAACAATCAGCCAGCTGTTTCCAATTTCAGACCAACGGATTTCTTGATCTGGTTGTTTGCAAGAAGTTCTTTCAATCCGCTGATTTCAATACGTAGTCGTTTTTCACTGACTAGCTTGGTTGACTTCACAGCCTCATACAATGATTTGCAATCAGTGACACACGATAATGGTAGAATACCAGATCAGGATTACCAGTAGTAAGCTCTGCATACAGCGTTGAGATGAATATTCCTGCATCTACCGCATCAGCCATAGCCAAGGTTTCTCCAGCTAGGGTACTTCGGACCACACGTCGTATCTTTTTTGAATTCCAGCATATTTGGAGAAACTTTCCTGTCTTACCAATATCTATCTGTGAATGAAATAGTTCGGCAACCCATCGTGACGTCATCTGTTGATCAAAGTGTAGACGGCAGTCAAGCAACTGGTCATGCGAGTGTAACTGAGACTCGCCATCACCTACTGCTGATCGTCGCTACAGTTTGAAGGGTAATTCTCCAACCACGGTATATGCACCCAATAACAAGACTGTGTGTCCTCTGCCTCCCGCGGTCGCGTTGAATACTCCATTGAATCAGGGTCCAGCGAAACCCATGTACGGGACTGTGCTCTCCATTCCATCAAATCCTACCGATATCAGCGATAGACAGCGCCATGAGCCTTCAGCTTTTCATGGTAAATATGAGTTATTGAATAATCAAATCAAGGCTATTAATGGAAAGGTCAAGAATGCATGTTCCAATATTGACAAATGTGTATTTGTGGAACATACAGATTGGGTAATAATTCAGAACATATAGAGACTTTAAAACTTCTTTTCACTTTGAAAATTACTTATTGGATATAAGAAATTTTACTAATAGGAAGTGGCTTACAAAACTTTGAATCTCTGATCACAACTTACAAATTGAATTAGGTCGGAGATCAATTCCAAAAGTCCCTGCAAATGAGAGATTTTGTAAGTATTGTAAATCTACAGTAGAGGATGAATTCCATTATGTAATGATCTGTCCAAAATATAGCACTTACAGAGAGATGTTAATTTCCTCAATAACTATGTGCAGTCCTGGTTTTGTTGACTTAGACCAGAAAGAGAGGTTCATTTACATCTTCAGTCAGTCAGATAAATTACCCCTTGTTAAGTATATTTCAAGTACTTTACTTCTCCCCCAGCAGCAGCTACAACCAGTGTTTATTAATCCTTGTATCGTTGAACTGTACAGGTATTTTTGCCTTACCACACTTCTCAAGAGTGTTGTTGCGCAATAAACATTATTATTATTATTATTTTTATTATAAGTATATTTTGGGTGTGTGGCATATGACAAATAAAGTTATACCTTCTTACTTTTGAAGTTCCCATCTTATTAAGACGGATAACTTTTGGAAATATACAGTTGCTCATGGTCATATACTTCTCAAATTTAATGTTCAATGTTTGTGTTTATTGCTCTTACACAGACTAATTGCTTACCCATCATGGGTGACAGAAAAAGTTCTGGATACAACATTCCACACGGCAGCACAAACCATTTTCAACAAGATACTCACTCCCTTGTGAAATGTGCCATCAATATGGATGTTAAGGCTCTCTACCAGCACCATGGGAATTTCTTTCTCATTTATGTGTTTGGTTTGAGAAAATTCAACATGAAATCAACTGACAACGTTGCTATAAACCACAGGTGTCAAACATGTAAGAGATCAGTCAAGTTGGGACGCGTTTTGCAAGAATACAACAGCATTGCCTGAAGGCTTGGACATATAGATCATTGTAGAGACATAGAGGCATAAGATTATTGAATTTTGATTTTCTTTTAATTTCTTAGTGGTCCAGCCTAGTGTACCAACATCATTGTTTTACATATAAAAATAAACGATGGGGTATTATCGTGAAGATATGTAGTGTTTTTTTTTGTTTAAAAGACAGTATTGAGTTTTTTGTAATTATATGTCTTGATTTTTGCCTATGTTGCCAAGTGAGTAAAGTGAGAAGTTAACTCGGCACAACATCATAAGTTACATCATAAGTTACACAGCTACTGTCCCTTAAAACGAATGAAGGTGTGAAGTGTATGGTAATCTCCTGGCTTGTATAAAACCGGTAGGAACAAATGCAGGTGTGGTTGGGGAGTGGGGGTAGCAAAAGAAGCATGCATAGCAGCATTATACCATGAAACCTTTTACCCCACAATTTTTGTGGCATATCGTCTGAAATCACAGCGGCCTGTATATACCGCTGAACTGTGCTAGTACAGATTTTTTACTTAAAGGGGAAGTTCACCAAGGATGATTTTTACATATGTGCTAGCTTTTTGGTCACTTACCCCAGAAAAGCTATTTTCGCCATTATAACTCGCAAGATTTTTTACAAAAACCGATGGAAATAGTACAGGAAGTTGCTCATGTAATTTGCATTATGGGAAAAAGCGCCAAGCTTGGAGCTTGCAAATGTGATATGGAAGGGACCATTTTCCCATGGGTATGCCATTGCCCACTCACCCATGCTTAAACAGGCTGTGCGTATTTACATAACTTTTGTTTATACTGAGTATACTTTCATAAACGATGATTCACTTATAATAAACTGTCCACTGTCAGATTTTGTGTTGCTGTTTACTACTGTGTTACTGTGAGTGGACAATGTGGGGGCCATACCATCTGGAGATGGTGCCTTCCATATCACATTATGCAAGCTCCAAGCTTGGAGCTTTTTCCCATGATTCAAATTACATGGGCAACTTCCTGTACTATTTTTATCGTTTTTGTAAAAAATCTTGCGAGTTATAAATGGTGAAAATAGTTTTTCCTGGGTAAATGACCACAGAGCTACCACATATGTAAAAATCATCCTTGGTGAACTTCCCCTTTAAAATATGAATAAGCAGGTTATAAGCCATTTGCAGCTTGGTGTCAAAGCTGTTGTGGGTTAGCAAGCACAACTAGATGCCAGAAGCCATTCCGTAAGGGAGGCGATACCACACGCACTGCTGCACAAAGCATATACCGCCTATAGAAGCGGAAATGGAGTGTCATTAGAACATCAGCTTGGCAGTCTGTAACAGGTTGCTGGTAGAGTCAGTGACCTTAAGGAAAGGTTTAAATCGGCCAAGTCCCTTTTGGTTATTGTTGTCATAGCTCATAATTGCCCTCACATACCTTACCTGAACCATTGACTGACCCCACCAGTTTATCATACGACACATTGAAGTTGACAGCCAGTTATTAATTGGCCCCACCATGCACCGGTTTATTACATGACACATGGACAAACAGACGGAAGTTAACCCTTTCCTTCCTATATTATAGAGGAAACCCTGTATACCCTATGGCCTGATTAAAATTTGCATATTAGACCTGCCTTTACAACACAGCTATTATCCCTGATATTTGGACGTGTTAATGATTAAGTTACATATCATCATAACTTGGCCAAAGCTGACAGGGGAGTGCGCACGTTAGGGAGTCATGTCATCTGGTTGCAAAAAGTGTAATGTGGTTGCTACGTGGCTACGACACACCCATATTTGGTTATGTATCAGATGTCAAAGGTCAGAGTGGAACGTCCGCGCAAGGGCAAACCCTAAACACTGCAGTGTACCGGTATATGCTCACATGGCGTGCCTCGTCTTAGCTCTCGTGATCAAAATATAACAAAGCACATTTTTCATTTGTGCCATTTCGAAAACAAGTGAGTACAAGTATAGTTATCTGTTCGATTCTTGATTGTAGGCTTGTAACACAATGCAAGGATACGATTTCTCATAAATCTATGGTGTTAGCATGCAGGCGGTTTTAAAATTCAGAGGTCAGACGGAACCAGGTCTAGAAGAGAAGCAGATATGTTCTGCAAGCTTTGCCCAGAGAAGATAGACCTATGAAATACAAGTGGAGAGTAAAAAGACACATTCAGGCCCACATAAAATCCTCAGTGCCTTGTGCAGGTAGGCAGCTAAATATGTTTGTCTTTATTGTCATTGTGTTCTCCTGTATAAGCTTTAATAAATTAATTCATGTGTCACCTGATGTTTGCAGGGAGACTGTGTGCATCTCTCTTACTCTGCTAAGACTGTGACTTCGAAGTTTTCTCATGGGTTTTTTATCTTTGAATGCTATCACTAACTGATTTAACTTGTCTAATCAAAATTTTTTGCAGGATCTGCGTTTCGAGCATGCTGAGTCACAATTATGTGTCACCTCGTTGCACAGAGACTTTGTGTTGCATCTCTCTTACCCTAATAGGGGTGTGACTTCTCAGTTTACTCATTGGTTTTATCGTTAAATGCTATCACTAACTGATTTAACTTGTCTAATCAAAATTTTATGCAGGAATCTGCATTTGGAGCATGCTGATCGCCACAATGTGTCAATTGGTTGCAGGAGACTTTGCTATGCATCCCTCTTACCCTCATATAGGGCTTTGACTTCTGAGTTTTCTCATTGGTTTCAATCTTTGTATGCTATCACAAAGTGATTCAAGTTTTCAAATCTAAATTTACTGCAATCATCTGCATTTGGAGTATGCTGAGTCACAATGTGTCACCTGGTTGCAGGGAGACTTTGCAATGGTATAAAACTTGGCCATTTAAGGGGCACTGCACCCGACACAAGTTTTCTTTTGCTCCAAAATCACTGTTTTGCAAAATTTCATTCAACTTTTATTTATTTGTTAACCTAAGATTAAAATGTTGATTGGGTTCATCTTCAAGGTTGTCAAGAAGTTGTAAGTTGCTCGATAAAGAAGTGTTTATTTATGCAAATGTTTGCAAATCACCCAATTTCCTGGCTTCTTTTATTCTTCCAATTTCAAGATTTCAAAACAATTTAACTCCATACTGGCTAGGGCAAATTTTCTTAAATTTTCACATTATTTTATTTAAATGCTTTTAAACAAAAGTACAATTTTGTTTGGCAATAAAGTTCTTACATTTTGAATATGAGGCATTTTAACTTGTATGATGATCATGTACTGCAAAATATGTTCAGAAGTAACCTGCAAAAAGCAGGAAATGATCACCATGTTAAAAGTGATATTTTATTCACATCATATGTGTCACTGTCCATTTAGGGTAACTGTTATCAGCTCCACTTATATATAACCAAGACTGATATCATTTTTTTATATGCAAAGTAAAACAAACTGTGTCTTTTGAAGGTTTATGGCATTTCTGTTGAAAATAGAGGATTAAAAAAGAGTAATTTTTAATATGAAATGGTGCCTATTACGGTGTGTATTGTAACATAATAGAGAATTTTTATTTATTTTGGCAGCATCTTTGAATGCTATTACAATGCCTTTTCGGAAGAGGAATGTGAAAGTAACGTCAATGTAAGTTGTGGTATTATGTACATTTATTGCTTCTCACATTGGTGTACTATTTTGTAGTTACATCTTGAGCTGTATCGGTGAATGGGTTTTGGGATAATTGTGTAAGTTATTATATTACAGCTCTCCAAATTTAGAGGGCCTGTAATGCTTACTTTTGATAATTCTTTTCATTATTTATATGTGTCCATTGTAAGTTGTTATTTTATTAACAAAAAGAATGTTGAAAAAACAATATTTAGCTTGTGAACATAGCATTTGTTTGTGTGATAGCACTGCTATTGTTTACATTTACCAATCTTGTCATTTAAATAATATAAAATTGTTGGAAGGCAGCCATAACGGCTTGTTTTAAACATCAGCATCCTGGTGCACAGTATGCTTGGTAATCAGACTCAAAAACAGCAAGGTGCCACACGCATAAGCAGGGTAGGTCATCAACACCAGTGATAAATAAGAGTATTTTAACAAATATTTTTTATCAAAACACAGAACTCATATGACCATTGAACTATTACATTCTATTGAATTACATTTCAAATTTTACTGTGCGCAAGTTGATGGGCTAAGCCCTATCATGATATCATACATTTTATGACATTCTTTAATCTACCACAAGTTTTCATGGGTGAAAGAAATATGCTTAAATGTATCAATATTATGTCTATATTTCTATTTTCCTCACTCAGGCTTGTTGTAGACTACATCTCAAATGTGTTGATGAAGGATGCAGTAGTTTACCTCGTATCCAAGAAAAGAATGGTTACGCTCAAAGAAGTGAATGGACTCTGTATTACTACAGAATTATAATTATTAGATTATTAGAATGTCATTGATTAATATAAATCTACCATAGCTTATCTGATAGCTTTGCAAATTCTAAATTTTTGTCATTGGAGATATATTTTTTTTCTTCAAAACCCCTTGTCAAATATCTCTGATATTCAGTATACAGTCCTTAGGATGACTTGTCAGATCTTTTCATACAGTGAGATAATAAAAGTTGTAATTTTGGAGCAATTTTTGTCAACTTCGGTCAAAAAGTGCTCTCGTCTAAATGGTGTTTATCTGATAGCTTTGCAATTTCATGCTAAAGTCCCTAGAGACTACCTAATCAAACCATTTTTCAAAGTGGGAGAACCCATACTTTTCTATTTTATAAGCCAATATTTTAGTCTGCAACCTTAAATGACTTATACCAAACCAATACCTTGTAAAACAATTTTGAAGACACTGAAAATAATGTGGTCTTATTTGGTGTAAATTTGTAGAAAAGAGTTGTAAGGCTATGTTTTATGTAGTGGACTAACTTTAGGAAATATTTCATGGAGGAAATCCATGCACTGATGAGGGATTTCAATCCACAAGAAGGCATATCAAGATGCACCATACTGTCAAAACAGACTCAGTTTATTTGTATTAGTTTCAATCATTTTGTTGCATAGACATATAAAAGCTGTCATGTCATCACTGATTAAGTAAATCATTACAACAATTGGGACCAGCCAGGTGAAATCATGTGTAGAATGAATAAGATGAGTAATGAAGGATTATATCAGATCACTTCACCACACAAACAGAATAAGAATAACATTTACCACCTATCCCTCTGACCATAATATTGATTTTTAATCAGTACACTGCATATATTTACTCCTTCCAAGGTTCAAATTTATCAGTTATCATCGACCAATTCCCATCGGTTGTCTGCTTTTGATTACAACTTTGAACTTGCATTAGAAAATGTTGACTAACAGTATAATGACTGAAACAGGATACCCCACTGACCTTGAACAACGTCACATCTCAAACCCTGCATCTACCTGTACGCCAAATACTGAGATGGTAGCTTAGGCGGTATGGGAGCTTTTGTGTGTGATGGACATGCATCCGTACATACATACACATACCGGTACATACATACAGACACCACCGATTCACCATATAAGCTCTTTTTCGTGTTTATATAAATACCAAATATGAGCTAAAAATTATTGTCATTTTTTAGGCAAACATGAGACGTTTCACTGGTAAGGCCTAATTAAGTTCAAGGCTACCTCGTTTTTGGATGAGAAAGGCAACGACAGAGGGCGTACATCACACTTGCACTCCTGTTACAGGTTTGCACTCACATGACATACTCCGCGTACTGGTTTACAGCCAAATCTTTACAGAAGGAAGTAAAAGTTGACGCCGCCAGACGGAAGTTAATTGGCTTGATCTTGACAGAAGGAAGTAAAAGTTGACGCTGCCATACTGGTTTTCAATTCTAATAGCCCCTCAGTATTATAAAACGGAGGAGCTAAAAATGCACAGAAGAGTGGTTGAAGTATAAACAGTATGAGGCTCTGACAAAGTTGCATGAAGGAATAGAACAGGAAGCACAGAAACAGAGAGACAGAGAAACTGCAAGAATTAGGCAGAGAAGATCCCATGAAAGGGAAAAAGCTGCTGAAAATGTCACTGATGGAAGGACAACCAAGGAGAGATGTGTCCTAACTCGACACAAACAGGAACAAGGCGGAAGTATTGGAAAGAAATGAAACAGAAAAGCCATGCGCGGATTAGCATGCAAAAGAGGAAAAGAGAGGGAACGACATCAAGCATGGAAGCAGGCTTATAAGAAAAAGGAACAGCTATGTAACAGAAAGGAACTTGTTGATGACTTTAAGCTGGTTCCTTTTTGTACCCAAGTTTGATATGATAAGAGGCGTATGTATTGACTACATGCACAGTGTATGTCTGGGAATTATGAAGCTAATGCTTACCTTGTGGACTGATGTCAAGTACAAAGAATTCCCGTGGTATATTGGTCACAAACTTAAAACAATTGAAGCCAGCCTGTTACACATTAAGCCTCCACATATGATTACCCGTCTTCCCAGAGCAATATCTGATGTAACCCATTGGAAGGCATCTGAATTCAGAAATTTTCTGTCTTTATTATTCTGTGCTCACTCTTGGCCAATCGTGGAGTACATCATGCTTTTCCTATGAGGACTGCAATGCTGAGTTACGTAACCTGTTTCATGGCACTCAAAATATACATGAACAGATTGTAACAGGAGTATGCGGGAGGTGGATTTGACACTGAGCTGTACACGTATGTGTGGCGAAAAGTTGGGACACTATTATGGGGTGTCGTTGGACTGCAGTGAGACTCTCTAATTATAGAGAATTATATGCCTCATACTACTACCAAAGGTATAATTTCAGCCTAAATTTTCACACCAACTTTGAAAGTGCTGGGCTCGATCACCATCGTAGGGTTTTGCACACTGAATGCTGGTAGTCTGATTATGTCTCCCATTGTGTCCGAAGGCTTGTAATTTAGTGATTGCCCCGTCTAATTTTCATACCTCTTTTCTTTTTAATGCAGAATGGAAGTTTGATCATTGAAGAGCGGGACGATCTTTTTTAAGACAACAAAAAGCTTAAAACAGAATGATGGAAAGACTTGTAGACATGGTTGATGGACTGCGATGTGAGTACATTTGATCTGTTATGTTGAATGATGTTCTAACTTTGTTATTTTCGAAGCTCAGTCAGTTGAAACATTATTTATAATTTCTTTATGTTATGAATGTGTTTGTGTTTTCATTTGTTAGTCATTTTGTAGAGACTTAGCCCGAATTACAATTGTTTTTAGTTGCTTACAGTACAATTCATGATCAATGACAATATAAAGCTGTTCATTATGTTTTACCCATCCACTTCTTACAGCATTCGTGTCTAATTCCCATACCTCACATCAACGTGAATATTTCGTTGTAAATCTTTAATTGAAAAAAAGCTTTATTTTTCTCAAACAGGAGTGCATGGTGAAGGTATTATCTGCCTGGATAGAAGAACACAAGATAAGAGAAAAAGCCCCACAATCCCCAATATTGGCACCTACACCAAAACATAGGGCCAAAGTCCCTGAAGCTACTATAGACATGGATACAAAATTAAGTATTTCCTTACTGTATAAAATCCTAGGGACTTGTAAACCAAATATTAAAGCTGTCTGACCAGCGGTTTTGAAAGAACAAGCAACTCAACAGTTGACAGAGCTCTGCTGTGTTATGTAGAGAATATAAACCTTTGTGACACATGTATTGATGAAGAAGGTGGATATCTTTGATTAACATTGTAAGTGAGTTCTGTTGAATAAGTTGAGACTGTACATACTCAGAGAAAGCACACTGAAGAGAACAATGTTTGAAACTTAAGAAGTTCAAGGTCATCAAAAGCATTATAAGAAATCATGTAACTTTCATTGCACTGTTTACACAGATTGCATAATTGCTATAAATAGCACATGAGGAATCTTACAGCCCAGCTTACCATAAAAACCCTATCACTTTGACCACTCTTTTAATTGACCACTCTATTTTTTTCCTCAAAAAGTAATTTTATTTATCCTTACCAAGTCAACCATAAATGCAAATTAGAACTTACTCTATCTCTATCTCTATTGACTTTTTTGAGCAATTTCTTTTAGATAACATACAGGGCACAATAAATGACGGTTCAGAATATGTCAAAGTTGGGATTCAGGAAAGTTGCCTTTACATGTTTTAATCCTCCAAGATGGTAAGCATTTCACTATGAACTGTCAAAAAAGTTGAACTTTCTGATAATTCTACACTAAAATTATTTTGGCTTTGATGATTTCCTAATTAATTCAATTATTTAAAATCATATTAATTATTTTTTTCGGGGTGAATTGATAGGGTTTATACAGTACAAGAATTACATACAATGTAAGTCAAATTTTGACCAAAAATGACCAAAAAATTCCTTAAAAATACACATTTGCATATTTCATCACAATTTGAACAATCTAAGTTGGGTTACCCCTAGGGACCTGTATACCAAATATAACAAAGCTGTCTGACCAGCGGTTATGAAGAAGAAGATTTTTTACCAAAAACACCTTTTTTGGCATTAATTTGCCTATTTTCAACAATATCGAAAAATTAAAAAAACAGTTTCTCAAAATCATATTTTTCATCTACACAACAAATATCAAATCAGTAAGCACTGCGGTTCTCAAGATATTTGAGTGGACGGACGCCTCACAAACGGACATACATACATACATACATACATACATACATACATACAGACTGACGACGGACGCCGGACGGATACCCATCCCAATAGCTTCTATAGACTATAGTCTATAGTAGCTAAAAACCCAGTTATTCAAGAGCCATGTTTTCCAGCACAACCACTTTTGAAGAAAAAGCAATTCAGTGAGTAAGATTAACTTTATCTAAAAGTCAACAATGAGCAAAGGTTTTTTTTGTCACATTCTGTGTGAAATAATGATTATAATCATACATTTGGACATTGTTTTGAATGTATCAGACAAAATATTCTAAGTTGATTAGCTTAAGTTTCAAGTGAATGTAATTGGTAGAATGAAACATTCACTAAGATTGTTTTAAGGTAAAGGGCGACGAATTCGGACGCGCACACGCTTTAGAACGTTTCTGCGCAGATTTAACTCCAGCCTGCCGCAAGTGGGTTATTTTGTAGCGCATGTATTTAACATCACCTGTCATTGTTGAAATTGCCCTTTTACCTAATTTTTTGACCCAGTGTCTTAGAAATACATGTGACATAGAACCTTGTCCTATTTTGACCCCCTAGGAAGCTGGTTTTTATTCAATATGAGTGAAAAATTAACATTTCTCTCCCATTTATATGGCGCAAATTACCCATTCACCTGGAGATATTGTAAAAAGTAGCGTGGTGACACCCTTTTATTAAAAGTGTAAACTAAATGGTATTATGTCAGGAGTTTATTCGCCAAGTTTGGTCAAAATGACACCATTCAAAGCGACAGGAAGAAAGTTCGAAAATTATGTAGTGATATAATTTCGATATCGTCATTTTGTAATCGATACTTATGTTAAAATTTCTTTACAAACATCATGAAAACTATACATTCGATAGATATGGATCTTAAGTCTTGGTATTTATTAAAATTCTTGGTATTTATTAAAATTAATTCATTTGCTAAGCGTTTTATAATTGCTTTCTTTAGTTTAAGTGAATTATATCATTTTTATTTATTTCTAACGACGCCATTTTAACGTCCGTTTCCATGAAAACAAGCGTGGTGACCCCCATTTTTTATTTCATTTTTGCACTTGCACAACTTCCAAGAATATTTGTGCAAAGTTTCAAGAAAGTGACACCACAACTTAATTTTGACGTAATTCGTAGTACTTCACCTTAAATAAATTATAAATAATGATGTCCAACTTGTGTTAAATTTTTTGTAACACTTGCAAATGCAATATTTACAAACTTAAGCAAATTTAAAATTCTATATTTTCCCACGTCTGCCTATTACCATAGGACATGATAGCATTTGGGAAGAAGTGTGAATAAAGACAGAGTGGAGAGATGAAACAAGGCAGTACACCTGAGGAAATGTACGATGGATCTGATGACAGCACTCTTCACAAGAGAAGAAATGGCCACCCGTTCATAATCAGGCCTACAGCCAAATTGCCTGGCCTAGAATGCTGAACTGCGGCCAAGAATTTGCTCAGAGACAATCAAGGCAAAAGGTGATAGATAGAGAGACCTGAAATGGGAACAAGCTTTTCTATTCCCAATGCTATTATTATATATTTTGGTTATTATTATATGTTGTAGAATAATATATAGGAGCTGGATTTGGTTAAGGAGTACTTCCACAGTGAAGTGCACCCTGCTTTCCGAACAGGTGAGTTTTAACAATTTAGCATGAAAGAAAATCCAGCAAGTGAAGTAGGGCTTTCCAAGTTCTGTCAGCTGCGGCCCAAAAACATGAAACATAGGGCCAAAGTCCCTGAAGCTACTATAGACATGGATACAAAATTAAGTATTTCCTGACTGTATGAAATTATCTCACTAAGGTCATCCTAGGGACATGTAAACCAAATATTACCAGCGGTTTTGAAAAAACAAGCGACTCAACAGTTGACAGAGCTCTGCTGTGTTAACCTTTTGTGACACATGTATTGATGAAGAAGGTGGATATCTTTGATAGCTCATTTCAGGATGGCCTGACCAAAAATGGAAAAAAAATTCCGTAAAAATACAGATTTGCATATTTCATCAGACTATATTAGTCTATAATAGCAAATAAACCAGAGTTAATTACATTCTAATTAAAGTAAACAAGACTTGCTTAAATTAAGATTAATTAAGTCATGAAAAAACAGCATATCTGTCAGGTTATAAAGAATCTTGAGCAGGTTACCTTTATCAGTATTTTCATCCTATTAACCAAGCACATTTTAACTTTCAAGTTAACATTGTAAGTAAGTTCTGTTGAATAAGTTGAGACTGTACGTACTCAGAGAAAGCACACTGAAGAGACAAATGTTTGAAACTTAAGAAGTTCAAGGTCATCAAAAGCATTATAAGGAATCATGTTACACTTTCATTGCACTGTTTACACAGATTGCATAATTGCTATAAATAGCACATGAGGAATCTTACAGCCAAGCTTTACCATAAAAACCCTATCACTTTGACCACTCTTTTAAGGTAGAGACACACGTTAGATGATACTTATTTTAAACTCACTTTTTCTCAATAAATTTCACTTTTAGACCCCACACATTATATATTTTCTGTTAGCCCTATATCTCAACATTATGAAAAATATGTTTATTTTCCGAAATCACAGTGTTTGTGACCATTTCTCTCAAAAATATGCGTTTTTGAGTTTTTTTACCTAAAAAAAATTAGGTGTTACAGGACTATGGCGACTTGAGATCTTTTAACAGAAATCAACAATGGAGTAGTCTGGGGAAAAAACCGTGTCCCAGATTTTTTCTATTCCCTCCACTCTATTTTTTTCCTCAAAAAGTAATCTTATTTTATCCTTACCAAGACAACCATAAATGGAAATTAGAACTTTGTCTACCTCTATTTATTTGACCACCCTATCATGACAAACTATTATGAGCAATTTCTTTCAGATAACATAAATGGTGGTTCAGAATATCAAAGTTGGGATTCAGGAAAGTTGCCTTTACATGTTTTAATCCTCCAAGATGGTAAGCATTTCACTATGAACTGTCAAAAAAAGTTGAACTTCTGATAATTCCACACTAAAATTATTTGGCTTAGATGATTTCCTAATTAATTCAATTATTTAAAATCTTATTAATTATTTTTTTCTGGGTGAATTGATAGGGTTTATACAGTACAAGAAATTATATACAATGCAAGTCAAATTTTGACCAAAAATAACAAAAAAATTCCTTAAAAATACACATTTGCATATTTCATCACAATTTGAACAAATCTAAGTTGGGTTATCCCAAGGGACCTGTATACCAAATAACAAAACTGTCTGACCAGCGGTTATGAAGAAGAATTTTTACCAAAAACACCTTTTTTGGCATTAATTTGCAATATCAAAAAATTAAAAAAAAATGTTTCTCAAAATCATATTTTTCATCTACACAACAAATATCAAATCAGTAAGTACTGCGGTTCTCAAGATATTTGAGTGGACGGACGCCTCACAAACGGACATACATACACACATACATACATACATACATACATACATACATACAGACTGACGCCGGACGGATACCCATCCCAATAGCTTCTATAGACTATAGTCTATAGTAGCTAAAAAATCAAAAACACCTAAAACTTAACCAGTGCTTATATGTGAATATTACTTGAAAATTGAGTTAAAGATACAGAAAAATCAATGAATTGGCTACAAGATTCAACTTGTCATAAGTGAGAATAAATAGTAAATATGATGCGATGGAGATTAGTTTTTGTCAAAAGGAAGCTGAAAGCAAATTCCACAATACAGGCTGCATCAACAGAACTTGCCAGAAGTGTGGTGTTAAACGTGTGATAAAGACAGACTGGTGCCATTATCAGTGAGAGAGACTCAAACCTGTTGGCTAAAATGGGAAAGTGTGTCATCAAATGGATCAGACAAGAAGAAGAAGTGCCTGGTGAGAAAGACTGGCACATATCAAGAAATAATCAATGAGCTGTTAGAAAACCTAGCCCGTTTTCACGTCATTTAGTCAGTGATGCTCGTTGGCAGTAATCACAATTCACTGTATTTCAAGAACCCCTCACCGCACCAAATATTGCAGTGCTGTGCATGGACTTTGCAGAAAACTACACATGTCAGCTCCAAGATGAAATCCAGCCGGCACACTGGAACCATACACAAGTGACTATTCACCCCGTGATTGCATATTACCAGGATGGTAATGGTAAAGTGATGCGAGAGGGCCATCCATTTTATTTCCAGTGATCTGAGCCATGACAGTCATGCTGTGAATGAGTTCACGAAGACAGTGTGTTGAGATGAGATATGAGATGAGATGAGATGAGATGTCTGATGTTAGAGATGTCTGAAAGCTGGATGTGAAAAAATGGTAACATTTTCTGATGGATGTTCAAGCCAATGCAAGTACCTGTTCACCGTTTGCGGATGTATCCTTTGCAGAAAAGGATGTCCAGTGCTCGAAAGAAACTACTTCGGAGACTTTGCTGTGTGGTCCGTTGCCAATAGAGAAACATTTCCCTGAAACATAAGGCAGTTGAAGCAAAAATATAAAAAGAGGACTGAACAGGGGATATCAAAAAAACTAATCCCAGAAGCGAAAAAAAATGGCAGACCTGCAAATTAATCAAGAAGGTTTAAGAGATAGCTACGCAGGACAATTAAACTGGCTTGTGTGAGAGGAAAATGCAACAAAGAAGTGCTCAACAGGAGAATAAAGAGACAATTTTTACTGTCAGTAGACTTGATTTGATTTACATTGTAGTCAGAAACACTTTCTATGAACTCCAGTGTATATTGTTCGATATGATATGATATGATACCAAAATGCAAACAGTTTCGAACGAAATGTGCATCTGATGATGGTCTGTAAGGACACGTCGTAGACTTTTGTTACTGCAAATCTGTACCTAATGACCCGCTACTACCTCCAAGCAGAGTAGTGGCTGTGGCTTCAAGCTATATCCCATCAATACAGTATACGGTACGTACAATGCACTGCAGCTTACAGTCTGTGTCCCATCGATGCCGCTAACAAAATCTCGCCTTCTGATAACATGGGTCAAGGTAAAAGGGTTTTGTCCATGTTTTCAGCGTTAGAGTTATATTGTCGAGCACAATTTGAGTTTAGGATTACACTCCATCCCGAGTCGCTGTACGAAAATTCAATGCGCTACTTCACCAATGTCCAACACGTCCTGTGTATCAGCTGCAAGCAGCCGACATGTTTTACATCCTCCGGTCACGGTTCATCAAGGTCAGTTCGCGCATTGATATTGATTTTTTGTGCTGAAAGAATTTTTACTCTCTTTTTCGTCTTTCTATGATCAAAATAACCATTTTCATTAAACTAATAAATTAAATGCTATATTAAGTATGAAATATAACGGATTGGTGCAGATGTAGAGTCAATTCTAGCGTTTTAAACAAGGGCCAAAGTCCCTGAAGCTACTATAGACACGGATATAAAATTAAGTATTTCCTGACTGTATGAAATTATCTCACTAAGGTCATCTTAGGGACTTGTAAACCAAATATTACAGCTCTCTGACCAGCGGTTTTAAAAAAAACAAGCGACCCAACAGTTGACAGAGCTCTGCTGTGTTATGTCGAGAATAACCTTTGTGACACATGAATTGATGAAGAAGGTGATATCTTTGATTGCTCATTTCGGGATTTCCTGACCAACCAGATATGAACTGAAAATGCTCTCATGTTTCATTATATATTGAAGTTAGGTGTAAATTTGAACCTTTGCCACATGTTTGCAACTTCATTGAAATTATTATGATCAACATAATGAACAATAATCACGCCGATTAATTCTAAAAGGTCATGAAGTATACAAATATGTAATTAGCTGAAATAAAAATATTTAAGTTATTTGACTGCTCTTATTGTATCACCACTTTATATAGCAAGTGTAATTACCGTTGGCCAAAGGCTTCAAGCCATATACGCCGAGCTGTGAAAGCTCATTGGATATGCAAATTATAAATTAGCTGACATGAAAATGTGAAATGTCTTTCGATATTGTTTTGACCTAGTACCTGGTATAATCATAAATGTACATAGCATGTTTTGCCAACTTTGCAGTAAATCCCGGTATATATCCCTAATAAGCAAAGGTCATTAAATATGTAAATTAGGAATTGGCTTCAGTAAAAATGCTTAATGATTGTCAGTAATGTTGTATCATGGTATCTGCAATATGTGCAGCAAATTTTGTCAACTTTGGTCAGTCAATACAGACATATATCTCTAATTAGGAAAGATCATTAAATATGCAAATTAGGAATTGGCTTAAAAGAAAATGCTTAATATTTTTCAATAATATTGTATTACCGTATAGTGTCTTTAATGTACATACATCAATTTTGATCAAGTCAATTCAGATAAATATCCATAATTATGAAAATTCATTTAATATTCAAATTAGGTTTTGTCTGGAGTAAAAATGTCTTTTGACTTTCAATAATGTTATATCACAGTGTCTTTGATGTATAGCAAGTTTCAACAACTGCAATCAAGTTAATTCAAATATATATCCCTAATTGGGAAAGTCATCAAAATATGCAAATTCGGAATTCGCTGAAGTAAAAATGCTTAATGACTTTCAAAAATGTTGTATCACAGTGGCTTTAAAACATGTAGCAAGTTCATCAACTTTGGTCCAGTCATTTCAAATATATATTCCTAATTAGCAAAGTTCATGAAAATTAGGAATTGGCTGAAGTTAAAACGCTTAATGACTTTCAATAATGTTAAATCATAGTATCTTTAATATACATACCAAGTTGGTTAATTTTGATCAAGCCAAATCAGACATTATATGCCTGTATACCAAACAACAAAGCTGTCTGACCAGCGGTTATGAAGAAGATTTTTTACCAAAAATGCCTTTTTTGGTGTTGATTTGCATATTTTCAACAATATCAAAAAAAAAGTTCTCAAAATCATATTTTTAATCTACACAAAAAATATCAAATCAGTAAGTACTGCGGTTCTCAAGATATTTGAGTGGACTGATGCCTCACAAACGGACATACATACATACATGTGATACCATAGGCAGTGACCCCCCCTCAAGACATAGTGGGATGACCCATGAATAGGTGATGATAGACGATTTTAACTAGTACTGACTTTTGCTTTTGGGGTGATTACGCTATTAAAGTAATCCGAGGGTTTTGATTGTATTTTTATGTGGTATTTAGACCTTAGATTTCATGATTTCTGCACGAAAGCTCTTTTGTTTTAATCTATTGGCCTTTTTGCTGATAGAAAGGTTAAATCAGTTCAATCAAAGAAGACGCGCGTGTATTTCACCCAAAGTTTGGCGGGTGTAATACGGCGAAGGAAACTTGATAATAGAAGAACTTCGAATATGGCCGGTGTCCGGTAAGGTCGATGTGAGTGGAAGTCTCTACAAAATCCGAACCATCGCCGGAATCGTGTGATGATTGCATCCGAAGGGGACGCGAGGGAGGCTGGATGTTAACTGACATTATTTGAGCTTGTCTTCGTGAAGTGGTATTTCTTCGACCCAATTGAATGTCAAGTCTGCTGTACTTAAACGAAGCTGGGGTGCTCGCCGAAATCGAACACTTCTTTGGAGACATTGATTGCAGTGATCCGACGATTAAGGATGCTTGCATGGATTTCTCAACGCTGATGCTTCACGTCTTAGAAGCTGATGTATTACATCAGCTTCTAAGACGTGAAGCATCAAAGTACGATTCAATCGATACAAGTTGCATGAAAATCGGACTCAATTTGATAACGTTACGGCCATTCGAAGTTCTCTGAACTGGGCGTGAGGAATGCAACGACCCGCATAACTCAACGCCAACGGATAAACTGTCGACGGATCATTTTACGAGCATGATTAATTGACCACATAAGTGATTTTCATTCGCAGAACTGATCAGTGCTTTGTTGTGGAGTTTTACGTCACGTTTTGAAGGAACTCGGAGCATTGTCGACTAACGAATTTCCCCGTGGAACTCATATTCAGCGAATTACGTGTAACGTCCATGGGTTATAGCTGAGACACGCGTTGCTGACTCTTATGCCCATTTACACGCTACCGAGATGGACGTTAATTTCTAACTCATCTCGTTTAATTTCGGAAGCAACTCGACGTGACTGCTGTTTGCGGGACAACGCCCTCATCGGTGAAAGCCAACGTTGTTTCTCGCGTTTGTTTATGAACTTTTGAACTGCGCCTGAAGTGACTCTCGGCAGGCGAAGCCAAGCTCGTTTTCTCCAGGAACGTGTACCTGCGATGGAATGCTAATGAGTCACTGTGTTGTCAACGTTACCCCATAGGCGTTTGGACAATTACTGCAACGGACACTGCACCGTTTGTTTGTTTGTTTGACAAGTTCAGAGCCTTTGCTCTGGTTTGTCCGCCAAGTGAAAAGTAACGAGTGGCAACAGCTGAGCATTGTCACTATAAGTGTTACTTGTTCTCGACGCGACGTCACATGTTTTTGATATCATTTTGCACTTCTGAATCAATGTCTTTTATTTTCATAGCATTTAGACATATCAAGTGCTGAATCGATTTAGGGATAGTACGGTTTTGTTAACGATATTGTAATTCAATATTTACATTTTAGATGACCTGCATAATGTTGCTCCCTCTTATAAGAGTTTTTAAGGTGCTAGCTGTCAATGCAGATGACAGTATTTTATCACAGGTACACATTACCAATGCAAAACATTCTGCATTGCTGGTTTTAGTATATGCCAAGCAATCTTCTATCTTCACCTGCTGTTTTTGATTTAGCAGGAGAAACTTTCCCATTAGGAGACTTAGCCTTAAGTAATTTAATAACTGCATGGCAGCAACCATAATAATAACCACAATATGCAAGTAAATGATAATCATACAGCATTTGTAAACCCTCTGCCAGTTGATACATGTAGAAACAACTCTGCAAAACATACATGTATAGTGCTTTCTCCAAAGCCAAGCACAGCCAACTCGCATGCCCTTAATACCAATATGTTTATAGAAGCAGATGACATGTCAACTCATTGTACCAGTGAACCAGTAAACCCCCTGCCTGTCAATGGTTCTATAAACAGTTCTATACTAGGGCTAGTGAAGACATGACATAACAAAATTAGGCATCACTCCCATGACTGTCATCAACCAAAAGCACTTAGATATACATAAACATGTGTGAAACTTCCTGTTGGTTACATAAGTTTATTTACTACAATTTACACGTAGTTTGCTTGTACACTTCACGTGTTGAGACTAGAAACATTTCCGCCCAAAAATTTATAGCAAAAATTCTTGTTTCTCGGTCATTTAGAACAAAGACACATGTATCAACTTTATTTTAGATCAGAATTCAAGAAATATTACTTCTTAATGAATTAAGTTTCAGTCTTATTTCATGGGCACCTCTGGGAATGAAAGAATAAAAAATATTTTGATGTGAACTGGTTGTGTGCTTCTATACCTTTATATGCTCTCATCTGTTCCGTTGTGAAAACTGAGTAAACTGACAGTACTGAAAACTGCATGATGAATTGAGACACGGACAGGCAGACCAACAAACACAAAAGTGATCAGTGCTGTCTGTGTCTGTTTCTGTTCAACCGTCTGCATCTGATTGCCTCTGATAGTTCTTTTTCTCTGACTCTGGCAGGAAATGTCAGGAGCTACAATTAACTTACATGTCTGTATCAAGCAGAGCTTACCGGGCCAGAATACCAAGACAGTGCCAGAGGTTTGTAGATCCCCTCATTACTGCCAGGGTCATTGTAAAGGATAATAGCAAATAAATGGATGGATGCATACAGCCAAACAGTTACAGACAAAGACAGACCTCATTTCTATGTTGCTGTAAACCTGTCTGTCTGAGACTAAATCTATCATGCAATATTCAGTACAATAATGAACTAAACTTTTCTAAATTTTAAATATGCAGCATTTAATCATTTCATTACTAGAAATGACACCAAAACATGATTTATATGAAGTGTTTTGGAGAATTTTAGAAGACTACTTTATCATATGAAATATTTCTTGAATTCTGATCTAAAATAAAGTCGATATATGTCACAAGCTTACATAGAAACAAGAATCTCTGTTCAAAAAAAAAACTTTGGCAATAGAGTTTCAAGTCCTAATGGGGTTGAGGTTTGAAAGGCTTAAGAACCAATAAGCTATTTTTTCTTATGTTTGTCTGATTTTGTGAAAAACAGTGAAAAAACAACATATCCATTATAATAAATTTTTATCATCCTACTAGTACATATTATGAATCATGGTCAACTTATTTCTCATGTTTCACTTGTCTCTATTGTATCCCTCACTTGACTCTGTTGTATCCGAATACAATCAGGTGTCTGTACTAATTAGTTCCAGAGACCAGCTCTGGAACTGTTAGTTTTTGCTCACTTTCCTTCTTTCTTTCTTTCTTTCTTTCTTTCTTTCTTTCTTTCTTTCTTTCTCTATTTCCGGTATTACTATCATAGAACATGCTATACACAAATTTTACCTTAATTACCCAGAATGCATTGCGACACGCTTATGACGTCATCGCTCAGCTCGGACGGGTTTTACGGGCATTTCTTGCGTGTTTATTTATTAATTTGTTATTCTCCATTGCTCGACTATCATATTGCATTCAGCTATTAATAATTCTAGCTTTCTTTCGCTTTGTTTTTTGTTGCTTTTTGATTTTATTTTTCTCTAAATACTCGCCGTACGTGGCGCTTTACTGTTTCGCCCGAATGCTCATGAGATAACAATGGCGGCAGATTTCGCTCGCATAGAGAGCAAAAATATGCTTTCCCTAAGTTTACAAGCGCGGCTGGGCACATCATGTACCTAGGCGAGGTGGGTGTGCTCGAAAACGAAGATCAATGCAAAATTTGAATTCAAAATCGGCTGTTTTGGCGGAGAAACTGCCCGCCGTATTTCTGAGGAGCCACCAGCGGTTTTTCCTATATCAGTCTGCGAGGCCGTTTAACGCCGGTAACACACAGCCCTGTCACCGCATCGCAAGGGCATGCGTTGGCTGCACGTTAAAGCAGCTCATATTTCCAAGATCAAACGGTCAGTATCTTGTGAAAACAGCGACATTGCAATGAAAATCGTTTTAGTCTGTGCTTTTAATCAAATGACAATGCATGTGGCCTCGGTTTTCAATTTCAACGGCCTAGGTCCGATCATGGATGTAAAAAATAGATCCCATGGTCTGATGTTTCCTCTCGTCTGATCATCGTCGTAAACCAGGCGCCTCTTTACGGCAACAACTCAGCGCTACCCGTCAAGCGATTTATTTTTGAGTAGGTCAGCGGAGCGAAAATTATTGCTCTGGCTCGCGAGAATGTCGCCCCCGTATGTATCTGTTGCGTTTTTACCGTACATGTAGTCATTTGTAATCTGTGGACTGCCTCGCTTTTAGTTGTATTATGGTGTTTACTGCTAGCAGCCCTAACTATAGGTACGTGCTTGAATATTAAAATCCAAAGCACTCTTTCATTCTGCACCTATCTTTGTCACACATTCTCTTGTTTCTTCCGCTGCTCTGGTCTCTGAACTTCGCTTTTGCTTGCAAATGCTTTCTAGTTGGTCTTTTTTCTTGGGGGGTCCCAGGTGTCTTTCTGTGTACTTATCGTGAAGCTAATCGACGTGCATATGTACGATACAGTACTTTTTCCGTGTGCCAGGTTTGAACAAAATCGGTTCAGGGGTGCTGAGAAACGGCTGTGGACAGACAGATACACAGACAGATGAACAGATTGGATCCAATCTAAATGTCCCCGCGGGGACTAGTAAGGATGTGAACAAAGTGTTAAGGGATTAACAAAAAGTTACCAATCTACATATATGCATTAGGATTGTAATTATCAGAACTTGCGACATACAGACACCTGATTGTAATAAACTACCCAATTATGAATTACATTTCTTTCAGTAAGGCCAGAAAGAAAAAATAAAATGTTCATCGGAATCGCCGCTTCTACTTTTTCAGATTTGGAATTTTTTTCGAAAATTGTTTTGCTAGATGGATGTTTGAAGCCTGCCCTCTAGTGGACTTGCATAACTATTGCTAGTATCTGCCATTTTGTGTTTAACACGTTTGTCCGATTGCACGCTTGCACACAATTCATTTTGTTATTGGGAGTCTGAGTTGCAAATTCTTGTTCCGGTTATCAGTAACAGTGAAACTAAAGGTAGATTTTGCTGGTTTGAAAAAAGAAATTTAAAAATTTTGCTCGCCGCCTTTGACCAAAAAAATCCGATGAACAAGATTATTTTTTCTGTGGCTTACAGGGAAGGGTGGGCAAGCGTGATTTTAACACCCATGTCTCCTTAGGGGGCGGTTTCAAAACACATATTATTTTGTCCAACCTCAAGTTACGAGTTTTCACAAAAATCCAGGAGAAAAAACCTACTTCCTTAGGGTTTCATGGTGTGTGTGGGAAAATTCCAAAGCTCAAGTGGAATTTTAGAGCAAACCATTGTTGCTACGGGTACATCCAGTTTTATTGACCCTATAACACTTAGACTGTTGACTGTATATTGTTTGTATAAATACCTGCAACAACAATAGTTTGCGCTAACCAAGCTCCACTTAGCTTTCCAGCTTTCCCCTACACACTATGAAGCCCTAAGAAAGTATTTTTTCTCCTGGATTTTTATTAAAACACGTCACTTTTGATTGGCCAAAATGACATGTATTTTATAACCGCCCTATAAGGAGACATGGGCGTTAAAATCACACTTGCCTCTCAACTCTTAGATTCTTACTCTATGCTTCAAATTAGCATTTTTAGTTATTCAAAGGAATCACTGATGGTGATAAATTTGGGAGAGCACAACAAAACAACTTCAATTTTATCAACCAAAGTTTTCTTGCCAGGCCCATTAAAAGTCAAGAAATCCAAAGGCATGGGCCCACCAAGAATAGAATATTTCTGCCTTCCAAGGCCAATGACCCTCTCTACATGTATGCGAACGTTTGCAATTTTTCTAGTGTTGGAGACTTCAGATGGTGATAATTGTTTCTTCCCATGAAGGAATGTTGGAGTCTTAACTTCAGCACAATATAGTCCCACAGAGTCATCAATATCAAATACTCTATCAGCTAATACTACATCTCCTGGCAAGATATTGTCCAAACAGCCACATGATTCTGTAAGGTACTTGTCACTCACACGGCCTCCCCATGCTGGAGATATATAAGTCATCATAGACTGCTTCGAGATTTTTATTGATAGGCCCTCAAATCTGATGGCTTGAGCTCAAACCTGGAGCTCATACAAGCATCACAACACAGTGAAATTTCTTATCTGCAACAGTTTAGCCAAAATTCACCTGGAAACACATTGTCATTGTTGTCCATAGTTCATAGAAATGAAATTATTGTTCTTAAGGTTGCAAGTGCATTGATAAAACTAAAACTTTGTTACCTAAGAGTACCACAACACTTTACAAGTCCATTTGATATTGAAGTGACAAAACAGTTTCATGTACTCTGTATGATTTGAGGTTATTAAGCTGTTACTTTGTGATAATTATTTGTAACTATCATTATATTTGTGATTCAGTATAAATTACAGGATACAACTCAATAAAGACTGCATTTGTCATTTCAAATGTGTGGTTTTATTTCAGGTGGTATATCAGAGAAGACAGGTGTTGGTGGCAATCACAGAATACCTTAACATGGACAACTTCGATGAAAGTGTTTCATCTTTTCCAACTGGTATCTATTTATTATCAACTGATAGAATGTACTGTGTCTTGAGAATTTAATCATACAAATTGTGGACAATTAATCTTGAATGAAGTGAAAGCTAGTTTACAAAGCATTGAAACTAATACAGTCAGCATGACAACTGTGACAGTTGATAACGTATGCCACAGCTATACTGAAGTACTGGTATGCCACAGCTTGGCACACAGTCCATGTAGTCGACAATGAGATGCAAATTATATGCGGTTAAGGTCTCCTCGACTAACTTCTTAGTTCGTGTCGGCTACATGGACGATCTGCCCACAGCTTGTGATGGGCATTGATGTATGAGGAATTGGAGGTATTCGATGTTGGTGTATGAAACATGCCATAAGGTTAAATACAGATTTGAAGCATTTTTACTACAAGAAAGCACCAATTTGAAAGCCTATACTCTCACGGCGTCTAGGTTAAGTACAACATATTTTTTAACCTTTCAGGAGGAGAGGGAACTATTTAGATGGAGACTATGTGATGGAACGTCTCAACAAATTAGCCAAAAAAGATTCAAAATGCTGAGACCAAACCACTCCCCTGCTGCTGTTGCACAAATTACACTCAAGACTGTACAGCACAATTATTAGTGCAGTAAAGCAACTATACAGCATTATAAAATATTATATGAGCACAGGATTTTAAGGCCTCATCCTCTGTTTGATAGAATAGATATATGTTAACTTAGTGTGTGTCAAAACAATGCACATCGTGTTATTTTTAACATACATAAAAGCATCTATAAAACTGCATGTACTGACACACCACAGGCCTAAATTGCATTTACCAATGCACAATATATTGTAATTATTTTGATTATATTATTTTGTTGAACATCCATGCTTTTAACATATGTGTAACATATTTTCATCTGCATAACGTATGTCCCATAGCCTCAACAGCCTACAAAATGATCCTTTGATAATTGGCTCTGTATTTCCTTGCTTTTTATCTGTCATTGGCTAGATTTTCCTTTGAGTTGAAATTTTTAAATTGTGGAACATCAAATGACTGCTGACGCCAGAAATATAAAGAAATTGTAGAACATATTCTAGACAAATATATCACAAATACTGAAAAAAGAAATTCAATTTGTCATTAGCAGCCAGGAAAATGATAGATTATGTAGATAATTATGTTCAACTATTGTTGGTAACCATGTTGATATAATACGTTATATCTTTCTGGTACATGATGATCTGGATGAGATTATTAAAGATGCATGTGTTCCAGAACCACGGCCATTGGTAGTCGTGGATGACAGTGGGAAAATCACACTAGCCATACTGGCAGCAGAAAAATGAAAAATATTTGATATTGAAATGAGACCACACAGGGCAGCAGTGATTGATGCCATTTGGCACTGCTAGCATGTTACTATGTATTAGATATATGCTTCCCCATATTTACTACAGTCAAGATATATTGTCAGCTATTATTACAAACCTGCTGAATATTATTATAAAATCAAAAAGAACTGAAAAGTATGCAGCTACCGTAGTTCAAAGCATTTTACAGTAGCTTCAGAAAATGCTGTCCCCTCAAAGAAGCAGAGTCAAGTACTCGGCCGTGTTGGGACATTTTTGGGCATTACCTAAAAGTAGTCCGCCGGAGCACCCAAAGTTTCAAAATTTAGCGGAATTTTTCCATTTGTTTCTCTTGAAATACATCTCGATCGCTTTGACATTCCAGCCAACCAGCAGGTCAATTATTGGTATGGGTACAAAAAGCTTTATGGTAGTATATGCCTTAATGAAAGACTGAAACTTCTCAAACTTTCCTCGAGGAAAATTTCAACCATTCTCATTAAAATGAAGAGTAAAATTGGAGGGTCACCATGCAAATTTTTGTACTAAAAAAAATTACAAACAATGATACAAGACCTGTGTCAAATAAAAGTGTTTTCTGGCTTTGACCAGCTCACATACATACGAGGTCAGGCTTTTGGTATTGGTAAACTTGTCAGGATTATAGATATATTATGTTTTTTCCATCACAGAGCTGAAGAAATACAGAACATGGTAGAAGAAACAATAGGATTTTGAATAAGTTATACATTAACAAAGTATCAACTCATATTGAAAGCTAAAACTGATATAGGTTCAAAGACTATATTTGGCATCATTACATCATGAGTGATGCCCACACAGTTATGTCATCATACGTTACTAATAAAATAAGAGGCCCTAAACTGAAAGACCTAGAGTCAGTTTGCACAACACACAACCAGTTTGACCAGCACTTCAATCATGATGTTGAAAATCACGTCACAAACCAAGAACAAATATGTTTTTAGCAGAGATGACAACATCAGTATCTATAGGCATTATGCTGCTATTATTCACACAAGGGATGTTGATCACAGTATTATACACATTTGTGATATTAACATTTCGCCATTACAAATAGTGGAAACCCAAGAACACATATGACACAAATCAAAACACAATAGAAATTACAAAAAGCACAAGAAAGCTAGAAGAAAACATAGAAAGAAGAATCATAGCAATGACCAAAACAACAAAACGTTGCACAAGAGCAAAATGGAGCACTGTTACAAACCACAATCTCAGATTCATTACAAACCTATCAACACATAAACTCACTAACATATTCATATTCATAATATTCATTCCGACACAAAGTTGTTCTAACCACTTGATAAATGACGCAAAAAATATATCTGAAAAATGGGATGATACATCATGAGACATCCTTACTTTCAATTTAGTGTGCATGTCCACAAAAGCCCAAGAGAAATTCAGCAAAAATAATCTTGATTCCAGTTTTGTCTGTGCCCCGTGAACAGAGATTCAGTTGCCAAAACCGTGTATTCACAGCAAGACGTAATCGACTAGGCGACGATCATGCCAATGATCTGATGCTCCTTATAATGGAAGGACCACAGGTTGCAGACTTTCCTTTTGACCGAGCAATGGAAATTTTTGCTTCGCGTGCCAACAGGAGTCCCATTAAATTCTAGAGGCACATTTTTGTGATTACCGGCATGAATTTTTACCACTGTTACAGTGTCAGATGGAGCGAGAGACCTTACCTCCATGGGTACAGTGCCTCAGAATGCCAAGTTGCACGCTGTCAGTGTACGTGTGATTCTGATCAGTTTCGTATTTTTATTTATCATTCAATTCAAGTTTGTTTCTCTGTATCAGTATGAATAACGGTACATCAAAATATCATGTTACTATTAAAAATATCCCTGTTATCGTAAACATTTTTTACAAGAGTCAAACAAATTAATTACCAAATTTTTGGTTCACGGTTGAATGCGTGGCCGTTACGCATTCAGATGATGACAATACGCATTTTGCTAAGCCTTTGCGCACGTGAAACGCATTGCCAGAATTTCAACTGTCAACACTGTGAGTTGACAAAATTTGAGATAGTTCTGAGAGGTGCTCTGTATTTCAAACCAACACCAGGGAGACAACTTGTATCAGTTACTGGACGTGAATTGTCTCCTGATATTCTGAACCTTAGCACAGCCGGAAAACACAAACAAAAGGAAATCATCAGAGAGTACTTAATGAAAAATATTTATCCTGGAAGGAGATCATTTTGCCCACCTGTGTATGTTACCCCAAAGGAGAAGGATTATTATGAATCTGACCAGAGAAAAACCAAACAACAACTATTGGACAGTGGTACTTGTGATTTCATCAAACAACAATGTCACCTATGGTTATCTTGAAGGGAAAGAGAGAAGTGAAGGTGATCCACCTGTACCCACCCAGTTTTATCATTGCAGCACAACTGAGGATTTAATGGCATGGAGAGTTAAAGAAATCTAGATACCTTTACAACACTGGGTGCCATTCGATGTTGGATCAAGATAACTTTAGAGACAACAATACAGATCTCTTAAGGTGGTTGGAAAGGCTAGAGCGTCAGTTATAAATTTCAACAAAACTATTAAAATATAAAAGTAGTCAACATTCTCTGTGGAATAAAAAAAACTATACTTTTGGGCACAAAGGCATTGCAGAGTTATAGCCTGTTAAAACTTCTGAAAACTGACCAAATAAGAAGAAGTTGGGGAGTCCTTAGTGTATTAACTATGGTAGAGGTCCCCTAGCTTTTAATAAAATGTTTGAAAAGGGAAAGTCATTATTTGCTGTTTTTCAGGAAAGTTTGACAAGGTGGTGCTGGCATTCAGAGTGAGTGACTGCTATTGTAAATGCATTTTTAGATTCTTTGAGTGTCAAAGAGGTGTCAAAAGTGAGATTAACCAAAAAAAAATGCTCTATGACTTCAAAAGAGGGGTGCAAATATGGCTTGTTTTCAACATTTTTGACAGAATAACAGTTTTCCTACATAATTGTATACCAATTTAATCCAACTTTGAAATGAGATATGGACATGGAATTTTTACAGCCTATTAACAAGGTTACAGATAAGATTTGTACGGCACAATTTTCTTGTATTTGAAGTACTTTTTAAAAAATCACATTTTGAAATTTGAAAGAATTTTTAATAATTTTTGATATATAAACCCATGTAAAATCATAAAACAAATTTTATTTACAAACCCTGCCGTACAAATCTTACAATAAATAGTGTCAACATATTTATAATTAATTTGGTAATATTATACTATCCAATTATTATGAAATTCAAATATGTAAAAAAAATATGAAAAATTAAATTTTAATATTTACTGGTGTCATATTTCAAAATCATGGCTGCAAATATACAATTTTTATATTCTTTGGAGAAAATATTAACTAAGGAGTTATCCTGAAAATTTGAACTAAATATCTTGATTCTAACTTTTGAAACTTGACATTAACTCTGAGAAAAGAATTGGTGCAAAAATAGCCTTTCCAACCACCTTAATAAGCTTGCTAACAACTGTTAGTTTTCACTCTTTACCTAACAATTTTTTATTGGAACTCAATAAATGTGACTGGTAATACAATAGATACCAAGTGCAAGGTAGCCACATAAAAAGGGAATTGTGAAAGATATGGTTAAGGGGCCTTCATGGTTGTCATGGCCACCAAAGTGTGATATAATTGCTCCTACTGCAATAGAATATATGGTGTTTCAAAGCTTTGGCATAAACTGTGTGGTCCCATCATCTTATTGTATAGTGCCTTATTTAATTCAGATTGTTAAGAATACTAACTCTGTATATTATTTACTGACGGCATTTTCATTTTATTGTTAAATTCTGTTTGTCTTAAATTATGGTGAAGAAACGTTCACACAAGTTTATTGTTTCCAGAATATTACAAGAAATACAGCATTTGACATGCATGTTATATCCACATGCATGTTCATCTGACAGATGTAGTCAGTGAGTTAGATCTTCCTGGCACCGTATTCATGCATCCATTTAGAAGACAAGAACTATCAATTAATGAAATTCTTCCATGGAAAATTTGAGAATCAAATTTTTAATGCTGTCTTAATATTACAAAATTTGCGAGAGATTGCATCAAAGTATCATGTTCAAGGTAGCACTTCCAAGGTAGCACAGCGGAAAGGTTCCAATTTTTCCAGATCTAAGATTTGATCTAGGTAATACAATGTTTGCATTGGGAGCAAGCTATTTTTTGTAGGTTAAGCCAATCACAACCTACAGAGCTTTTTAATGTAAGTTAAATGCCAACAACAGCTTTCATTGGCAATAATGGACCAGAACAATTTTGGCTGGGCAATTTTTTTCTGGTATATTCATCAAGTTACTGTTTAAACTATACCAGTAAATCTGGCAGTTGTACATGCTACACTCACAACCTTGCTTTTTTATACTTGATGTATGAGGTGATGTCAATGCTGAAGAGACAAGTATATACAACATGGAAGACATTTACAGAACTATATGAAGATCATCTGATAAACAAGATGAGGACGAAAGTAATGACAAAATCATGCAATCAACAGATGACAGAATTGCTAAGTTCTCTGTTGGAAGATTTACTTTTAAATATTGAAAATCTGAAACCATCCAGCATTTAAAGCAAAGTCCATGAATTCAATGTACACTATTTATCATGTATTAGTCAAAGCCTTTAAATGACAGAGGATGACATTAAAAAGTAGCAACTTAATTTAATTTAGTATAATTGACCCAAGGGAATGTCAAAGCAAGGGTACTTTAAACTCTGACAAGCTGAATAATTGTCACATGGAAATCATTGACAGAAATCATAGCTTTCAAGCGTTAAAGGTGGCACTATTGGTCAGACAGGATCGGGACCTGAAAACATAGGGCCAAAGTCCCTGAAGCAACTATAGACATGGATACAAAATTAAGTATTTCCTGACTGTATGAAATTATCTCACTAAGGTCATCCTAGGGACATGTAAACCAAATATTAAAGCTGTCTGACCAGCGGTTTTGAAAAAACAAGCGACTCAACAGTTGACAGAGCTCTGCTGTGTTATATAGAGAATAACCTTTTGTGACACATGTATTGATAAAGAAGGTGGATATCTTTGATAGCTCATTTCAGGATGGCCTGACCAAAAATGGAAAAAAATTCCGTAAAAATACAGATTTGCATATTTCATCAGACTATATTAGTCTATAATAGCAAATAAACGAGAGTTAATTACATTCTAATTAAAGTAAACAAGACTTGCTTAAATCAAGATTTACGTCATAATAAAACAGCATATCTGTCAGGTTATAAAGAATCTTCAACTGGTTATCTATACCGGTATCTGTATTTTCATCCAATTAACCAAGCACATTTTAACTTTCAAATTAACATTGTAAGTAAGTTCTGATGAATAAGTTGAGACTGTACGTACTCAGAGAAAGCACACTGAAGAGACAAATGTTTGTAACTTAAGAAGGTCAAGGTCATCAAAAGCATTATAAGGAATCATGTTACACTTTCATTGCACTGTTTACACAGATTGCATAATTGCTATAAATAGCACATGAGGAATCTTACAGCCCAGCTTTACCATAAAAACCCTATCACTTTGACCACTCTTTTAATTGACCACTCTATTTTTTTCCTCAAAAAGTAATCTTATTTTATCCTTACCAAGTCAACCATAAATGGAAATTAGAACTTTCTCTATCTCTATTTATTTGACCACCCTATCATGACAAACTATTATGAGCAATTTCTTTTAGATAACATAAATGACGGTTCAGAATATATCAAAGTTGAGATTCAGGAAAGTTGCCTTTACATGTTTTAATCCTCCAAGATGGTAAGCATTTCACTATGAACTGTCAAAAAAAGTTGAACTTTCTGATAATTCCACACTAAAATTATTTTGGCTTTGATGATTTCCTAATTAATTCAATTATTTAAAATCATATTAATTATTTTTTTCTGGGTGAATTGATAGGGTTTATACAGTAAAAGAATTACATACAATGTAAGTCATATTTTGACCAAAAATGACAAAACAATTCCTTAAAAATACACATTTGCATATTTCATCACAATTTGAACAAATCTAAGTTGGGTTATCCCTAGGGACCTGTATACCAAATAACAAAGCTGTCTGACCAGCGGTTATGAAGAAGAAGATTTTTTACCAAAAACACCTTTTTTGGCATTAATTTGCCTATTTTCAACAATATCAAAAAATTAAAAAATTGGTTTCTCAAAATCATATTTTTCATCTACACAACAAATATCAAATCAGTAAGTACTGTGGTTCTCAAGATATTTGAGTGGACGGACGCCTCACAAACGGACATACATACATACATACATACATACAGACTGACGACGGACGCCGGACGGATACCCATCCCAATAGCTTCTATAGACTATAGTCTATAGTAGCTAAAAAATGGAAGTATGCATATGCATGTGGTATGTAAATATAAGCCTAAAAACAAAGAGTGAAAGAGACTTGGCGTTAAGAGAAACTTGTCAACATCAAAGTGAATCAATCACAAAAGAGCTATTGAATCTGCATCTATTCAGCCAGGAAACCTTTACCCTAAAGGCTGTTCAATTCCACCACACTGCAACATTCCATTTCTTAGTGGAGACACTTGGATTAGATTAGATTAGATTAGACAATGGATTAGATTAGATTAGGTTAGGTTAGACACATGGATTAGAGTTGAGTAATTTTTTTTCTTTTCAACTTTTTATTGCTTTTAAATTTTCAAAACACAGAGACAAAACAAGAAAATCAAACTATACAGATTCTAGAGTGGCATTAAAGGGACAAAGTCGGTCATTTTTCATGAATTTTGTTTGATGCAAGATACTTTTTATATTGTTTGACATGTTGAAAGATACTGAATAAATGGGTGACCGTGCATATGATTGACCCTTGTTTTAGACAAATTAAATGAAACCATTGCGAAAATGAATAAATTCATTTTCGCGATAATTACAGGATCAATTTTTTTTTCTTCTATCTCCCCTGGTGACAATTTTTTTTCTCAAAATCCTCCATAACCCCTCAGAAATCAAATGGTTCTCCCCTTATTACACTGTATGTCAATAACAAATCCAACCACTCTCCTGCCATCCCCAATACAGTGAGGCACTGAAGGCCAGTTGGTACAATGACCAGTTGAAATACACACATGGTGACAAGCAAGCAAAGAAAACAAGAAACAGACAGGATAGAATTACATGGTCCAAGCAACCATTGAGCAAGTTGTGCTAACAGTACAGATTTATGAAAGAATGTTTGGCACTTCAAATCTAAGGGCAAACCATCCAGGATATCATGGTCAACCTACAGCTTGCATGCACACAGTTACTAAACTGTGTCTAAGAAATGCAATCTTTGCCTAACCAGCTTGTCAAGGGGATTTTCAGTTGCAGGATCAACAATAATAACAGGAATGTGCATGGAAGAAAAGTCTGTGAGTCTCTTTTGGAGAAGTTTGGATTGGAAAAGCAATAGATGTTGCTTGCGAAGAAATAAGAGAGTGCAGTGGCATAAAGACTGCAGTGGTATGAAGAGTATCAGATGGGGCATAACAGCCACTCTTTCTGAAAGGGAAGGGGAAAAGACCATAAGCAGACACGATCAGCCCCTTTTCAGTTGTGAAGAAAGTAACTCTTTGATGATTTAAGGAATATCACCATGAGTTTTTAATATATAGACATAGGTTGGGTAACAGTGTTCTTTTTTGTATGGGACATTGGCATAACATCCTTAATTTTATGTTTTTTTCCCCCGAGTTTGCGTCACAGGTCAAATTATGAAACTCTTTTACATTTAGGATATCTGTAGGAACCTGCATATCAAATTACAAAGCTTTTTGAGAAACACATTTTTTGACAAAAAATGGAAAAAATTGCCCCAAAAATACAAAATTACAGATTTCATCATAATTAAATAAATATCATTTAGTTCATCTGTAGGAACCTGTATACCAAATTTAGCTATCAGATGAGTAGTTTTGAAATACACATTTTTTGACCAAAAATGGAAAAAAATTGCCCCAAAAATACAAAATTGCAGATTTCATCTGAAATTCAATATATATAATACTTAGTTCATCTATAGAAACCTTTATGCCAAATTTCAAAACTATCAGACCAGTACTTTTTGAGATAGACATTTTTTGACCAAATATGGCAAAAATTGCCTTAAAAATGCAAAATTGATTATTTCTGTACAATTTGAACAAATCTGAAATAGATCATCCCTAGGGACATATGTACCAAATATAAAAGTTATCTAACTGGTAGTTTTTTGAAGAAGATTTTTAAAGATTTTTTTACCAAAACACAAAAATATGCCGCAAAAATACAAATATGCAATTTTCACCACCTAAAACGAAGATTTTTTACCAAAAACGCCTTTTTTGTATTAATTTGCCTATTTTCAACATTATCAAAAAATTAAAAAAAATAGTTTCTCAAAATCATATTTTTCATCTACACAACAAATATCAAATCAGTAAGTACTGCGGTTCTCAAGATATTTGAGTGGACGGACGCCTCACAAACGGACATACATACATACATACATACATACAGACTGACGACGGACGCCGGACGGATACCCATCCCAATAGCTTCTATAGACTATAGTCTATAGTAGCTAAAAATGAGAAAAATTGCCCCCAAAATACAAAATTGCAGATTTCATCCTAATTTTAAATATATCTAATTAACATAAACCCTAGGAACCTGTACACGAGATATCAAAGCTACTAATCAGTAGTTTTTGGACCAAAAAAAAATTGACCAAACATTGGGAAAATTGCCCCAATATTACAAATATGAAATTTTTTGCATCTACCCAACAAATATCAAATCTGTAAGGTAAGTACTGCGGTTGTCAAGATATTTAGGTGGACGGACATCCTCACAAACGGACATACATACATACATACATACATACATACATACATACAGACAGACTGACGCCGGACGGATAGCCATCCGACTACTAGCCTAGATTCCTTTTCCCTCCGCTTGCCTCCGTACCTCCGTCTCCGGAGGTACGGAGGCAAGCGGAGGGAAAGGGAATCTAGGCTATCCGACTACAGTCTATGTTGCATATGTGGCCCGAAATGAGACAGCGTTTTACATGGACCCGCTACAGGACCGGTCGCACGACTCAATTGTGGTCGTGGATCCAGGACTTGACTTGTACGTGTAGATCCAAGCTTCTTCGTCACTTTGACACCTCATGCAGTATGGGATTAGATTCTAGAGCGCATGCGTAGTACCTGAATTTCCTTCTGTGATAGTATAATGAATGATAGCAGTCTTTTAAAATTAATACAAGTCGCATTTTCTGTATGGAATGGGTTCATTTTCTACGACCTGTCATCAGTCATGGTTTTGAATATGGGGTAATTTTCCTGTGTAACAATTCACGACCAGTCGTTAGGTCGTGAATAAAATGATACATTTTTTGGCTGATACGTTGTCTGCGACCAGTCGCTGGTCGTGGCTTTTGAACCCATGCGCCGTACCGCAATTTCGTCATATTCTGCGACCAGTCGTCAGTCGTGGTTTAACAATTTTTGGCTGAATCGTTGTCTGCGACCAGTCGCTGGTCGTGGCTTTTGAACGCATGCGCCGTACCGCAATTTCGTAAGTGATTGCATGTAGCGTAGTGGGGTCATATTCTGCGACCCCGGGTCTGCGACCAGTCGTCAGTCGTGGTTTTTAATGTTTGATTACTCTTACTCTGTAACAATCTAAGCTTACGTGACAAGAAACAATACTTTGTGTGTGTGTGTGTGTGCGGTATATTTTTTCTACGACCAGTACGTTTCTTAGTGGTGTGTCTTGAACGTTTGAACAGTAGTTACTTTTATCACTTCTCCGACAGCATCATATTCCATTTGCATTTGCTAGCTGTGGAAACTACCCCGCCAACAGGTAGCTGCGTTACCACAGCTACCCACTTTGCTTCCTTGGTTGATTAAAGATATCATCAAAAGAATAAACTAGCATTTCCTTCATTTCCCATTCTCCTCCCTTATTCTGATGTTCCTCAATCACTTTTTATAACCCAAGTTTTCGCGCGTTATTCATCGAGTTAAATTACACTCTCCCCCTTTCCCCGCTCAAAATGACCCATTTGCGCGTGCTTGGTACAGATAATTTTACATGTAATTAGCCATCATCCCTTGATTGGATCCCCTTTCCCTCCATTAAATTCACGAATGATATGATTTGTCAAGGGTCACGTGCAATTGTGTAAGCAATTATATTCAGTATATGATGCCTGTATACATGCCAATATCATTCACTTTCAATCCACGTCCGGGCAGTGAGTTGATATGAGTGAGTGACAATCAGGACAATGCCTATCGTCACGGAGCAAGTACCATCGGATTTTCCTGATCATGGCCAGGAAATAGGGGTCATAAAAGGAAAGACGAAATTTGTCAGTCGAGGCGACTTTACTCTAAAAATTTTAAGTAAAGTTGTCGGAGAAATCCAGGGATATCGCCTGCGGGTGAAGTCGTCAAGACCGCCAGACTTCAGAGAGAGGTAAGTTATCATACATGTATCTGATGAGTGATCAGCCGAGTGTATCTCTTCGTCATCGTCGTCAAAAAAGTTGGTAACGGCATTTCAAATGTATAAATATTTAAATGATTGTGCGGGAAATTGAAGTGCATAATATTTTGTTTGCTTATTGAGCTCGCGCGTTCTGTTCTAAAACGTTTCCCGCCAAAACTAAAGGAATCATCGTGTATTCTTATGGAAGATTATTAAATTGTCGCTTGCGTATTTATACCTGTCTATTAATATAAAACGAGTTATTTTAATCCTCGCGCACTTCTATCTTCAACGCAGTAAATGAATTTACACGATAGTTCAGTTAGTTACTGTTCACTATTATTCCGATTAAAATGTTACCTGAGAATTAAATATGATACATCGCGCGTTTTACGGCACAATTTTGACGACAATCGGGAGGCATATATGCCGAAAATATTCCAAGCGAATTACTCGACACAGTGTAATGCGAAACCACACAATTTGAGCGGGAAACATGAACTTGCACTGAATTGGTCGTTTATGACGGACGAAATGATCCCTAGTACATCATCAAATCATTGCGCTGGGGTGTTAGCAGCGTTAGAAACTACTGCCCGTCCTGCCGTCCGAGACGGGTAACTTTTCAGTCGGACGGGAGGAAAATTGTACTTCCATGTCCATGTGTCGGGCTCTCGATAGTAGCCAATACGGCATACCCAGTAATCTCATCGATCAGCTGCTTCTAGATGTTGTGTAAAATAAACGAATGTAGTATACCAATACGTCCGACTTCGGCGCGCTTATGCTACTGAAAATGTGCAACTGTGTGACGCCGGAACGCAATGCAAGCCAGACATGTAAACACGGGTAAACAGGAAGTCGCTCATACTAGTAAATCTCCCACTTTATGTCTTTGCTTTCTTAGGTCATTTACAAGCACGGACACTCCATTGTATGGAAAGACCGTGTGTGATCTAAGTCAAGGGCTAGCAAACACGAGAATACCCTCCGGGATATCCATCGACTACCTCATATGTAACGCAGTTACATATTTTAACCATGGCTCTTACACGGAAACCGTTGGGACAAAATAAACTTCATCAAAGTTTAGTGCCTGAAACCAATTAACTATCAGATAACGTACGGTCCACTTTGACGTTGACGCAATGTAAATATACTCAAACCAGTATCACATCCTGCCTTGCTACAAATAGAACAAGCTCAAAGTCTCATCAAACCAGTCTGAGACGAGCTCAGATAGTGATGTCTCCGTATTTGCGTATTTACGGCCTGCTCGCTTAAACTAAGCACATAAGGGAGGACTCTATTAACACAGGAGAATGAACAAAAAATCACTGCAGCTGAGCTTACTTCTACTTCTGGGATCAACCCTCGAGTCGTTTTCTAACGACACTCTTCATGGTCTATAAAACGAGCATCTAAAACAAATCCTTCTTACAAAATCATAGCTCGTTATGAATCTTTGACCAACATGTGAAGGAGTAAGCATTCCGTCGATATCCGGAACGACCAAACCGATTTCAAAGGCCGTTTACAGCAAATATTGTTAACGAAACCATGAAACCTGGGAATGGCTAAACACAGAGAAATAAGATTTATTCTCGAGCAGCCTTTCACAACATGCTTTTCAAACACCGGAAAGCAGGCACCAATATCGACCCGAAATCTATTACAAAGTCCATGAAAAATTGACATAAAACCAAAAGTTCGGTTAATCGATTTAAATGCCTAAAACAAGTTATCGTTGTCAGATTAGTACAACATTTACTGTTAACATAACGAGCACTAGCAACGCTCAAAATATGCCCTAAAACAAAAATCCTTATAAGCGTCCAGAAACTCCGGTCGATGCTGGGTCATGTTAATTATAATATGACACCACACACCGGATCGCTCACTATAGAGTCAGTCAATAGTGGCTAACTCTCTCAATAACGATTCTGGCTTCTCCTCCTCGAGGACGAAGATGACTTCATCACGCAACCAAGCCGAGGGGATACAAAATAAGAGAGCGACTGATGAAGGAACCCCATTTTTGGTTCCGAAACACCGTTAAGACGAATCACTCAATCAACAAACCGGTTTACCGGGACCCAGATCACATGACTAGGGCCAAAGCACTATCGATTCACCGGTGTCTCGCCATGTTAGGGATGATATAAGCGAAGTGAAAACATGACAAACAAGAAAATTATTTTTTTCAGAAGCTACAAAATATTCCTTTATAACTAATAAGATTTTTTCTTGCTTTGTCTAAGCCCTTACCGAAATTTTAGGCCTCCCGCAAACTGTTACTGCAAATTTGCCGCAAGCTTTGCAGTAAATTTGCAGCAAACTATTTGCCGCAAATATGCGGGTGGTTCATTTTTCAGATGCAAATTAGGTTTCTTGTGAACTTGCTGCAAATATGCAGCAAACTCCCTGCCGCAACGTTGCTGCAAAACTCTTTGCAGCAAATTTGCAGCACAATCCTTGCAGCAAACTTGCGGCAAATTAATTTGAATGTTACTGAAAATTTGCCGCAAACTCCATACAGCAAATTATTTTATTTGCGCTGACCATTTTTCTCGTGAAACTGGTATTTCAGAGTTTAGTTGGATAAAACACATCTTGCGCTGTCCACAGTCGGCCAATATATAAATATTATTTATCCAACTTAACTCTGAAATACCAGTTTCACGAGAAACAATGGTCAGCGCAAATAAAGTTATTAGAAACAAAAAGATGACAGAGAAAAAAAGGTTAAATTCAATTGTGGTACAATTTATTTTATATGCCATGTTCATTTCATGCCACATAAGTGTCATGATCATGTCAAGATTTTTCTTTTGACTTGAGAAGTTTCATGTAACATTAACATTACTGTCAAAGGCTGCGATTTGGCTTTCTGTTCTCTGAATTTCTTGTCCCTTTAGTGTACCAGCAATGGATTCTGAAAAATATAAATCGTTCAGGGAAGAGTGTTAAAGTCTTTACCGTTTGACCAAACATTGTAAATTTCATGAAAGAAATCGATAATTATTTGAAAATGAGACAAAATCAAGTTGAAAAATTGAAGCAGAAATGCATAAATATTCATGATCGAAATTAAATTAATACTGATTAAAATGTCAGACAGCGGACAACTCGCCGTATGTTGTTTACATACACGACGGCGACAATCTGCAAAAATCTCAGCACTTACTGTAAGTAACTGTTGTGAAACGAAAGTGAATTCAGTATGAATCAGTACTCAACGAAAATTTATCTTTAGGTAAAGATTGCAATACAACGATTACAGAACATAATTATAGCGATCGATGTACAGACGAACGGTACATTGACTTACATTTCTGAACGGCTCGCAGACGCTGGACGATTCCCGGTTGCAGGTCGCTCTCCGTGCTGTGAGTAAATACCGTACTCAGAAAATATAGTCGGCATCTTTACTGCCGCTCGCGTTCACAAATTTAGAACTCCGCCTGTCCCTGGTACTGTATACACGTTTTTGCAACTATGTGATATCATTTGGCTGGCGATTCCATAGAAAGATCACGAAATTGTCCACTAGAAAACTCCTGCTCACAAGTACACAGCCGACACTGGCCGATGGTACTAAAATCTAACTTCGCGCCGATCAAGCCTCATGACGATAACGGAAGTGCGATCTAAAAATCATTACGCGATTGATAATGTAGTCCCATTTTTAAATGCTGGAATTGACTCTACATCTGCACCAATCCGTTATATTTCATACTTAATATAGCATCTAATTAATTATTTTAATGAAAATGGTTACTTTTATCATAGAAAGACTAAAAAGAGAGTAAAAATTCTTTCAGCACAAAGAATCAATATCAATGCGTGAACTGACCTTTATGAACCGTGACCGGAGAGTGTAAACATGTTGGCTGCTTACAGCTGATACACAGGACGTGTTGGACGTTGGTGAAGCGGCGCTTTGAATTTTCGTACAGCGACTCGGGATGGAGTGTAATCCTAAATCTCAAATTTGTGCTTGGCAATACAGCTCTAACGCTGAAAACATGGACAAAAGCCCTTTACCTCGACCCATGTTATCAGAAGGCGAGATTTTGTCAGCGGCATCGATGGGACACAGACTGTAAGCTGCAGTGCATTGTACGTACCGTATACATGTACTATATTGATTGGATGAATAGCTTAGAGCACAGCCACTACTCTGCTTGGAGGTAGTAGCGGAAACATTACTGTACAGATTTGCAGTAACAAAAGTCTACGTGTCCTTACAGACCATCATCAAACGCACATTTCGTTCGAAACTGTTTGCATTTTGGTATCATTCGCAGAAAATACAGGGTGTAACTTGCAAGACAGACAAGTCCCTGTTTCAAAAATTTGTTTCCCTAAAAATTCAGTTTTCGATCCAACCATAATTTACCCAACCAGATTGTCAAAGGGCACTTTTATTACATCATGTCACTACAGTATATACTATAGATGCACTCTTATATCCATGCAATTGCTTTCACCAGCTTAACTGAAGCTGTCCATTATCTAGCATTACCAGTTATTATAATTTAAAAAGTGAATTGTCTGTTATGAAATAAAGGAACATAGAATATAAATGAAAGATCAATTTTATGTTGCTTACACATGACTGGTCACGAAGTGCAACAGTACTCAGTGTGTAGTGTGTACTCCCTGTGATGAAATAGTGGGAAATATGTCAATCATGTGTTGCTGCATATTTGCAGCAATAATCTGGTTTGCCGCAAATTTGCAGCAACTTAGTCGTTTACCGCAAATTGCTGCAAACTGACTTCAGGTTTTGCAGGAGGGTCACATCTACCTGCAAACTTCTGCAACTCCTTCCTGCAAGCTATATGCTTGCTGCATATTTGCAGCAAACTTACGGCAAATTTGCAGTAGAAATAATTTTCGGTAAGGAGAGCGCACAGTTCAGTTAAAAATGAAAAAAAATCCCTTGAAGGTACAGTGGAAATGGCTTGCTGTTGTTATTATGCTTAGATGTACTTTAAGCCTTAAGAAATCAAACACATGGAATATGTACAAACAAACATACAGAATACTGTAGCATACAAAATATCCTAAATTTTTTTCAGAAATATTAATGCTTATGAATATTAATGAGCCATGTGCCACTCTTTGAAGCCCTATAAATGGAGCCCCCCCCCCCCCAATCAAACACCAAGTCAGTGATCTGAAATCCCTAGAAAAATACGGAAAATAATCATTCTAAAAATTTTTACGGGATTTGGCACCGTTATTTGAGCCAAAAATATCTGTGCGAATTCCCCTACAATGTAATGTGAAACAACCAAATTGTGTTAGATAACATACTTGGCCTAATTTTCAACCAACTTGCACTTAATTGGTCATTTATGACAATTGAGAAGGTCTCTGGCAATTACGTGTAAGGGTACATCATCCATATCGGAAAATCCCTTATACACAACATGTGTATTGTTTGTAAAATTTCACATGTTGGCACAGATACGCGTATTGATAAGTACAAACACTGCTCACTATCAATGGAGGGGTTCACCAAGGCTAAATTTCTATCACTGTACCAAAAAGCTAATTTAACACCCTTTGCTCGGGGTGGGTAAAGCATGGTTAAATTTTGGGGGTAAACTTTAACCGGACATGGAATATTCGAAAACTATTCGGGCCTTTCAGTGTACCGACATAGTTGACAAAAGTAGAGACTTTCAATAACTTTACGTATATTACAGCAGTGACGTTAAGCACATCTTTGGCTACATTTGCCGACATGGTATAGGAGACAAATTCCAGCATTGTTTATTGTAATACAGTGGCCACAGACAAAGGCAAACCCTCTTCTTTGACCGTGGTGTATAAGCTCCTAATTAATACATAGTGAATCACCACTGTAAAGCCTGGCGCAGCTAGAGCTTTCCTATGTGGAAGTATAATGTTGTTTCAACACATTTTCATCGTGCAGTATTGCAAGTTATACTACAGTCTGTTTCATAGCAGTTGTATTATGTTGTTTGTCATTATGAAATATCTATGTTTATGTCTGCATATATCATGGGGTGACAAACTCCACAATTCTATGCCATTCATACATGGGGGGAGCAGGCGGGTACAGGCGGTGCTTTTGTACATTATGTTATACACGGCTTAAACCATGTCTTTTGGGGGTGACAAACATGCAGGAAACGACGTACAAAAGTTTGACTACCTGTACAAAGTAGTGACTTTATCAAGTATTTTACTGGACTGATAGACATATTCAAAGGTTCACCTCTGTGCTCATGCAACCCAACAAAAAAGGCAATCATTTTGTCATGGTTTGCACAGTAGAGAAGACAGCGTATTTATTTGCAGTTTTACATGCATGATTAAAGCCACGATAAAAGCTGTCTTTTGACTGGAGAACAAAACACCGTATGTGTACATGGTTGACCACCGTGGCAAAGCAAGAAACATATGCTACCCTTTGAAAGGGGTGTATAAGCTCCTAATTAATACATGGTGAATCACCACTGTAAAGCCTGGCGCAGCTAGAGCTTTCCTATGTGGAAGTATAATGTTGTTTCAACACATTTTCATCGTGCAGTATTGCAAGTTATACCACAGTCTGTTTCATAGCAGTTGTATTATGTTGTTTGTCATTATGAAATATCTATGTTTATGTCTGCATGTATCATGGGGTGATAAACTCCACAATTCTATGCCATTCATACAAGGGGGGAGCAGGCGGGTACAGACGGTGCTTTTGTACATTATGTTATGCACGGCTTAAACCATGTCTTTTGGGGGTGACAAACATGCAGGAAATGACGTACAAAAGTTTGACTACCTGTAAAAAGTAGTGACTTTATCAAGTATTTTACTGGACTGATAGACATATTCAAAGGTTCACCTCTGTGCTCATGCAACCCAACAAAAAAGGCAATCATGTTGTCATGGTTTGCACAGTAGAGAAGACAGCGTATTTATTTGCAGTTTTACATGCATGATTAAAGCCACGATAAAAGCTGTCTTTTGACTGGAGAACAAAACACTGTATGTGTACATGGTTGACCACCGTGGCAAAGCAAGAAACATATGCTGCCCTTTGAAAGGGGTGTATAAGCTCCTAATTAATACATGGTGAATAACCACTGTAAAGCCTGGCGCAGCTAGAGCTTTCCTATGTGGAAGTATAATGTTGTTTCAACACTTTTTCATCGTGCAGTATTGCAAGTTATACTACAGTCTGTTTCATAGCAGTTGTATTATATTGTTTTTCATTATGAAATATCTATGTTTATGTCTGCATGTATCATGGGGTGACAAACTCCACAATTCTATGCCATTCATACATGGGGGGAGCAGGCGGGTACAGGCGGTGCTTTTGTACATTATGTTATACACGGCTTAAACCATGTCTTTTGGGGGTGACAAACATGCAGGAAATGACGTACAAAAGTTTGACTACCTGTAAAAAGTAGTGACTTTATCAAGTATTTTACTGGACTGATAGACATATTCAAAGGGTCACCTCTGTGCTCATGCAACCCAACAAAAAAGACAATCATTTTGTCATGGTTTGCACAGTAGAGAAGACAGCGTATTTATTTGCAGTTTTACATGCATGATTAAAGCCACGATAAAAGTTGTCTTTTGACTGGACAACAAAAACACCGTATGTGTACATGGTTGACTACCATGGTAAAGCACGAAACAATTAATTAATACATAGTGAATCGCCACTGTAAAGCCAGATGCAGCAAGAGCTTTTCATTATGGAAGTATACTGTTATTCCGTCACACTTTAATTACCAGAACACGGTCCCTCCACAAACCGTGATCAGAAATATACAAGTGCAGCTCCCGACTGATGCGCCCCCACCCCCATCAAAGTGTGCGTAAAGTCACGGCTTTTTTCGACTATAAACGGACCGACAAACCAAATTAATAGCGAAAGTGACAGCCATTATTTATGTTTGACTGTTACCGAGAACATTGAGATATCTCGATTATATTTCCAGGTCCAGAACTAATACTGTCGATATTATCGGTCATATCATAGACCCTCGAGAAGTTTTTTTTTTCTCGAGGGTCTATGATCAAATACACTCCTAAAAACTGCGTTACGATCTCTGCATATGAAGAAAGAACGAGTTGGGTGCGGAATTGTGTCTTTTCCTCAAAGCCATTCTTAAACTACGTGTATTTCCTGTGGAAGCTTAAGTAGCTAAAAACGATAAAAGAGGCAAAACCACTAATAATTATCGCTTTCAAAATAGTGTTCTAAGTTTGGAAAATAGCTGTAGTTAAGAAAGTCGGGCCTCAAGTTAAAAAAAACTTTTCCAATGATATGTCGGCTAAAACGATAATAATTGCTTTCTAAATAGCGTTCTAAATTTAGAAAATAGCTGTAGTTTAGAAGTCGGGTCTGAGGTTGAAAAACAATTTCCATTATGTCGGATAAAAACGTTGGTTCACCATTTCTGTTGTAATCTGTATTTTCCCGAGTGTGTGAAGGAAAAAGTGTGAGCTTGAAGGAGCTTTCTTGTAGAAACCAGAAATACTATCAGTTTCACTGAAGTAAGTTTTAAAATCCAAAGTGACTTCTTGAATTGACCAAAAGTTGACCATACTACCACAGTTCTAATGACCATGGATGTAAAAAATAGAAAAAATAAAAAAATATTTTTTACATCCATGTAATGACCAAGGTGTGTTCCATTACTATCCCGTCAACTTGTGCAGATTAAGCAGTGATGCAAATTAATGCTAACGAGGCTTTTGATAAGGTATTAGCATTAATTGGCACCACAATGGACGCGATCGTCGTAGAACTGAGATAATCTAACCCACTGATTGTCTGTGTCTGAACACACCTTGGTCATTTGAATTGTGGCAGTATGGTTATTTACTAAGTATTTAACCTTGTTTGCTACGGAATTATACCTTATCTAACAAAAGGCGAGGTTGTTGCAAATATAATCATAGACAGTAGACGCGAGATGAGTTTCAACCCGAGTCCAATTGACGTCAGACCGTTCACTGTGCCGCGGCCGATAATCGATAATCTGGTTTCGATCGTTTTGATCGTTCATGCATTTTTGATTTTTTGGACAGTAACAGTTTTGACGCGCAGATTTTTGTATTCCCTGGTGTACATTTACACCACAACATTTGGCGATGGAAAAGATGGGGGCGAGTTCGCTGTATGAGGATACTGCGACATTGGCACTATAGGCATTATCGGATAATATTATCTAAGTTATCTAAGTTAGAGTCTAATTTAGAGGAATGGGGAAGTGGCTGATGCCCGACATGCTGTTTTATCGGATAATATCCGATAAAATCGATAATATCGTCTAACATCTAAGTTAGAGTCTAATATTAGACGAGTGGGGAAGAGGCAGATGCCCGACATGCTGTTTTATCGAATAATATCCGATAAAATCGATAATATCGTCTAAAATCTAAGTTAGAGTCTAATATTAGACGAAGAGGCAGATGCCAGACATGCTCTTTTATTGGATAATATCCGATAAAATCGATAATATCGTCTAAAATCTAAGTTAGAGTCTAGTATTAGACGGGGAAGAGGCAGATGCCAGACATGCTCTTTAATTGGATAATATAGTGGCCACTTCACTGCGTACCTGTCTAATATTAGACTCTAACTTAGATTTTAGACGATATTATCGATTTTATCGGATATAATCCGATAAAACAGCATGTCAGGCATCAGCCATACCTCACTCGTCTAATGATAGACACTAACATCTAAGTTAGAGTCTAATATTAGACGAGTGGGAAAGAGGCAGATGCCCGACATGCTGTTTTATCGGATAATATCCGATAAAATCGATAATATCGTCTAAAATGTAAGTAAGTGTCTAATATTAGACGAGTGGGGAAAGGGCAGATGCCGACATGCTGTTTTATCGGATAATATCCGATAAAATCGATAATATCGTCTAAAATCTAAGTTAGAGTCTAATATTAGACGAGTGGGGAAGAGGCAGATGCCCGAAATGCTGTTTTATCGGATAATATCCGATAAAATCGATAATATCGTCTAAAATCTAAGTTAGAGTCTAGTATTAGACGGGGAAGAGGTAGATGCCAGACATGCTCTTTTATTGGATAATATAGTGGCCACTTCACTACCTGTCTAATATTAGACTCTAACTTAGAATTTAGACGATATTATCGATTTTATCGGATATTATCCGATAAAAAGCATGTCAGGCATCAGCCATACCTCACTCGTCTAATATTAGACACTAACTTCTAAGTTAGAGTCTAATATTAGACGAGTGGGGAAGAGGCAGATGCCCGATATGCTGCTTTATCGGATAATATCCGATAAAATCGATAATATAGTCTAAAATCTAAGTTAGAGTCTAATATTAGACAAGTGGGGAAGAGGCAGATGCCCGACATGCTGTTTTATCGGATAATATCCGATAAAATCGATAATATCGTCTAAAATCTAAGTTAGAGTCTAATATTAGACGAGTAGGGAAGAGGCAGATGCCCGAAATGCTGTTTTATCGGATAATATCCGATAAAATCGATAATATCGTCTAAAATCTAAGTTAGAGTCTAATATTAGACGTGTGGGGAAGAGGCAGATGCCCGACATGCTGTTTTATCGGATAATATCCGATAAAATCGATAATATCGTCTAAAATCTAAGTTAGAGTCTAGTATTAGACGGGGAAGAGGCAGATGCCAGACATGCTCTTTTATTGGATAATATAGTGGCCACTTCACTACCTGTCTAATATTAGACTCTAACTTAGAATTTAGACGATATTATCGATTTTATCGGATATTATCCGATAAAAACAGCATGTCAGGCATCAGCCATACCTCACTCATCTAATATTAGACACTAACATCTAAGTTAGAGTCTAATATTAGACGAGTGGGGAAGAGGCAGATGCCCGACATGCTGTTTTATCGGATAATATCCAATAAAATCGATAATATCGTCTAAAATCTAAGTTAGAGTCTAATATTAGACGAGTGGGGAAGAGGCAGATGCCCGACATGCTGTTTTATCGGATAATATCCGATAAAATCGATAATATCGTCTAAAATCTAAGTTAGAGTCTAATATTAAACGAGTAGGGAAGAGGCAGATGCCCGACATGCTGTTTTATCGGATAATATCCGATAAAATCGATAATATCGTCTAAAATCTAAGTTAGAGTCTAATATTAGACGAGTGGGGAAGAGGCAGATGCCCGACATGCTGTTTTATCGGATAATATCCGATAAAATCGATAATATCGTCTAAAATCTAAGTTAGAGTCTAGTATTAGACGGGAAGAGGCAGATGCCAGACATGCTCTTTTATTGGATAATACAGTGGCCACTTCACTACCTGTCTAATATTAGACTCTAACTTAGAATTTAGACGATATTATCGATTTTATCGGATATTATCCGATAAAACAGCATGTCAGGCATCAGCCATACCTCACTCGTCTAATGATAGACACTAACATCTAAGTTAGAGTCTAATATTAGACGAGTGGGGAAGAGGCAGATGCCCGATATGCTGTTTTATCGGATAATATCCGATAAAATCGATAATATCGTCTAAATCTAAGTTAGAGTCTAATATTAGACGAGTGGGGAAGAGGCAGATGCCTGACATGCTGTTTTATCGGATAATATCCGATAAAATCGATAATATCGTCTAAAATCTAAGTTAGAGTCTAATATTAGACGAGTAGGAAGAGTCAGATGCCCGAAATGCTGTTTTATCGGATAATATCCGATAAAATCGATAATATCGTCTAAAATCTAAGTTAGAGTCTAATATTAGACGAGAGAGGAAGAGGCAGATGCTCGACATGCTGTTTTATCGGATAATATCCGATAAAATCGATAATATCGTCTAAAATCTAAGTTAGAGTCTAGTATTAGACGGGGAAGAGGCAGATGCCAGACATGCTCTTTTATTGGATAATATAGTGGCCACTTCACTACCTGTCTAATATTAGACTCTAACTTAGAATTTAGACGATATTATCGATTTTATCGGATATTATCCGATAAAACAGCATGTCAGGCATCAGCCATACCTCACTCATCTAATATTAGACACTAACATCTAAGTTAGAGTCTAATATTAGACAAGTGGGGAAGAGGCAGATGCCCGACATGCTGTTTTATCGGATAATATCCGATAAAATCGATAATATCGTCTAAAATCTAAGTTAGAGTCTAATATTAGACGAGTGGGGAAGAGGCAGATGCCCGAAATGCTGTTTTATCGGATAATATCCGATAAAATCGATAATATCGTCTAAAATCTAAGTTAGAGTCTAATATTAGACGAGTAGGGAAGAGGCAGATGCCCGAAATGCTGTTTTTATCGGATAATATCCGATAAAATCGATAATATCGTCTAAAATCTAAGTTAGAGTCTAATATTAGACGAGTGGGGAAGAGGCAGATGCCCGACATGCTGTTTTATATCGATAATATCCGATAAAATCGATAATATCGTCTAAAATCTAAGTTAGAGTCTAGTATTAGACGGGGAAGAGGCAGATGCCAGACATGCTCTTTTATTGGATAATACAGTGGCCACTTCACTACCTGTCTAATATTAGACTCTAACTTAGAATTTAGACGATATTATCGATTTTATCGGATATTATCCGATAAAACAGCATGTCAGGCATCAGCCATACCTCACTCGTCTAATGATAGACACTAACATCTAAGTTAGAGTCTAATATTAGACGAGTGGGGAAGAGCAGATGCCCGATATGCTGTTTTATCGGATAATATCCGATAAAATCGATAATATCGTCTAAAATCTAAGTTAGAGTCTAATATTAGACGAGTGGGGAAGAGGCAGATGCCTGACATGCTGTTTTATCGGATAATATCCGATAAAATCGATAATATCGTCTAAAATCTAAGTTAGAGTCTAATATTAGAGGAGTAGGGAAGAGGCAGATGCCCGACATGCTGTTTTATCGGATAATATCCGATAAAATCGATAATATCGTCTAAAATCTAAGTTAGAGTCTAATATTAGACGAGTGGGGAAGAGGCAGATGCTCGACATGCTGTTTTATCGGATAATATCCGATAAAATCGATAATATCGTCTAAAATCTAAGTTAGAGTCTAGTATTAGACTGGGAAGAGGCAGATGCCAGACATGCTCTTTTATTGGATAATATAGTGGCCACTTCACTACCTGTCTAATATTAGACTCTAACTTAGAATTTAGACGATATTATCGATTTTATCGGATATTATCCGATAAAACAGCATGTCAGGCATCAGCCATACCTCACTCGTCTAATATTAGACACTAACATCTAAGTTAGAGTCTAATATTAGACGAGTGGGGAAGAGGCAGATGCCCGACATGCTGTTTTATCGGATAATATCCGATAAAATCGATAATATCGTCTAAAATCTAAGTTAGAGTCTAATATTAGACGAGTGGGGAAGAGGCAGATGCCCGAAATGCTGTTTTAATCGGATAATATCCGATAAAATCGATAATATCGTCTAAAATCTAAGTTAGAGTCTAATATTAAACGAGTAGGGAAGAGGCAGATGCCCGAAATGCTGTTTTATCGGATAATATCCGATAAAATCGATAATATCGTCTAAAATCTAAGTTAGAGTCTAATATTAGACGAGTGGGGAAGAGGCAGATGCCCGACATGCTGTTTTATCGGATAATATCCGATAAAATCGATAATATCGTCTAAAATCTAAGTTAGAGTCTAGTATTAGACGGGGAAGAGGCAGATGCCAGACATGCTCTTTTATTGGATAATACAGTGGCCACTTCACTACCTGTCTAATATTAGACTCTAACTTAGAATTTAGACGATATTATCGATTTTATCGGATATTATCCGATAAAACAGCATGTCAGGCATCAGCCATACCTCACTCGTCTAATGATAGACACTAACATCTAAGTTAGAGTCTAATATTAGACGAGTAGGGAAGAGTCAGATGCCCGATATGCTGTTTTATTCGGATAATATCCGATAAAATCGATAATATCGTCTAAAATCTAAGTTAGAGTCTAATATTAGACGAGAGAGGAAGAGGCAGATGCCCGACATGCTGTTTATCGGATAATATCCGATAAAATCGATAATATCGTCTAAAATCTAAGTTAGAGTCTAGTACTAGACGGGGAAGAGGCAGATGCCAGACATGCTCTTTTATTGGATAATACAGTGGCCACTTCACTACCTGTCTAATATTAGACTCTAACTTAGAATTTAGACGATATTATCGATTTTATCGGATATTATCCGATAAAACAGCATGTCAGGCATCAGCCATACCTCACTCGTCTAATATTAGACACTAACATCTAAGTTAGAGTCTAATATTAGACGAGTGGGGATGAGGCAGATGCCCGATATGCTGTTTTATCGGATAATATCCGATAAAATCGATAATATCGTCTAAAATCTAAGTTAGAGTCTAATATTAGATGAGTGGGGAAGAGGCAGATGCCTGACATGCTGTTTTATCGGATAATATCCGATAAAATCGATAACATCGTCTAAAATCTAAGTTAGAGTCTAATATTAGACAAGTGGGGAAGAGGCAGATGCCCGACATGCTGTTTTATCGGATAATATCCGATAAAATCGATAATATCGTCTAAAATCTAAGTTAGAGTCTAATATTAGACGAGTAGGGAAGAGGCAGATGCCCGACATGCTGTTTTATCGGATAATATCCGATAAAATCGATAATATCGTCTAAAATCTAAGTTAGAGTCTAATATTAGACGAATGGGGAAGAGGCAGATGCCCGACATGCTGTTTTATCGGATAATATCCGATAAAATCGATAATATCGTCTAAAATCTAAGTTAGAGTCTAATATTAGACGAGTGGGGAAGAGGCAGATGCCCGACATGCTGTTTTATCGGATAATATCCGATAAAATCGATAATATCGTCTAAAATCTTAGTTAGAGTCTAGTATTAGACGAGTGGGCAAGAGGCAGATGCCTGACATGCTGTTTTATCGGATAATATCCGATAAAATCGATAATATCGTCTAACTTCTAAGTTAGAGTCTAATATTAGAAGCAGATGGGTGGAAAATTCTAAAAACGCTGTTTTATCGGATAAAATCGATAATATTATCCCTATTAGATCACTTTGGTCTCATGTTCCTGGAACTCTCTAACTTAGAAATTTTAGACGATATTATCCGATAATAAAGAAAAAGCCTATGTCGCGCCTTCATGCGCTGTATGGTCCGAGTTCGTAGCGGCGATGAGATACCCATTCAAGCTAGTAGGAAACCCCGTGATACTGCATGTTAGCGAAACTTAAGTTTTTCTCAATGCTATCTTAGTCTTCCCACTTATTTCAGAATAAAGACGAAACTTGCAGCTTTTCGTGAAATGAACAGCGATGACGATAGTACAACGCCGTATAAGTGTTCAGTGGTATTGAACCCTGTAAAAGTAAAGATGGCGGCCGTGGCGGCGTGAGATGAGTCTTGTCGCTCTTGGCCGTTTTTTCTAATCGGGACATGTATTTCAAGTGAATGCTAAACCAAAACACGGTTTCTAAGAGTGACCAAAAGTATCATTAGAAGTCCAGAGTTAGGTTAGGACACAATGAATAGCCGTTGACTGTATACGATACGGTAGACTTGGTTCAAGTTTGTGATTTGTGAATGTTTGAGTAGGGTGAACTCGATGTTTTGTGTTCTGTTTTTATATGAAATGCATAAGTTGGATGAACGCTATGCAAGAGAATTTCTCCCGGAATCACAGATTTAGCTTTCTTGCACGATCTGCAGTGCTATAAATTATTGATGAGATGAAGTTTGTATTTACGGATGTATTATTCATAGGACGACATCATCGTATTTGGCATATTGAGAGGAGTTACCTCTCGATCCCCCAAGATATGTGCATAAAATTCACATGGTGTTGTTGAGAATGTCGAATGCGATCTCTCACACAAAACTCAGCATGACCTGTGTTCATCACAGGAAACGTAAATTTAACTAGCCTTCCACTATGCAGGTCATATAAGCTTTGATGTGAACCAAGTCTAAAGATATGGATAATCTTTATGCGTATTGTAAACAGTTCTCATCTCATGATCAGCCTCTACGTGTTTAACTGATTCACATCTTTCGGAGAGTTTACCATACAAATGAACCACGAGCAACCGTGGGTGAAATCCTAATGATCGAATCAGTATATTACTAGAACATGTTTTGTAAGATTTTAATCTTTATTTACACTAAAAAAGTATCATTGGTTTCTAAAAAAGCGTTTAATATTTTTTCATACGTTGTGGGCGTCTGTGCGCAGGGGGCAATTTTTCACGATAGAACTCACTATGCTCGCATGATGTCACTTACAGCATGGAGTCGTATTTACAAGAAATAGACATCAATCAATTGAACAGGTATAGAGATTCCATCCTCGAATACCCTCTTGAAGTTCACGCAAAGTTTTTGTGTCGTTTCTTTATTCTCAAAACTTTTACCGGTGTGTAAACCTGGGCACTGATCGAGTGCGCACATAAAGGAGACCTCTGATTATTGATGCCCATACCTTCAGGATTTGTTGCTCATTTTGAATTTACTGTAGTCTGTCACCCGCAGAATATGATTGTGACTAAATGTGTCTTGAGTGAAATTTCAATGTGGGACATGCAGTGTGCGAAACTCACGTAAAATCTCTACTGGTCAAGCGGCCAGCAACTTTAAAAAATCACTGGCCCTGAAGCAAGTCAACTGGTCCGATCATCAGGTAAAAATCCAAATGTAGCGGAGATTTTTTACCCGCACTCAGTATAGGGGCCAAGAAAATGCCATTGAATAAATAAAAAAGACACCATTCAAAATCCTAACATCAAACTGTTTTATTGTGATTTTTAACTCTTTTTTTTTCTTTTTTATTTCTTCGATGAAGGTGACTATCAAAACAAAAAGTTGGGCATCTGATCTCAGTGTTAAAAACATGAAATCAGTGAAAGGTAAAGCACTCACTAACACATAAAATGTTTTATTTCCTAAAATAGCCTTCCATGACAAATATTTCTAACATTGAGAAAAACAGCACAAGCGTTGACTTGAAATATGTCCCAACACTGAAATGCTAAGCATCCACAACTACGTTCAGGGATGGGTAAGTTTTGGCAGCACAACACCGGATCATAGACAAATGGAGTCAATACAACAATTGACTCTTTTAAAAAATGATTCTGGCTTCTCCCCTTTGAGGGACTCATAATTAAATTCAAGGAAAGGAATACCAAAAAATTAGGGCAACTGATGAAGAGTAATAATACTGAAGTGTCGAAACCTACGTTAAGAGACGAATCACAAATTTCATGAAGGCGCGACTTTGCATAATTTTTAAATATCGGATATTTACAATCTAGTATCGAAGTTTGACATATCGACGTTTTCGGGACTAGTATCGATACTAGACGATACTAGAATGAAATGCCGTCGTTCCATGGGAAGCCGTTGGGGACTCTAATATCGATACTAGACGATACTATGATGACTAGCCTTGTACCTCGGCACACCGGATCTGTGAAATCTCCGATATTTACCCGATATTTATCGGCGATTTGGGGACTCTAATATCGATACTAGACGATACTAGAATGACTTGCCTCGTGCCCCGGCACGCCGGATCTGTGCAATCTCCGATATTTACCCGATATTTATCGGCGATTTGGGGACTCTAATATCGATACTAGACGATACTAGAATACTTGCCTTGTACCTCGGCACGCCGGATCTGTGAAATCTCCGATATTTACCCGATATTTATCGGCGATTTGGGGACTCTAATATCAATATATCAATATATTTGAGTCTGTTAAATCCCAAGTAAATATCCGATATATATCGGAGATTTCACAACCTCACCGTTCAGGCCAAGCCCGACTTCCGAGGACTGGCTCTAGCATCGATCGATACTAGACGATACTAGAGTCTGTCAAATCGCAAGTAAATATCCGATATATATCGGAGATTTCACAACCTCACCGTTCTGGCGAAGCCCGACTTCCAAGGACTGGCTCTAGCATCGATACTAGACGATACTAGAGTCTGTCAAATCGCAAGTAAATATCCGATATATATCGGAGATTTCACAACCTCACCGTTCTGGCCAAGCCCGACTTCCATGGACTGACTCTGGCATCGATACTAGACGATACTAGAGTCTGTCAAATCGCAAGTAAATATCCGATATATATCGGAGATTTCACAACCTCAGAGTTCTGGCCAAGACCGACTTCCATGGACTGACTCTAGCATCGATACTAGACGATACTAGAGTCTGTCAAATCGCAAGTAAATATCCGATATATATCGGAGATTTCACAACCTCACCGTTCTGGCCAAGCCCGACTTCCAGGGACTGACTCTAGCATCGATACTAGACGATACTAGAGTCTGTCAAATCGCAAGTAAATATCCGATATATATCGGAGATTTCACAACCTCACCGTTCTGGCCAAGCCCGACTTCCAAGGACTGACTATAGCATCGATACTAGACGATACTAGAGTCCGTCAAATCGCAAGTAAATATCCGATATATATCGGAGATTTCACAACCTCACCGTTCTGGCCAAGCCCGACTTCCAGGGACTGACTCTAGCATCGATACTAGACGATACTAGAGTCTGTCAAATCGCAAGTAAATATCCGATATATATCGGAGATTTCACAACCTCACCGTTCTGGCCAAGCCCGACTTCCAAGGACTGACTCTAGCATCGATACTAGACGATACTAGAGTCCGTCAAATCGCAAGTAAATATCCGATATATATCGGAGATTTCACAACCTCACCGTTCTGGCCAAGCCCGACTTCCATGGACTGACTCTGGCATCGATACTAGACGATACTAGAGTCTGTCAAATCGCAAGTAAATATCCGATATATATCGGAGATTTCACAACCTCAGAGTTCTGGCCAAGACCGACTTCCATGGACTGACTCTAGCATCGATACTAGACGATACTAGAGTATGTCAAATCGCAAGTAAATATCCGATATATATCGGAGATTTCACACCTCACCGTTCTGGCCAAGCCCGACTTCCAGGGACTGACTCTAGCATCGATACTAGACGATACTAGAGTCTGTCAAATCGCAAGTAAATATCCGATATATATCGGAGATTTCACAACCTCACCGTTCTGGCCAAGCCCGACTTCCAAGGACTGACTATAGCATCGATACTAGACGATACTAGAGTCCGTCAAATCGCAAGTAAATATCCGATATATATCGGAGATTTCACAACCTCACCGTTCTGGCCAAGCCCGACTTCCAGGGACTGACTCTAGCATCGATACTAGACGATACTAGAGTCTGTCAAATCGCAAGTAAATATCCGATATATATCGGAGATTTCACAACCTCACCGTTCTGGCCAAGCCCGACTTCCAAGGACTGACTATAGCATCGATACTAGACGATACTAGAGTCCGTCAAATCGCAAGTAAATATCCGATATATATCGGAGATTTCACAACCTCACCGTTCTGGCCAAGCCCGACTTCCAGGGACTGACTCTAGCATCGATACTAGACAATACTAGAGTCCGTCAAATCGCAAGTAAATATCCGATATATATCGGAGATTTCACAACCTCACCGTTCTGGCCAAGCCCGACTTCCAGGGACTGACTCTAGCATCGATACTAGACGATACTATAGTCTGTCAAATCGCAAGTAAATATCCGATATATATCGGAGATTTCACAACGTCACCGTTCTGGCCAAGCCCGACTTCCAGGGACTGACTCTAGCAACGATACTAGACGATACTAGAGTCTGTCAAATCGCAAGTAAATATCCGATATATATCGGAGATTTCACAACCTCAGAGTTCTGGCCAAGCCCGACTTCCAAGGACTGACTCTAGCATCGATACTAGACGATACTAGAGTCTGTCAAATCGCAAGTAAATATCCGATATATATCGGAGATTTCACAACCTCACCGTTCTAGCCAAGTAAAGATTTCACCACCCCATCGTTCAATCTAAGTTCGATATTGTAGAATCTAGTAGCCGTAAATATCGGATATCATATAAAAGTGCAATGTCGCGGTGTCCTCGGCAAATGGCCATCAAGGTCAAAATATAATGTAGACGGTACTTTGCAAAGTGTTTAAATATCGGACATTTACTTTCTAATATCGAAGTTTGACGTCCGATGTATTTCCGCCATACATAACAATCTGTATATCGGGCCTAATATCGGATATACTAGACGACACAAGAATGACTTGCTCTCTGTCACCGCACACCGGGTTTGAGAAATTGCGATATTTTACCTCCGGCTGATACATATCGATGATTTCGGGACCCTTTATGGTAAACATACTAGGCAATTCTGGAATGACTTGCCTTGCGTCTCGACACGCCGGATCTGTGAAATAACAGATATTTACTCGATATTTATCGGCGATTGGCGATATCGTCACTAGAATGACTCGCCTCGTGTCTCCGGCACGTCTGGTATGTGTAAAATCACCGATGTTCATCGGCGATTTCGGGACTAATGTCCGATATATATGTTGGACATTTACTACCGTAACGCCAAGGATCTTGCCAAGCCCAACTTCATCATTTCTGCTCTAACTTCGAGCCAAGCCCGACTTCTTTAGTCCGACTCTAACTTAAGTTATACGATACTAGACTTGTCTAAAACGGTGGGTAAATATCCAATATCGGAATTCCACCGTCGAGGGGCCATGATATGACCAAAAATTCTAATTTCGATACTGTGTTGTCCAGTGGTTGTAAATATCCAATATCATACAAAAGCGCAATGTTGAAGTGTCCTCGAAATCCAGTTCTCCTCTACACATACAACCACGGTCCCTCCCGAGGGACCGTGATACAACACGGTCGATATGCTAAACTATTACTCTTTTATGACCACGACGAGATCTTAATCCCAACACATGCTTTTACAAACGGGGAGCACATTCAATAACGCAGAAAACATAGGTAAGATCTTTCGCTTTGATGCAGTACCGATCCGTCTGTTCACTTTTATTTGCTAATTTCCCGTTATGCAAATCTTTTGAAACGATATATTCTTATCTTTGAATAATTTTGTCAGGTATTTAGCTTAGCAAAACATTCTGGTAAACTTCGGTACACAGAGAAAGTTACTGGCCCGCGTCTTTAGGAACAGCAGGACATCTTTCGAAAGTTACTGGTCCGGCATAAAAACTGCTAGTCTCGGGTCATCGGCAGGTGTGAATTTCACACGCTGGGGACATGCAATTAAGTAAAAAATCATGTATTGTTTTTCACTGCGGACTCAGAGTGAGGCGAGGTCAAAACTGACGGCGATTTTCGGTCCACGATGCTAACTTTCGCTAATATCTGTAATATCGATCACCGACAAGAATACATCCAATCTCGCATTGGGAACGACCATTATTACACATGTACCTCAGTTTACTTTCACTGATTTGACTGTGACAACCGTTGGTTGTTTGATAGAATGTGATCGATGAGCACCTTCGTCCGATTACGGAGTCTGTCTGGAAACTGTGACAGTGAGTGTATCTGACATCAACTACCTTGTGCTACAGGCATCTATTAGCACCGGAGAACAGGCCAAAAAGTGGAAGAATAGGGATGCGTCTATATGATTTTATTTCTGGATGGGTGCAACTTTCATCGTTTATCGTACTGAATCAGACCGTATTACTTTGTGTGACTTCGTCTAATTCAATTTTAATGTTACTCATATATGTTTCCAAATTCAATACTCAAAGATGGCCAGATCAGAAACATTCATAAACCTGAATACAAAAAATTTCCTACATCACAAGGACTAAGTAGGCATTGTGTGATTTTTACCTCTTTTGAGTATATCTTGTCATACACGCCGTGCAAACAATAGTTACCTTTCATTGAACATTCTACAATTTCATCATGCTCAACTTTAGGGCTATTTTGGTAAAACTGATAATTTTGAGGTCACTGGACAGGTGCATGGTTTAGGAGGATACAGCGACATATCACAGCACTTTAGGTATTTTCGGATATTGTTCTCTAATTCACAAATTATTGTTAGGAAAACTGAGAAGTGGTGGGTTTCTGACATTAGTCTAGTGCAGTCATCGAATAAAGTCGCAAATATCGGCTAAGTTAGAGTTATAGAGTTTATAGCTATTACAGGTTGGGGAAGTGGCCGATGCCACACGCGCAGTTTTATCCTATATCATCGGATAAAGTCGACAATAACATTGTCTTCTAAGGTTGAGACTAATATCAGAAGGATTGGAATGTGGTCGAAAATAACGTGCAGTTGTACAGCATATCTCGCTAACATCGTCTATCTTCCAAATGAGAGTCTAATAGAAGACAGGTTGGGAAGTCACCGACACCACCCTTGTGGCCAACTGTTGTTGACCGACACTGGCCATATTGCATTGACACAGGGGGACTTGTGGATGCACAAGTCAGATCGAGATGACGTTCAGTGACAGGGCGTTCAGATCACAAAATATCATAAAAATTGTCTTGTTTTATTTTCCTTTTGTGCAATACTTTCAACACTTTAATATTTGGCCGTGGGTTGTAAATCTTTTTTTTTCGTTTTGTCCGGTTGTCAACGCCGGTCTGGGGCTCCCACCTGGTTTATGAGCTTTTTTAAAGGGAAATCAACACGGTGTCAATGCCGAGGGCTTGGCCCTTTTAGAAAAGCATGACCACACTTATGTCAATGCGTTGACTACCCCTTCTTTCTTTCCGGAAACCATTACAAGACGTCCACTAGGTGAACCAATCTCTCTCTCTCTCTCTCTCTCTCTCTCTCTCTCTCACACACAGACACACACAGACACACACAGACACACACACACTCTCTCTCTCTCTCTCTCTCTCTCTCTCTCTCTCGTTTTGTTTGGTCGATATCGAAGGTGAACATATTTACATTCATGTAAATATCAAAAGTACAATTTTGATTATTGTTTGTAACATATTCAGAAAAAAAAATGAAGTTTTCCATGAAACCTGAAAACTGAAGTACCAATTTACGATTAATACGCTGACGGAAATACGACGACATAGTATGACCCTTATGTTTGAGGTCAACTTTCACCCTGTATTCCAAGAAGGTCTACTGTGATCCCACGGCGAGGATGGTAATAGTAGATAACGTCGATCGTCGGAAGTATGCATGTGTGTTGTATTTATTTACAATAAAAATAATATCTGTAATATATGAGAAATCAGGACAGACAAAAAAATCGACTTGTGAACCAAGAGTTCCCGGTTTGCGATGTCAGGGTGCAGTCATTGCACTTAACTAACTCGCCAGCTCGCTCACTTGTAGATGTATAAACTATACAGGTGCAGATAACGGGGTTGTTCATTAAAAATGCTGTTTCAGGAGCAATTTTGTGAGGGCGAATTGTTTTATTTATTTGTGGGGGGCAGGAGGCTTTGAGTTTTTCGAGGGCAGGAAACAATAGTTTATCTGGCTGGCAGCGGATAATTTTATGGAAAGGGTAAAAGCACACGGTTGACCTTTAGAGCCTTGCTGTAAAGGTGGAAACTGCTGGTAAAGTTTTACAGCCCGCTGTCTCATCATGGCTAAAGAGTACACAAAAAACCACACTATGACAAAAATGCAGACAAAATAAATCAAGGAGAGCTGATGTGTGCAGTTTTTTCCTGAATATAATACGAGTGAAAGTAATCACAAGGGAGGAATCAATTTTTGTCAAAACAGGGGAAATCAATGTGTTCGTCAACGGGCAGGGGGTTGACAAAAATAACCGCGGAGAGGGGACGAAGCAAAAATCTGTGACGGCGTATAAACAAAGTTTTAGAAGAGGAGAGGGCGAAGATATTTTTCCAGGGGGCATGCCATGCCATTTTTTTTACATTTTTAGTCATCATAAGATTTTTTAATAGTCACTAATTTTATACAATTCCGCTCTTCACCCAATACGCGAATACAAATCAGGTGAGGTGTATTTGTGGCGACACGGGAGGGGGGGGGTGGGATTGTTCAAAATAAGTGACTGTGACATTCATGTATTTCCAAAGAGGCTTTACGTTCAAAATAATTCACTTTTTCATATTTTTTAAATTTCTGATGAAAGAATAGACCAGCGTTATGCATATTCATACACTGTGATAAGCTTAATTATTTTTTATACATTTCATTTGGTGAAATTTCATTTTTTATACAACATCCTAAAGCTCGCTTGCAAGTATCGAACTGCTGAAACAGGTATCATTAAACACCAACAAGTGCATACCAGTAATCTGTTTGCATGATTAGGCTAAGGCTCCAAATGGTTAAGATCAGTTTGTACACAGAAATTAAACATTGTCATCCAGTGTTTGCTGTTTGTGTTGGAGGACAACTTCACTATTGTGTGTCTTACATAGAAAAGTTTCAAAAGTTGAACCGCAATGGAAAAATGAACCTCAGCTTTTCCTCTCTCTCTCTCTTTCTGTGGGAAGTGAAAGACACAGAAAGCTTACTGGCTTGCGCACACAAGAGTCAACACAAACAACATCTCAGATGTATTTAACACAACAGATATTTTTTTATTAACAATGAACTGGGCTACTGGAATATACACGGTTTTGCCATTCAATAAAATAAATACATATTATTTACAATAAGAAGAAAAAATGCCACCTCATGTTTGCATTTCACAAATACATTTTAACTGCACGTGGAATGACACACATTATTTTCTCTCTATTAATGGTGTCAAAACCTGCGATAAACTTCCCTTGAATTTTTTGAAGTGGAATGAATGATGCTGGCCCAGACATTTCATATGCATCCTTACACCAAACCTCCACTGGTTCACCATAATAGTTGACATTGTGATGCTGTTGAAACCATCGCACCTTTGCTGATATAAATAATTCCTGTTTGCTATTCACATACAAATACTGAGAGAAAAAGTACTCGATAACACCCGGTCTTAGTAATCCATTGTGATGATCAATTTTGCCACCCAGTGTACACCAGCGAGCCAGAATTAATGAGGATCTTTTGTATCGTGAGTCTTCAGATCCCAGTAAATCTTGTCCCACTTTCACAGCAGCACATTTCTTAATATAACCAGTCAGTGTGTCAAGAGCAGACTCTACAAGAAAAGTGCTGTACATGTTTTTGAGATTAGTTGTCCATGATGCATCCAGGAATTCCATACAAATAGGACCCACCATATGAAATAAGTGCATTGTTTTTAATGCAAGTGACAAATTAAACTCCTCAATTCCTAGTGACAATCTACCTAATATTGATACTGATTCATCATCAGTTTGTGCCTGTGATGGTGAAGATACATTCTGTTGACAACTCAGAGGGAAAAATGAATTGAATTCCTGGTAGTCATTTGGTTTAGGCATGCTGTGAAGTAATTGTTCATTTATAAATTTCCGCATTATCTGTATTTCTACTGATCTGTGATTGGCACAATAATCAGAAAGTATACCATTGTATCTTTCATATGGGAAGGTCCAAAACGAATACACAGGTCCATAATCTAGAATACAGTCAACTAAATGCGTGTGATAGTGCATATTTGGAGTCACTTTTTCAGAGCCATAAATCTTCTCAAACTGGCGACAAAATTGCATTAGATATGAATGACCTTTAGCTACATTAGCTATAGTTACCACAGGAGCACACAGCATATGACAGGCCAGTACAAAAAGGCGCCACATTTCCATCTCTTTCCCTGGTAAAATTCCTTTCAATGAAAACACTGAAAACAGAATAATCCAATGTTTCCACTGGTCTGCAGTGAAACCACCAAAACTTGTTGCTATTTTTAATGGCATTCTGCCCATATTTGATGGTGCCCTGGTAATGTCAATTTTTTGTTGGATGGTTTCAAGTTGATCTTTAGAAATCTTTGGTTTGTCTTTGTCTAGCCAGATATTTTTCATAATGTGTTTGCCTGTACCCAGAAATAAATTGTGAAGTGGGTCAATGACATGAAATCTTACACAATCAAAGTATGCAAGTCTCATTAAAGATGTATACCGTGCCCCATATTTTGATACTAATGAATTCCTATCTTTCTTAGACATTTGTTGATCAGTCTCTTCAGCCTGTTTCCGATGATCAGAATTGTTTCGCTTTTTTGCAGGTTCAAAACCCCCATAATCAATTTTCTCACCAAAGTTGTTACACACAAAGTCTTTCTCACATTTAGAACAGCCCCTTTTAGCTGTATGTCCCACAAACCCACAGAGTTTTCTTGTTGCTGGTACATCAGATACTACATTAATTAAAGCAGCATGGAATTTACAAACTGCTTTTTTGCCAGATTCTATAATGGAACACGTTAAACCTTCATCCCATAACAATTTCATTTCTTCAACTAAAGGGTTGAGAAAAGAATTAACATTCAGTGAAGGCTCCCGAGGACCTGGTATCAACCCGACAAGGATTACATTTTCCTTCTTGTACCGTTCAACACGTGGCAAGTTAAGAATTACCATGTACAGTGCTCCTACACTATACGGAAGATGTTTGAATGGGCAAAACCAATCTAAATTCAACTGAAATGCATAATTTTGTGGAAAGTTTAAGAAAGACCGGCCATTTACAGTTTGGAACTCTCGCCAAATTCTGCCATCATAAATATCTGACAGGACACCGGGCGTTGGTCTCCTGTCACGCCATAGTTCACACTTTTCTACAAAACCTTCACGTTTGACCAGATCTGATAAAGACTGTAGCACAGATTTGTAACAATAAACTTTAAATGGGTATAAACGCTTCTTGTTTCCCTGTAGTTCTACTTCTTTGAGTAAAGGTGCTCCACACGGTTGCCTGAATTTTTTTGTTTATGTGCAGGAAACTCAATAAATTTACATTTGACAGGCACATTTTTATTACCCACTCGCTTGTAACAATCATTGAACTTATATACTGAACAACATTTTGGGCAAACAACATATTTGATAAACCTGTCTTCATGTAGACCCATGGATTTTTTCAGTTTGTATAAACTTACAGGCAAAAGAATAGAAAAGGCAGAAATGCATGGGAATATTGCTCCTAAAACATGAAACAATGTCTTGAAAAAACCAAGTATCACATCATACATGCATCTGTCACATTGTGAAAATACCACAGGTAGGAAAGGAAAAGACAAAACAAATTGGCTAATGTCAATAACCTTGGATCATGTGACTCTGCTGCAGACACTGATACAAAAAGATCTGAGGAGTTTAAGTGTTCCTTGAAATCCTCATTTATATCGTCCTCGTCTACAGTGTCCCAAATCTCACAATGCCCACTCACAAAATCTCTTTCCTCGTCTGTACCAGGTTCACAGAAGTACACACGGTCTTCCTCCTCTAATCCTTTATAAAATTTTGGAGTAATTCTTCTCCATGTTGAATGTTCTCGTGAATTCCTTCAATGTCCATGTTCTCTTCACTTGTGAGTCCATGCTGATCATCAGTAAAACTGACAGAGTCAACATCATTGCCAGACAATATCTTAAAACGTTTATCACTGAACAGTAATTCTTCTTCTTCTCGGTCAATGTCATCAAGTGTGGTCCAGGTGTCAGAGATTTCATTATAGTATCGCTTGCGGTGCTGCTTGTAGACTTTTACTATCACCTCATTATCACAGTGTGGACAATGTTTCCTCTTTGAAGCCATCGGGTGCTAAAGAACAACAAAAACAAAGAATACAAATTACAAGATATGAACAAAGATATATCTACAGTTCTACATGTGGCTGTATATCAGTCTATCAAGTACAAGTCATCACTGATGAAACAATCCCAACCAATTCAATATTATTTAAATCTTTGACATTGTGTTATGAGGATTCTTGACAACAACTGAAGAGTTTGTATATGCAACTAACTGTGCAAAGTCTACTGGCAGCCCTTTTGGATTATATCAAACAAATTAACTTCATTGTGTATATGTGTAAGTAAATAAAATTAGAAAGGTAACACCCTTGTAAACAACCAAAATAAATTTGAAAGCGATTTGGCCAGCTGTTTCAGAGAAGATTTTTCACAGAAAATGATAAAAATCACCAAAAATTTCAGCAACAATAAACAGTCAAGATACATATATCTTCACGAAATGTATAGAACTGTATGAGATCCACCTAAAGTACTTGCACACTAATTTTCAAAACAAATCTGAACAGGGGTTCTTGGGTTATTAATTTCTGCCAATTTTCACATTTTATCAGCTCATTGGGCATTGACAACTTCATTCGAACAAAATCCCATCTACAGCCCCAAATGCATCAACACACTAAATACAAGCTGAATGCGAAGTGGTTCTCAAATTTTTACAGTGAACGGCTAAACCCTTTTCCTGCCAAGTCCATATTTCACCACCAGGTCAAGATGGTAAAATAAATGAAACACAACATATTCCATATGGTGTATTTTAAACAATACTGTACATTTGAAAGCTGTTGAAAACATAAATACTGTAAACTTGATATTTTTTGGATTAAAGATCCTATAACATACCAAGCCAAGTTGGTTAAAATACTTCATGTTTTGGCTCAATACCGCTTTTTACTGACTTGGCTGATGGGGGAGTGATACTGTCTAGCAGGAAAAGGGTTAAAGACATACATACTACCAGGGCCTGAAATTTCCCTTTTTTTCACTGGTCCCAAGGTAAAATCCACTGGTCCACAAACTTTGCATAACATACACAAATGATTCAGTTCTCTTACTCATTTTAAATTTGCTTTTATTTCAGTGAGGTTTGCTTGGGATGCACATACAGAGACATGTTGCATACATGTATACATTTACTTGGCAGATTTCACAAGTTCTTGTTCAGTAGTTTCTGTCTTACGAGTACCCGAGAGTTTGTGTCCTTCAATATGTCTACCTATTTCAGGGGTAATGAGCCACCTCACAGCATAAAAAATTACTCACAATTCTCTTTGATTTGTATCCTTGAAGGTTACTTTTCTAAAAACTTTTTCAGTTCTGCATGTAAGCACTAATGTACAGCATCAGAATATTTTTAACAATATCTAATAAAAGTATGTTTAGATATTTCAGTGAAAAATTCAAAATAACCACTAAACAACCATAAAAGTAACATTCTGTAGGTACTACAAATGCCGTGCTTTTTGGGCAGCAAGTTATGACGAACTGAAGGGGTCGTTCTCTGAGAAAACTTAGCATGCAAATTTCTTTTGTCTATTCCATTGCAAAAAATCAATATCCTTTTGTTTCATAAAACAGGTGTAACTAGTCTCCTTACTTTCCACCACATTATTCTGTATGGCTGAGGACACAATCTGTGGCAAATTTCACAAAAATGCCATCTCCTCTCTCAATTATGCATAATTTTCCAAATTATTTAAAATGAGAATTGAGAAGAAAAGTGTGAATAAAAGTACGTTTTCAAAATTATGATAAATAGTCTGTGAATTTGTCTACACATGGAGGACTTCACTCAGGGATCTCTGAGGAAACAAATCATAATGAATTATGGGAAATCTACAGTACAGTGACACATTGCTATGGCAGGATCTGGATCAAATCTTTGAAGGGTTGGCCCTTCTGACATAATAAACAGCTGATCTTGAAATTTTGAGTCATAGATGTGCGTTTTAATATTGTTCACCTTTGAAAAGCCTCTTTCGCATGCACTTGTGCTGGGTGACATTGTGAACAAATAATCTAACAACTTGACCATGCCTTCACCAACAACATGAACTGACTGCAATACTAATGAATACACACTCAGCAGAGAGTTAGCTCTAAAGTTCCTACAATAGATTTTTACTGCTAGCCAATCACTGCAAACTGACTCTCTCTTTGCATCAGAGAAATAGTTGAAACAGGAGTTTCCTACATTAGTTTGTGCATTTCAACATTACCATATTCATATAATTCCTCACCTAAAACCCATTTATGAATTTTAAGATTTTGCATTTCTTTGAGTGGTTACTGGCTCATGATATCAAATCTATCATTAATATATCTTATTGTATTATTTATGAGATTGACGTAGACTTCATCAACAGTGTATTCTGGCATCAATGCTTTGCCAGAGATCTCCAAACTCCAAATTTACGATCATCAACACTATAAACTTCAAGAAAATATTTAAGATTTTTGCCAGGAACAGATTTTAGTGCATTTAGTTTCACAACAGTTTGTTCAAGTCTGTCTGGAATTTCAACAATCAACAGGTCTTCTAATTGAAAGGCTCTTGACAAATCAGAAACAATGGGTAAATAATCTAACAAGAAGTACAACATCTTGATAAACTTTACAGATTTCAGACTCCTCAAGTAACCCTTAGCATGGTTTGCATTATCGGGAGACCTCCAGAAGCATTACTTCTACTAGTACTATTCGCTGATCACAGCATCTCACATGATGTAGTAAGCACTAGAGGGAAACGTTCCCGCCTCTGTTTCCAAGTGATGGTGATTTAGCTTTTTAGCATAACAAGCTGCTTCAGTGAAACATTTGACCCCGACATCAGGAAAATCCCCAAAACGAAATTTAATTGGCTCCCATTCCTACTGGTCTGCGGACTTTTGTGGGGTGATTTTATACTGGTCTGCGAAAAAAATCACTGGTCCAGGACCTCAGACCAGCATAATTTTCATGCCCTGACTACGGATGCAGACTTATGCTTTAAGCTCAGATTGGTACACCAAATGCAGGCTAAATTCAGCATATTTTATTTGACATACAGGTTCTTCCAGTGTCCCTGTCATACTGCAATGTTTCTGTTTGGCTGGCCACACAACTGCTTGATAACTTTATAAAATTTCAATTTCCCTCTATCAGTAACGCATTATTTTCAAAATCATCTGGACTGATATTGACAATAATTGTCTACTTCAAAGTATGCTTTCAAAATTTTATGTTGTCTACAATTTTCTCTACACATGTGAGCTATGCTAGGCTTGACTGGGGAATATCTATTGCTAAAGATCAAAATGAATCATGGGATATTATCTTGTAATTCCATAGCCTACAAGCAGTGGACAAGCCAATAAACAATTGTTTGTCCAGTGCATGTGTCTATACACCTGACAAGATAAGGGACAAGCAGTGGACAAGCCAATGAACAGTGTATTGTTTCATGTTTACAGACTGACAACATGAACTGGCTGCTGTGATCAAAGGTGAGAATGGGTGAACACCTTGCTCAGTTTCAAGTTTTCAAACAAACCAGAAGGATGGGCAAATCAACAAGACCCTTCCACACTAGCTACATTCTAACACTAACATTTTGGTATATTGTCAGGAAAATTCGAATTATTCTCTGAAACAGTCACCAGGTGAACCTGCACAGAACAATTTACCATTTACAGTTTAACAAAGTCTGGTCTGTGTGAACATTATGTGAACAGCCTAGGGAAGGATGCACAAGAGCCATACAAAGGGCCTTATCCAAGAAATGTCAAATTATGATTGGGACACACCAGACATTAAAAATGACATGACAGTCTGGGAAAAAAATTATGAAGAACACATAATTCTTTGCAAATAGCGTATATATATTGTCTTGTACCCAATTAAAATTGTCATCTGAAGAATATTTTTTGTTTTGTCAATACTTGATTATTCTGGCTTGGCTATGGCATGATGTATATACTAGTACACAGACCTAAGAAACCATGGTGGTAGCAACATTACTTCCTCGCTAAAATTAAACAGGAAGGATCTTGCAACTTACCGTATTCAGAATTCAAGTATCAGTCAACAATTACAATAACTGATGAAGATTGCTATTTCAAACTGGCATGTAGCGACCTACAGGGAAAAATATAGGGAAAGCCTAAGTTTTTGCTTGGTTAGTCATGACTTGTGTCATGACAGTGTGGTAGTATGTCCTTTCCCAAAAAATGTCTCTTATGACAAGGTTTTAGCTTGGTTAATGTCCATGGTCTTGTTTTGCAAAGACATGTGCAATTGTTCAACTTGGTGTAAACAATAGACTGTCTTGTTACTGTTAGAAAAAATGTTGACCATAATTCAACTATCATCACCTGCTTCTTTACTGACATTGATCATTACTCTGAAATCTACTCTATTTCTTGGCTTCACTACTTTACATATAACTATGTTAATATTCATTGTCCAAAATAAAGACACTGTCTTAGTTATGGGAGTACAGGCACAGTGATGACTTTACATCAGATGGGATTATTTGTGTCCTTGTATTCTTTACATCATGCTTTGCGTGAATTGTGATCAAAATGTTTTGTTTATCTAACTTCACCCATATTTGTAGCAGTTTAAACTTGGTTCACATTTCTTACGCGATGAAAATACACAAACATTTCCAAGCCTTATTTTATAGCAAGTGTTAAAGAAAGACACCCATCAACCCACACACCATTTCTTGTTGTTTCAGGGCCTGTGTGAGTTTTAGCCTGTAACTTTCATGACCTCTGCTGTTTCAGTCCAGACACCCGAGATGTTTTTGCTATGAGTAACTAGAGTATGCAGTTTTCTTGGGCTGTTATAAAATTAAAGTGGGGTCACTAGCAAATTATAAATCAACAGACCAGACTCTAATTTACTAGGGAAACTGCAAATGTATAAACTTTTGGCAATTAACAAAATTGATGACTACCACGTTTGTATTTCTCATCATGTAAAATATTGCTCAACTTACTCAGCAAGATTACACCCAAATGATAAGGTAAGTTAAACTTAGATGAAAGTTTAAGTTGGGCTTTGCTGCAGTTCTGTACCCCACAATTATCTGCGACAGTGTGTATGTGTATAGACCTCTCAGGTCCACAAAAAACATCAAGGAAGTCATGGGCTCTTGAACTTATGGCAAAGTTGGGGTGTGGGCTGCACTTGTACGGGCAGACACGGCTAGGGTGCCAGGCGAAACAACCAGGGTCATAAATATTATGGGTTGAAACCAACACAGGCTAAAATATTTTATAAACTTCTTTAGGAAACCTTTGATGACACTACATTACTTCAGCCATGAAGGCGCGACATAGGCTTTTTCTTTATTATCGGATAATATCGTCTAAAATTTCTAAGTTAGAGAGTTCCAGAAACATGAGACCAAAGCGATCTAATAGGGATAATATTATCGATTTTATCCGATAAAACAGCGTTTTTAGAATTTTCCACCCATCTGCTTCTAATATTAGACTCTAACTTAGAAGTTAGACGATATTATCGATTTATCGGATATTATCCGATAAAACAGCATGTCGGGCATCTGCCTCTTCCCCACTCGTCTAATATTAGACTCTAACTTAGATTTTAGACGATATTATCGATTTTATCGGATATTATCCGATAAAACAGCATGTCGGGCATCTGCCTCTTCCCCACTCGTCTAATACTAGACTCTAACTAAAATTTTAGACGATATTATCGATTTTATCGGATATTATCCGATAAAACAGCATGTCGGGCATCTGCCTCTTCCCCACTCGTCTAATATTAGACTCTAACTTAGATTTTAGACGATATTATCGATTTTATCGGATATTATCCGATAAAACAGCATGTCGGGCATCTGCCTCTTCCCCACTCGTCTAATATTAGACTCTGACTTAGATTTTAGACGATATTATCGATTTTATCGGATATTATCCGATAAAACAGCATTTCGGGCATCTGCCTCTTCCCCACTCGTCTAATATTAGACTCTAACTTAGATTTTAGACGATATTATCGATTTTATCGGATATTATCCGATAAAACAGCATTTCGGGCATCTGCCTCTTCCCCACTCGTCTAATATTAGACTCTAACTTAGATTTTAGACAATATTATCGATTTTATTGGATATTATCCGATAAAACAGCATATCGGGCATCTACCTCTTCCCCACTCGTCTAATATTAGACTCTAATTAGATGTTAGTGTCTATCATTAGACGAGTGAGGTATGGCTGATGCCTGACATGCTGTTTTATCGGATAATATCCGATAAAATCGATAATATCGTCTAAATTCTAAGTTAGAGTCTAATATTAGACAGGTAGTGAAGTGGCCACTATATTATCCAATAAAAGAGCATGTCTGGCATCTGCCTCTTCCCCGTCTAATACTAGACTCTAACTTAGATTTTAGACGATATTATCGATTTTATCGGATATTATCCGATAAAACAGCATGTCGGGCATCTGCCTCTTCCCCACTCGTCTAATATTAGACTCTAACTTAGATTTTAGACGATATTATCGATTTTATCGGATATTATCCGATAAAACAGCATTTCGGGCATCTGCCTCTTCCCTACTCGTCTAATATTAGACTCTAACTTAGATTTTAGACGATATTATCGATTTTATCGGATATTATCCGATAAAACAGCATGTCAGGCATCTGCCTCTTCCCCACTCGTCTAATATTAGACTCTAACTTAGATTTTAGACGATATTATCGATTTTATCGGATATTATCCGATAAAACAGCATATCGGGCATCTGCCTCTTCCCCACTCGTCTAATATTAGACTCTAACTTAGATGTTAGTGTCTAATATTAGACGAGTGAGGTATGGCTGATGCCTGACATGCTGTTTTATCGGATAATATCCGATAAAATCGATAATATCGTCTAAAATCTAAGTTAGAGTCTAATATTAGACAGGTAGTGAAGTGGCCACTATATTATCCAATAAAAGAGCATGTCTGGCATCTGCCTCTTCCCCGTCTAATACTAGACTCTAACTTAGATTTTAGACGATATTATCGATTTTATCGGATATTATCCGATAAAACAGCATTTCGGGCATCTGCCTCTTCCCCACTCGTCTAATATTAGACTCTAACTTAGATTTTAGACGATATTATCGATTTTATCGGATATTATCCGATAAAACAGCATGTCGGCATCTGCCCTTTCCCCACTCGTCTAATATTAGACACTTACTTACATTTTAGACGATATTATCGATTTTATCGGATATTATCCGATAAACAGCATGTCGGGCATCTGCCTCTTCCCCACTCGTCTAATATTAGACTCTAACTTAGATGTTAGTGTCTATCATTAGACGAGTGAGGTATGGCTGATGCCTGACATGCTGTTTTATCGGATTATATCCGATAAAATCGATAATATCGTCTAAAATCTAAGTTAGAGTCTAATATTAGACAGGTACGCAGTGAAGTGGCCACTATATTATCCAATTAAAGAGCATGTCTGGCATCTGCCTCTTCCCCGTCTAATACTAGACTCTAACTTAGATTTTAGACGATATTATCGATTTTATCGGATATTATCCAATAAAAGAGCATGTCTGGCATCTGCCTCTTCCCCGTCTAATACTAGACTCTAACTTAGATTTTAGACGATATTATCGATTTTATCGGATATTATTCGATAAAACAGCATGTCGGGCATCTGCCTCTTCCCCACTCGTCTAATATTAGACTCTAACTTAGATGTTAGACGATATTATCGATTTTAATCGGATATTATCCGATAAAACAGCATGTCGGGCATCAGCCACTTCCCCATTCCTCTAAATTAGACTCTAACTTAGATAACTTAGATAATATTATCCGATAATGCCTATAGTGCCAATGTCGCGGTATCCTCACTTCAGCTGGCAAAGTCAAGACTCTTCCGCTACAACCATGTGCTTTGGCTTGGACCTGGCCCTATGTTTCATGTAACCTCACATTTAGCAGTTTGTTAGACAATTATAACAACTCTGAATGCCACCAGATTATCAAGCTAAACGATCATACTTAGAGCTAGTTTCTTCAGGAAATCTGAAAGTTGCATGAAATGGTCTACTTCCTGTACATATTTGACCATTCTATAGCCTACAAGCCAATGAACAATGCATTGTTTGTCCAGTGCATGTGGTCTTTACACCTGACAAGATAAGGGACAAGCAGTGGACAAGCCAATAAACAGTGTATTGTTTCATGTTTACAGACTGACAACATGAACTGGCTGCTGTGATCAAAGGTGAGAATGGGTGAACACCTTGCTCAGTTTCAGGTTTTCAAACAAACCAGAAGGATGGGCAAATCAACAAGACCCTTCCACACTAGCTACATTCTAACACTAACATTTTGGTAGATTCTCAAGACAAAATTCGAATAGTTTGAAGATTTCAAAATATTTTTCGATATTCAACAATTGTGAAATATAAGTGGGACAGAATAGACATTAAAAATACATGATCAATTGTGTTGACATGACAGTCTGGGAAAAAAATTATGAAGAACACATAATTCTTTGCAAATAGCGTATATATTGTCTTGTACCCAATTAAAATTGTCATCTGAAGAATATTTTTTGTTTTGTCAATACTTGATTATTCTGGCTTGGCTATGGCATGATGTATATACTAGTATACAGACCTAAGAAACCATGGTGGTAGCAACATTACTTCCTCGCTAAAATTAAACAGGAAGGATCTTGCAACTTACCGTATTCAGAATTCAAGTATCAGTCAACAATTACAATAACTGATGAAGATTGCTATTTCAAACTGGCATGTAGGAGCGACCTACAGGGAAAAACATAGGGAAAGCCTTAGTATTTGCTTTGTTAGTCATGACTTGTGTCATAACAGTGGTACTAGGATCATGCCATTTCCCAAAACCTTAAACCTATGACTAAATCGCTTGAATGTTCATGGAAACAATGGATGGATTACAATAATTTGAGTCTTGTCCTGATAAGAAAATGTTTTTCTGGACTATTTCCAGACATGAGCTCACCGCTGCATTTGACAATGAATTTATTTGCTTTTAGGACCATAGCTTTTTTGATTTTATGCCCATAACAAAATTGAAAGTGTATTTTTTATTCCTCTATTTGTGTTCAAAACCACTCTCCCTCGTGCCGATGTGAAACCATGGAACTACCAATTTTGGTAGCTCTAGCCTATAGCCTCCTCTATGGTGAAACAGTGACATTTGCCCTACGAACGTAAGGTGAAGTAGAGTGGTAAACATGACTTAATTTTCTACTGAAGCTGTATGGAGATTTGGTATACAAATCAATACATTCGTTGATGCTACTTTCTTGGCAGCATTTTTTCTTACGTACGGCTAAATCTGTACATCGGAGCAGGGGCAGCATATCCGTGGGGGTCATTCACGGTTCCGTGTGTTTCGATACATATTGGCCGGCCGCCGCGTGGTATGCATAGAAAAGTCGGCATGCATATCACGCGGCGGCCGATACGTATCGAAACAACACGGAACCGTAGGGTCATTTGGAGGGGAGGGGTAAGGGGACCCGGGGATCCAACTATTACAAACCGTACCATCGGCGGCGGAGGCCCAAAATTCAGTCAAGGATTTGGTGAATTCATGGGTCGAAACGGTACGTATTCAAGTTTCTAGCCTCCAAAACATTCTGCGATCCATTCTGAATTTCTGTACCGGTCCGCCACGGATATAGTACACATCCACGATACATGCCGAGGGAGAAATTTAACTTTGGTTTTACGTTTATGCCGTACTTCGTCGTCAACCGATGTATACCAATCGTGAAATGGAGAAGAAAACATTTATTCCTTTTCACCGATTGCCTTGCCTTTATAAAATAAACTTACCTGTAGCACTCTCTGTGCTCTCGGATTCGCGTCTCTCGTTGCACGCCGGAAAACTCTGTCAAGGAACAGGAAGTTCAAAGTTCAGGTCTGGCAGCGCCCTCATGCTCAGAACGTCCTCGTGCGCTTCAAAACAAAGTGCCTATTTAAAATACGCGAATGTTGGCTCCACAATGTGGCTCTTTTACAGAAATCAGAAATCAAACCTACAAATTATAATGTTTCATCTATGTTCACAGACAAATGTGTAATGTGCGAGTGCGTCTTATTATTTTGTGGATCTTCCCATTAATGTCAAAGGTTAGAGCCTAATGGGGCGTGGTATATGCTAAACTGAATCGAAATTTGCATACATACGTGTATATAAACAGTACAACAACCGCGAAGTTTAAACAACCCTCAGCATTTCGAAATCATCTACGATGTCTACGCCAAGCACCGAAAATCAAACAGAAGTAACTCCGCAGTCCAGTTTGACTGAGTCATCATCCATTCTTGGTCTCATCCGGCCAAGACGAGAACTTCTACTGGGTGGAGAGGACGTGGGTCCGGGCACTGACGCCGCAAGACCGTCTACTAGTACTACTGAAGAAGTTACTATCAGCAGAGAAGAGTTTCAGCGCCTCCTCAAGAACCAAGAAGAAATGCTAAAAAAGCAGCAGTTACTCGAGGAAAAGCTGGCAGAAGAGTCTCGGGCTAGGCGAAAAATAAGGCCATCGAGAAAACTTAAGGTATGGACAAGTTAAATTTAGGCAATATTTTGACAAATCGAGGACGTAGGCCCTGTATCCAGGGAGATGTTGGCCAGTGCTAGTGTATGCGAGCGGCAGCTCGCCAGTGCTCGCAATACAGACGTGATCATAGGGGAAAGAAATCAGTCCCCTGGGGTGGGGAGGGAGTTTTTTGTGCAACGGTTTACCTCATTTGATTTTATTAATTTTGGCTGATATTTCAAATAAAGTTCAAGTCCAAACCGTCTGACTACCTTCTTTTTACTACAAGTATATTTTATTATTTTGACTATCGTATTTCAAATACAGATTTCGACTCCACACCGTCTGACTGCTTTATATATTACCGACAAGTCCTTATCTCCTCTCCAACTTGTGTATACGCCTCTGTAATGCTCAGAAAACATTGCCAACTTGCTAATCCGCTGTCGGTATCAGCGGATTAAGTGATTGAGTCAACACCACAGCCGTCTCACACACATTACGTGTGGACGGCCGTGGTGTTGACTTAAATAAGCTAATCCGCTGATACGCTCAGTCATTAACAAGTTGGCAATGTTTGCGCAGCAATTAGAGTGGTATGTGCACTGGTTGAAGAGGAGATAAGGAATTGGAAACACAGTCAGACAGTTTGGAGTCGAAAGCTTTATTTGAAATCTCACAGTCAAAATTAATAAAATCAAATATTAAAGGTGAACCGTTGCACAAAGAAAACCTCCTCCCAACCCCAGGGGACTTTCATCTGCCCCTGTGACGTGATGTTGAAGTATGTTCCCACGCAACGTCGATAATATGTACGTAAAGACGTTGTGTCGTATCACGCCTGTGTTGCGAACAGCATCGGCAAGGCACAGGCGCAGTACGAATTTTTTAAAAGTCACTTTTCTGTCCAGGCCACTGATGCTGTTGTGGGTTCGAACCTGATTGAAAACTAGCCGTATTTAATGTTGAAACATGCGTTTTATTGAGATTGAACGTGCAAATGAAATCGTTCGGATTGCCTATGTGACACACAGCCAATAGCGCACAGTGCACGGCTTTGGCCGCTTAGGTCTACTGTTACGTTTTCACTCGGCGAATTTTACAGCGTTGTAAAATCACTTGCCTGCATTTAATGTTGAAATATGCATTTTAATTTTTTATTGATAACTGTACTGTAAACGGAAATCATACGGTAGCATTTGATAGTACATACAGTGATCAGGACCCATAGCTGGGCCGCCGAAATGCCGCTCCGCTGTCTTGCGCACATTGTTTAATCTATGTGCAAGAGTGTATCTATTACATTTAATAGGCCTACATTAACAACGAATTGTGCGAAGAATATCTTATGCTCCAAAATGACTACGGAATTTCGGTAATAGTTTTTTTTTGTTACCTCACAACAGAGAACCTGTGAACACTGGTTAACATGTTGATTGTATATTTCTTATTCTTTTTCAGAGTGCTATTCATTCCATTTATGATGGACTTATCGACGCAGACGCTGGTAAAAAGTGGGATACGACCAAACCGTAAGTATACATTTTTACTTATATTTTTTTTTTGCTCTAATGACAATAGAGACGAATACTAAACGATTTCAACTACAACTTAAAAACGCAAATGATGAAGGAAGATACTAAAATAGTATCTGGAAAGAATATAATGAATATACAAATTTTACTTTCTTGTGTTTAATAATAAATTATGTAACTGAGAGCTCTTTGATGAGATAGTTTTCAATATATCAAACATTTTTCAATCTAGCTGTATGTACCGCAAAAGCAGCAAGCATAATAAATCAGTAAGAATTTCAAACCTGTGTCATGTACCTCCGGGATAAACATTCCAAACCTTCTATGCTATCATTTTTATTTTCACGGTTCACTTTAATTTGTGATGCTTAGCTTAGTTCATTCTGGTTAACTGTTATCTTCCAGATTTGGCCATGCACACAATGTGCAGATAAACAAGGAAATCAAGACAGCTGTCCAAGGGCAGATGACAGAAGATGACTCTGTTATTCATGGTGAGTTTCATTGATGTAGTGCACGCTTGCATTATTTCCTTTTCTTACCAACAGTTTGTGCTGATGGTTTGACTAACGACAATCACACACTTTTTTGATCGGTTGGTGCTTTCTTCTCTTTCACTTAATGATTATAATTTGTCCCTACCTTGAAAGTAATTATCTCCTTTCTCTTCTTTATTACAGTTGCAACGAAAACTTATTTTATGACGAAACGGCGCGAAAGCAAACGGCAGCAAAAGGGAACTGTGGCATCGTTTAAGAAAAAACAAGCCCGCAGACAAAGAAACAACAGGTAATTTGTGTACATGCAGGTGGCAAAAACCTGTTATTAAAGGTTCTACTCAAGCTAAGATTTGTTTGACAATACCCCAAAAACATATACTGCTGAAAACGCTAAATATGTGATATCGACCATGTTTATTTTGTTTTCATTGATTATATTTGTAAACATTGACATCAGATAATAAGACTGCACAGTTTCTTTATTCTGCAAAATATCTTTTGCTTCTTACTTGTTCAGTCGAGTCACACGTGGCTAAATTGAAAAAATATAGCTTAACGTCCCATAATCTCTAGGGCCATTGTTTGACAAGTAATACCCATGTCTATGTGTGACCATATAAGGAATGCATTGAATTCGTATTGTAAAGATATAATGATTCTGCTTATTTATTGATACAACCTGAATGTATGTTGTATGGCATATAATAGATCGATCATAACCTGTCAAAACATTTAAGAGCTTCTATTTTTACCCTTGCAGAAACTAACAAGGCGCCGTGACATGCTTCAATCCTCATCGTCAATTAGTCAACAGGAAAAACATTACATAACCATGCTGCTGAAAACTACAGATTATATCTCCAGTGAAGAGACAGACTCAGGCTCCTGCGAATCTTCCTCTGACGACGAATTTAATATTGCTCCAAATAGAAAGAAAGTTCCTTTGCAGGCGGCCACTCCCTTGGAGAGCCACCAGAATTGACAAAGTTTTTGAGATTTTAGATGCAAAACACGAAAAAAAGTTAAAAAAAATGGGGGGGAAGTACATTCACACAAGAAGAGATGGGGCGCATTCTCTGCGTGCTGCCCCTGACGACGCTCTTGATTGGGCGATTCAATGATATTTATTTATTTTCAATATATGCTTAGTCACTTTTTTGTACTGAACATGATTTTTATGTAATAGAATAAATGTTTTCAAATTGCATATTTTTGTATTGGTTTTGCTTTATCAAAGTATGTGTGCAGTTGGTAGTAAAAGTGTGTTTTAATTAGTGGTTTTGATTGTTGTCATTCAGCAGGTTAGATTAAGTACGTTATGTTTGAGGGATGTTGTATGTGTTGCATTAACATTTGTGTGAACCAAATTTAAAATTGATGAAAACTACCTGCTTTAGAGGGGGAGCTGTATGTGTTGCTTTATTTCACATTTGTCCTGGCCGAATTTCAGCGGCTTATGGCCACCTTTGCCCATATTTCCCTCCTGGGGTGTAATTGATGAAAATTACCTGCTTTAGAGGGGGAGCTGTATGTGTTGCTTTATTTCACATTTGTCCCGGCCGAATTTCAGCGCCTTATGGCCACCTTTGCCCATATTTCCCTCCTGGGGTGTAATTGATGAAAATTACCTGCTTTAGAGGGGAGCTGTATGTGTTGCTTTATTTCACATTTGTCCCGGCCGAATTTCAGCGGCTTATGGCCACCTTTGCCCATATTTCCCTCCTGGGGTGTAATTGATGAAAATTACCTGCTTTAGAGGGGGAGCTGTATGTGTTGCTTTATTTCACATTTGTCCCGGCTGAATTTCAGCGGCTTATGGCCACCTTTGCCCAAATTTCCCTCCTGGGGTGTAATTGATGAAAATTACCTGCTTTAGAGGGGGAGCTGTATGTGTTGCTTTATTTCACATTTGTCCCGGCCGAATTTCAGCGGCTTATGGCCACCTTTGCCCATATTTCCGTTCTTTGGTGTAATTGATGAAAACTACCTGCTTTAGACGGGGCGCTGTATGTGTTGCTTTATTTCACATGTGTCCCGGCCGAATTTCAGTGGCTTATGGCCACCTTTGCCCATATTTCCCTCCTGGGGTGTAATTGATGAAAACTACCTGCTTTAGACGGGGCGCTGTATGTGTTGCTTTATTTCACATGTGTCCCGGCCGAATTTCAGCGGCTTATGGCCACCTTTGCCCATATTTCCCTCCTGGGGTGTAATTGATGAAAACTACCTGCTTTAGAGGGGGTGCTGTATGTGTTGCTTTATTTCACATTTGTCCCGGCCGAATTTCAGCGGCTTATGGCCACCTTTGCCCATATTTCCCTCCTGGGGTGTAATTGATGAAAACTACCTGCTTTAGAGGGGCGCTGTATGTGTTGCTTTATTTCACATTTGTCCCGGCCGAATTTTAGCGGCTTATGGCCACCTTTGCCCATATTTCCCTCCTGGGGTGTAATTGATGAAAACTACCTGCTTTAGAGGGGGTGCTGTATGTGTTGCTTTATTTCACATTTGTCCCGGCCGAATTTCAGCGGCTTATGGCCACCTTTGCCCATATTTCCCTCCTGGGGTGTAATTGATGAAAATTACCTGCTTTAGAGGGGGAGCTGTATGTGTTGCTTTATTTCACATGTGTCCCGGCCGAATTTCAGCGGCTTATGGCCACCTTTGCCCATATTTCCGTTCTTTGGTGTAATTGATGAAAACTACCTGCTTTAGACGGGGCGCTGTATGCGTAGCTTTATTTCACGTTTGTGCGGGCGTAATATCAGCCGTATATGGTCACCTTGCCCTATGTGTTTATTGTTTGAAGATATGTCCCTTTGCTTAGAGGGAAATGTAATTAGATATATGTACATATAAAGCCTTGGTAAAGCAGTGAATTATCAGAGAAAACATAGATATTTACATATACTGTGACACTGATATCAAATGCGGGAATTTGTCAACTGTGTCATCCCTGTCAAAGCTCTGTGTCAGGCGCATATGTGAACAAAGATTTAGGAAGTATGATGTGGTCAAACTTGGAAATTTGACTACCTTTGACAGGTACTTTACCTACCCGTTCAAATCAGCTTTTTGGTAGAGTGTTAGATAATATTTATCATGTGCTACCTTTTGGGTGGCCTTTTGGAAAAGCCAAATTCGCTTTAAGTGGCCTGATTTTGCACGAAAAGAATGGAAACAGTTGCTGAAGTTGCAATTCTGCTTATATAATAATGCTTATATTTTATTGTTCATTTCCTCCAGAGATTTTTTCGCATCCATGCAGGACATAATGAATCCTGACAAGTTCGTCAAAGCCATGAACAATCAAACACAGATGGGCTTGATCTGCAGTTTACGCAAGCATGAGCTGTTCGAATATGTACAGCGCAAAGTTGCTGCATATTATCGAACATCCTTGGAAAGGAATGAACCGACAACCCCGAGAATAAGCACTGCAGTGGTGGGTTTTAATAAATCAAAGAAGGTCTTTGTCTTATCTAATACTGTAAGTTTCCATTTATTAACATGATGCATAATATATGATATGCACATATGCTGGAAGACCAGACCTATTGCAGGTGCTTCTGGTCCTCAACCCATGTGCTACTGCATTGAAAGTACTTCCAAAGTCTCAATCGTTACAATTTTGCTAATAAATTTAAGTCCTCTACACAGTCTGCAAGTTAGTCCTCTACACAGTCTGCAAGTTAATTTTCTAAACTATTTGTCTGTGCCTGTAAAATAGTCATAAGACATTCAAAGTCTCATGACTTGGTCTGGATCATGTATCTCAAACCTTCAAGTCTACAAAGTTGCTTTATTAGCTGATTGATCTTACACTGACATTCACACAATAAGAAAGGTGAGAACTGTATGTCTCACTGATGCAGAATTGTGTTAGAATTCATTCTCATATATATAATTATTGTGATTTGCTGTGTGTATTATTCATGTCACATTGTTATTATCAACACTTCACAATATAAATGAAGCCATGTCAAAAGAGATTATTTAAAGTACATGTAATCCCTGAGGACTACAATTTAGTAGGACATTGTATAAATTTAATGCCATTGCTCTTTAATTAATTCTACTTTCACCAAAGTTACCCTCTGTAATTGTACCTAAAATTCCACCTGTATTTCTCCCTAGCTGCAGTTCTCTGAAAATGGACTATTGCTTGCAGATCCACCTTGTATTTTGACTGATGAAGTCAAATATTTAATTCCAAGTATTCCTCTGCCTCTTTGTCAGGCAGAGGAACCCCTCAAGGACCTGTTGGCATTAATGGAGGTATTTACAATATCATTATTTTGAAACTTGCTGCAACTTTTTTTCCACCAAATTTCTGAATTTGCATTGACAATTTTTTAAGGGCTTGTATCTTTAACATCCCCCCCCCCCCATTTTCATTTAGCATGTCAGTAAAAACTTTTCTCTTCTTCTCCTCAAAACATATTTCAATATTCACTTCTTAGAGTATTACACTGATCATCTAAGAATATTAAATGCAAATTGCTTTACTTCTAGTATGGACCAGAATCTACTTCTCAATGACATTAATGCATTTTACATATGTGAAGGCTGAGTACCCAAGCTTAATACTGTACATTTCAACCTGTTTTATGGTGTACACCAAGAAACTAAAGTTTGCATTCAGGACAATATTTTGAAAAAATAATCAAGAGTTTCAACTACTGTTCCTTTAAAATCTACTCAGTGCTTGTAATTATCAGACTGGAATATACATATTTTATAAATTCAAGTGAGGTTTCCAATTTAAGAAAAATACTTTTGACATTGTTTTGGTTATGTTTCCTATGTGGTTATCGCATCACAAACATCAAAGACTATTATGAAGTTTTTGTAGTCACACTTAACTTTACTTCGGCTGCGCTCACTAAAATCAGTTAGGGGGTTTGAAAATTTTTGGGTTATCAGAAAGAGGGACTTGGAAGTAACTTTTGAAGTCCCCCTTTCTGATACCCCAAAATTTTTGTTTGTTTTGCCTAAAAGGGGTATCTGAAAAATGTTTTGTTCCCATTTTATGATTACAAGGTTAAAGTTTGATGGGTAATTCTATGACAATTTAATAACATTTAAATGTCATCCAATTGTTCTTATAATACTAATACTCAGACAAGATACTGAAGCATTTTGTTGCATTTCATTACTTTTGACATCCAAAAAAAAAATTCTCCAGCCACCCCAGTAAAAGTCAAGTTTTGGGGTTCGATGATCTGCAAGCTGTGTTATCCATTGAACTTCATGCCTGATGCACGTGCCTCTATTGATTATGAGGGTACGTACCGTTAATTTGTGACTATGCAGGGATGTTAACTTATATTGGCCATTGTTCTGAAAAGTGCACCGCATTATAAAGGGATAATCACTATGGTGATATCACCATAATTCTAATTAAAATCAGAGCACTGTGTTGTTTTTATTAGTATAAATTTGTAACTACTTTCCTCTTTTACCCTCAACAGGGCATGTTTATGCATAACTTTATGTCTGCAGTTGGCATTCTAGCAGGAGGACTGATGTCCCTGCATTATTTGCGCATTGTTGAAGCTTTTGGAAGTTGTCCTGTAATTTTTGCATTTTCTAAAGATGTCGACACTGGAAAGACAACAAGTTTGAAGGTACTGTGTAATCTTTTCGGGGTTGCAGACAGCTTTCATTCCAGTATCACGGAGGCAGTCCTGAAGCGAATACTCAGCCAGAGTACACTTCCATGTGTTGTTGACGATGTTGATTCTGTCCGTGGAATTGAGAAATTGGCCGTGCGATACTTCAATGGAGGAGCTCAAACTGATTCTAATGGTACATACAGTCCTGTTACCACCTTTCTTTGCTCAGCAAACTTTGTGCTCGGAGAAAATGCCAGGTAAGTATTTAATTAGAATCAGTATATTATACCACATATGGCTTCATAAAGATAAGTGAAATAATTTTTCTGGAACAATAACTTAATGCTACATACATCATGTGTTGGAAGAATTTTTATTGATTCATCATCATGAATTTTTTGCATATGAGGTGTTTTGAAAAATCTAGTCATTGAGAACAAGTCATCGTTGATGACACAGTCCCCACTTGTAATGGGTACTTTGATTACAGGTCGTCAGAGAGGATAGAGTCCTCTTCATTAGGTCTGTGATAAAAATACTTTTGAATAAATTCGCTTGATACATGTCTGAGCTGTAGTTCAGGACATGAAAGAATCGTAATAAAATGGCCACATGGCGGCCTAATTGGATCGTATCACAGAACAAATCTATGTGCATATGTATGACAGACATCCAGCTCTATGGGTTTGCTCAGAATTAGATATATGCATAATTAATGAGGTACAGTATGAAGCATCATAAGGTCTCCATATATGAAGGGTGTAGCACTTGTGGTTACTGAGTTATGGACAAATATGTATATTTGAGGTCAAAGGTCACCGAGGTCACATGACATTTTGTCAAAAAAATTGTAGTGCTAAGTTATCCCTATATACCAAAAATCAGACCTCTAGCTCTATTGGCTCGCTCAAAATTAGACATGCGCATAATTGATGAGGTACAATATGTGGCGTCATAAGGTGTCCCGTCATACCATATATGAAGGGTGTACCACTTGTGGTTCCTGAGTTATGGACAAATATGTATATTTGAGGTCAAAGGTCACCAAGGTCACGTGACATTTTGTCAAAAAATTGTAGTGTTAAGTTATCCCTATATACCGAAAATCAGACCTCCAGCTCTATTTGCTTGCTCAAAATTAGATATGCACATAAATGAGGTACAATATGTGGCGTCATAAGGTGTCCCATCATACCAAATATGAAGGGTGTAGCACTTATTGTTACTGAGTTATGCACAAATATGTATATTTGAGGTCAAAGGTCACCGAGGTCACGTGACATTTTGTCAAAAAAATTTTATTGCTAAGTTATCCATATATACAAAAAATCAGACCTCTAGCTCTATTGGCTCACTCAAAATTAGATATGCACATAATTAATGAGGTACAATATGTGGTGTCATAGGGTGTCCCATCATACCATATATGAAAGGTTTAGGACTTGTGGTTACTGAGTTATGGACAAATATGTATATTCGAGGTCAAAGGTCACCAAGGTCACGTGACATTTTGTCAAAGTTTCTGAGATATCTGCGTGAACGGATGGACTCATGGATGGACTCACGGACGGACATGACCCAATCTAAAAGCCCCCTTGACTTTATCTTTGGGGACTAAAAACTGTGTAACTGCATCTTTTTGCAATATGAATACGATGAGAAACTAAATTTTTATTTTTCTTGGCCTTATACATGGGAGTCTATGGACTGCCTTATACATGGGAGTCTATGGACTGCCTTATACATGGGAGTCTATGGACTGCCTTATACATGGGAGTCTATGGACTGCCTTATACATGGGAGTCTATGGACAGCCTTATACATGGGAGTCTATGGACTGCCTTATACATGGGAGTCTATGGACTGCCTTATACATGGGAGTCTATGGACTTCCTTATACATGGGAGTCTATGGACTGCCTTATACATGGGAGTCTATGGACTGCCTTATACATGGAAGTCTATGGACTGCCTTATACATGGGAGTCTATGGAGGTGAAAACTAAAAAGTCCTCTAACACGGCCAATTTTATCGCATTGTGAAACAAATCGATGTGCATCTGTATGAGGTAGGGTACTATCCTTGTACCAAGTTTGAACGAAATCGCTCCAGGCGTCTCTGAGATATCTGCGTGAACGGACGGACGCACGGACGGACGCACGCACGCACGCACGCACGCACGCACGCACGGACATGACCAAACCTATAAGTCCCCCCGGACGGTGTCCGTGGGGACTAAAAATCACTTACACAATGCATGGTAGACACTAAACTGTGCCTGACCTTGACTTTACTAGCCAATGTTTAAATGTTTAGTTATAAATTCACAAATTGACTTTCCGTTTTTAGCTACTATAGACTATAGTCTATAGAAGCTATTGGGATGGGTATCCGTCCGGCGTCCGTCGTCAGTCTGTATGTATGTATGTATGTATGTATGTATGTATGTCCGTTTGTGAGGCGTCCGTCCACTCAAATATCTTGAGAACCACAGTACTTACTGATTTGATATTTGTTGTGTAGATGAAAAATACGATTTTGAGAAACTATTTTTTTTTAATTTTTTGATATTGTTGAAAATAGGCAAATTAATGCCAAAAAAGGTGTTTTTGGTAAAAAATCTTCTTCTTCATAACCGCTGGTCAGACAGCTTTGTTATTTGGTATACAGGTCCATAGGGGTAACCCAACTGACATTGTTCAAATTGTGATGAAATATGCAAATGTGTATTTTTAAGGAATTTTTTTGTCATTTTAGGTCAAAATTTTTGACTTACATTGTATGTAATTCTTGTACTGTGTAAACCCTATCAATTCACCCAGAAAAAAATAATTAATATGATTTTAAATAATTGAATTAATTAGGAAATCATCAAAGCCATAATAATTTTAGTGTAGAATTATCAGAAAGTTCAACTTTTTTGACAGTTCATAGTGAAATGCTTACCTTCTTGGAGGATTAAAACATGTAAAGGCAACTTTCCTGAATCCCAACTTTGACATATTCTGAACCGTCATTTATTGTGCCCTGTATGTTATCTAAAAGAAATTGCTCAAAATAGTCAATAGAGATAGAGATAGAGATAGAGAAAGTTCTAATTTCCATTTATGGTTGACTTGGTAAGGATAAAATAAAATTACTTTTTGAGGAAAAAAATAGAGTGGTCAATTAAAAGAGTGGTCAAAGTGATAGGGTTTTTATGGTAAAGCTGGGCTGTATAAAGATTCCTCATGTGCTATTTATAGTAATTATGCAATCTGTGTAAACAGTGCCATGAAAGTGTAACATGATTCCTTATAATGCTTTTGATGACCTTGAACTTCTTAAGTTTCAAACCTTTGTCTCTTCAGTGTGCTTTCTCTGAGTATGTACAGTCTCAACTTATTAAACAGAACTCACAATGTTAATCAAAGATATCTACCTTCTTCATCAATACATGTGTCACAAAAGGTTATTCTCTACATAACTCAACAGAGCTCTGTCAACTGTTGAGTTGCTTGTTCTTTCAAAACCGCTGGCAGACAGCTTTTATATTTAGCTTACTTGTCCGTAGGATGACCTTAGTGAGATAATTTCATACAGTCAGGAAATACTTAATTTTGTATCCATGTCTATAGTAGCTTCAGGGACTTTGGCCCTATGACTTTCCGTTTTTTCTTTGGGTACTCAATTTTCACAGGCTAGCAACACGTTGCCTTCTTGTGCCGTTCACACTCCCTAGTATCACACCCACAACTACAGACCAATACAAATACTTTGAAAGCTATGTCCAAGTGGCGATCGAAGCAAGCTCAGGGATTGGCCAGCTGCTTGCAGTTGGAAGCAAGTTCGTCAGAGAACAGGATATAGTGAAGGATATTTACAAAAAGGAGGTTGAGAATGTGTTGCGCGGAAAACACCCTCGTCTGCAGAGTGGCTATGCAGCACTGCTGTACATGATGCACGAGGTAAGAACAATTAAACTTTGTTATAACTCCAGCCTATCACATCCACATACAGATACATGTACTGGAAGCTTTCTTTTACATCTATTTTATATTCTGTACAAGAGTAGTTACCCTGCACATTCATGCCTATTTTAAGAAAAGACTAAGAATATTTCTTTTAGTCCTCACCACTTTTTGGCTAAAGTTACTTTTGATATCTAATGAGAATATGCATGGTGACAGAAGTTATTAGTACAGACTGTAAGGCATTTCGCTCATGAATTTACTAAGTTATACGTATGTGAAATGATTATTTTTATGCAAACAATTGCTTGCCAAGACCATGACCGGACGGCTGAAAAATTGCACGTTTTGTAGATGTAACTTCATGTGACTTAAAATTTAGATGAATGTAAATATCCGCATTCTTCAAAATTTTGACACATAGTATTTAGTATTCACCTATTGGAAAGAGTTCCTGAAAGCCCCACCAAATTTTTATTTTCTTAGGTAGGATATACAACACTTTTAAATATGCTAACCCTAACCCTATAAATTCTAAATCCCTCCAAAAGTTGTATTTGATGTGCTTCTTCCAAGAGGTGTCTTCCAAGTAAAGTCCATGATTAAAGTGATTTCCAGGGGTGGTGGGCCTGAAGGAAATCTTGCTAACTTTTTATTGGGGTCAAAATTTTGTCTACCATGAACACACCAAATCTGTTAGCCAAAGTATATAATTGAATTAGCTGACCTGTCCATTTTAATTGTCCTTTGTATTTTACATACCAGACTGATATGAACATTGTGAATTCCAATAGGTGTAGTATTTTGTATTATGTATTATGCAAGGAGATGATAGAGTTATTGTTTTCTGTTAGATTCTGCTCCTTGGTGGACGTCACAAAACTGTAGAAGAAATGGGCTGCTACTTCAAAGACCTGATGGTACCAATCATTGATGACCTTGTCACTCTACAAGAAGATAAGTCCCATCTGTACACTTTCTTATGCGATGTCGGAAAACTTATTCAAGTTACCTCCCACGAAGAAGTAAGTATATGATACAGTCTATGATATGCTTATGATAGGTTTCAATACCATTGTTGTATCCAATAATTTTTATCAATGTTATATTTTTACAATATCATTTCTGATATATATTTATGATGCAGCATAGGACTACGGTATATTTCCATGCTGTCATCCATTATGTTGTTTATTATTGTGATCATCAACAGAGCTGCTCACCATGCCATGGCAACATTAGCTTTCTTTTATTTTTTGAAAATTAAGTTGAAGTTAAACAACATGATCAACATGCAACACTTTGTATGTTTAACTAGAACAATTCATAATCACATATGATGTCATGGAATAACATTTTTCCAATTGCTACTATAGGTATGTGTAATACTGATCCATTACTGTGTTCATCTGCTTTTAAGGTGAAAACGTTCATCAATGCAAGCACCTTACATGGTGACCGCTTGCGTGGCCGCTTGTGGTGCTTGGCATGGAGTTATTGGTAAATAGTTGATGATGTAGGGCATGAGGTGAGATATGGACCCAAAGAACCCAAAAGATGATTAAATATATCAATCAAAAATAATTCTAAGCTAACAGTATAAACTGCCTAAAGATAGTTCAGTGTGGAAAAAAGGTTAAATAATTCAGAAATAAGAATTAACAGTCCAAAATAGTAATGACGCACTTCCCTACTGACCTGAGTGCATGTGAAATACACAACCTGGCATCTGTAAATTAAATGTATACCAAGTGATCATTTTAAGTCACTTTAACTGTTTTTAAGGGATATTCCAAAGAGTCCTGTGGAAATGATGAAAAACGCTTATCTGGTTTTGTGTTTGTAAAACCTCATGGTTGATAATTGTCATAGTATTCAAAAGAAATTGAAAGTGAAGAAATTACTGTTTTTAATAGGCATATTTTCCTTGAAATACATGATCGTGTAAAGAATATATGCTAAAAGTGTTTAAGATAAATTTCTTTTCAAAAAATAATTTAATCTGTGACCAAAGGATTTTTATTCTTTGAGTTTACAAATTCAAACATTGCAATTTGTTCAATCATCTTGTGCAGTGCAAAATTTATAAAATGATTGAAAAATAAAAAAAATTAGCAGAATTACAGTCTTTGTGATGTAAAATCATGGGTCGACATCACGATAATTGTTAATCTGTTCGAAGTACTTTCTATAATTTAAAAAAGAAAGTTCATGCAGAAACGGTAACATATATTGTCAGAAATGTAGTGTTAATTTTGACTTTATATCAAAATATGCCTTTGCTGGATACCAAATATGTAGGGTGAAATGTTAAAATCAGCCATGTTCAGCAAAATCCACACAACAGCATTGATCCTTTTCTAATTTGATTTGATTTGCTTATGTTATCCTTGTATGACAGTCAGTACAATATGGAACTTGAACACAACACAGTGAATAAGTATGCTGTAAATGAAATGGTGTGGCTGCATCCACATGCAGCAATAGGAGTGCCTTTGTCTCTCACCCCTAATTTCCAACCTGTCCCATCCCTGAAAAAATAGTTTGGTCTTATATTTATAATGTTAATAATTTCTGTATTTGTTAAAATGTGCACATCTCAAAACTTTTGATCATAAACATTTCATTGTTTTTTATAGCTGACCAGTCAGTTAACCTGTTTATTTTGAATATTTCAGATTTTTTCTCAGTATTTGACATTTTCAGAATAGCTTCTTATTCAATTTGTCATTTTCTAAAAGTTAAAATGCTCCTTTGTGTGGTCAAGCTTTCCACAAGCATCAAATGTTGTACTTCATATAGGAAGGTCTGCCTCTAGAGGGCGGCATCATGAATAGTGTTTGTTAGTTATTTCCTCCACATAAACTTCTGATTGTACTGTAAACATTGAACATGGCCGACGTCCGATTTTCCTGTCTAAACTTTCACTCATTTTCGTTCATATGACTCTGAAACTCACGGAAACGATTGGGAAGAAAGATTTATCTTGAAATATTGAGGTACTCGCCGATATTTTGCAAAATTAAATGAGAAAAAATGCAAGGAAAATGCCGACAGGCTTACACAACGACCGTTTTCAGACTCAGAGGCATATGATCATCTGCAGATTATGGAACAGGCCCATATCACGTGAGGCCATGAGGGGATACCCACGCAACTCAGTACCAAACACTAGCGCACACAGGGTGAGCAAACACAAAGTGAGTACCCCTAAAGTCAGCTCAGTAGTCTGTAATAGATCGTAGTCAACTAAGAACCTTGGAGAAAGGCTTACATGTAACACTGTGGCTTATGCCACTAAGTCCCTTTTGATTTTTGTCACAGCTCAAAATCGTTCTCCTACACCTCAACCTGAACCATGAACACCCCCACCAGTTTATGATATGACCCATCACAATGGCATAACGTCAACGGATCTTGACAGACGGAAGTATTGACAGACGGAAGTAGTTGACACCAGCATACTCGTTTTCAACTCTAATACCTTCTCTGTCTATAAATAGACACGAGAAGGTAACATAACGTCAACGGTTCTTGACAGACGGAAGTATTGACAGACGGAAGTAGTTGACACCGGCATACTGGTTTTCAACTCTAATACCTTCTCTGTCTATAAATAGACACGAGAAGGTAAAAACCTCCGTCCTAACCAAACCATGCCGGCCAGACGAAGCACGCCTCCATACGTCGACACGCTGTTGGATTACGTACTGATCCGACAAAGTCAGATCCCGTGAGGAGTACGGTGCCCAGAGTACAGTGATCCAAGGTCATCAACATGTCGAGAAAAATACGGAAAACGGAAATAACAGCCAGGTTAACGAAGTCAAGTCGACGGGCTATTGATAATTGGATCGTGTACTGATCCGACTTACTTCACTAAGTCAGATCCCGTGAGGAGTACGGTGCCCAGAGTACAGTGATCCACGGTCATGATTTACAGGGCGGGAACCTACTGGTGGATTCCCTTCCGGGCCCCCGGCATCTTAAAAATGAAGAATATTTGCCAGAAGTTAAATTGCTTTGTCAAAATGGAACGTCAGGTGCTCGTTAGAGTCGTCAAAAGGTGCAGACCACTGTCCCTCTACCCACTGCACAGACCAATCTACTTATGGCTGTTTGAATGATACTCCAGTCAACTTGTTGGTGATGAAAACTTCACGTAAACATGGCCTCCTGGTATGGTATCCATCGATAAGTACAGCATGAATCTGCCCAGTCGACTGCATACCGATGTAAACGAATGCGATTGTAGAAAGTAGAGGTCGATTACGCCTACGGTCACTTAAATGTATGGATCACTGCTTCACCAAACATCTTCTCTTCAGGTTTTAGGCGTGATATTACAGGATTAGTCTCTGGATCATCCCAGCTCAACAATAAATCGCACGAGAGTGGTTTTTCCACGTCTTCGACGGCTCCGTAGCTAGGTTGCATACGTACGTCTAAAAAACGTCTACGTCTCTGAGTCTTATGGCGAGCGCGAGAAGAACAAGTCTATATTTAGCCCTCTATCGTCACTCAGACTTTTTAAAAATTAGACCCGCGTGTGTTCGGGAAACTTAATGTGCCACTTCCTTCTTAAATTTGATTTTTAGGTGCTAAGCGATTTGGAAAATACAATGAAAATAGTAAAGCACCCCTTGATTATCCTATTCCGAAGAAACTTCACACAATTTTGAGGGCTATGGTGAGGGGTTTACAATTTAGATGTTACGTCCTGGCGGAAGAATATTGCGTTTTGTAGTACGCAAGTGGGCCAGCGGCGGTTCCTATGACTACAGCACTATCGGAAGGAAGCTATGGGTAAGCATTACTTCTTAGCAGGGGGTGCAAGCATGCTTGTGACGTTTATTCCAGCAGTCAAGTTGAGATACAGGAAGAGTGAAATAGAAATAATGCTCATGTTAACGCCTTTACAAAAAACGTCGATTTTCTTTGTTTTCATCACCCATTTTGGACTGCTGTCAAGTCCATATTGTAAGACTTGATTCACACATATACCCGTACACACAGCTGGTGATTCCGTGGTAGGTCTAAATCGAGGCTATGTGCTATGGTTTAAAACCAATAATTTTGAATACATTTAACGCTCGTGCTATTGGATGAAGTTTTAGGGTGTCGAGAAAAAAGCAGGGGTTCCTGATTCACTCCTTGGCGCTGACATATGTCAACTTTTGAATGCGTTCTCCAGAAATTTGCACAGATGAAAGAGAATATATTTTAACCACAGGCGCCCCTTAGCTGGGTAGTCTGCTAAATAGATCGATTTTCGGATGGTATTTAGGTTGCAGTGGCGGACATATCGACCACGGGATCAATAGATCGATCCGAAAATCGATCTACTTAGCAGACTACCCAGCTTAGGAGCGCCTGTGGCTCGGGCTGCGGCTAAGTCGCAAAGTGTTTTACAACATGTCACGACAATCTTAGTTGTAAACAAAACGTTTACCGAAGTGTTGAAGTAAACATCAGGCGATTTCAAACGGCTCTGTGATCATAGTTACGCCCAGTATGATGCGTGGTGAAAACTGATACTCGGACACCCAAGGCCATGAAGTTAGGGGAGAACCATCTGATTTCTGGGGGGATTGGAGGATTTTGAGAAAAAAAAAATTGTCACCAGGTGAGATAAAAGAAAATAAAATGATCCTGTCATGGCCTGAGAAAAAATAAATTGTCATAACAGACAGAAGTGAAAAAAATTGTCACAATGCACCAGAAATTAGCAAAATTTGGAAACCTTATTCTCATGTATTCTTTGCCGGCGCGCCACCATAATGAAATACAATGCGTGAGCCTTGTTTCTCTGACCACAAAAGATAACATCTTCCTTGCCTGAGAACTTACATCGATGCTTGGTCATGTTATATGACACCACACACTGGATCGCTCACTATAGAGTCTATCAATAGTGGCGAACTCTGTCAATAACTAATCTGGCTTCTCCTCTTTGAGGACGAAGATGACTTAATAATCACACAACCAAGCGGAGGGGATACAAAACAAGAGAGCGACCGTGATGAAGGAACCCCATTTTAGTTCTTAAACACACCGTTAAGACGAATCACTTAAAATTAATCAACAAACCGGTTTACCGGGGACTGAAATCACATGACCAGGGTCAAAGCACTATCGATTCACCGGTGTCTCGCCATGGCATGTATTCGGGGGAATGTGAGGGGGGAGGGGGTCACTAAAAATTGAAAACTTCAGGGGGTGTTACTCAAAATGTGGAGAGGAAGAAGGGGGGCGGGGTTACTCAATTTTTTTTGTTTGAAATAAATTGAAACATCTCAGATTGCACCATTGCACACATCCATTTCTCAAAATTTCAATGCTAGAGGGGGCACCCCCTCTCGTTTTCTCTCCCCTTGGGTCTTCCAACAGTTTTACTGGTAAAAGACAAATTAAAAATACCTCTCGGATTGCACTACACTGCACCGTGGCGCACATCAATTTCTCGAAATTTTCACTGGATCTAGGACAAAAATAACTCCTTTATTATCACAGAAATATGTTTTAATTTACCTCACTTCAATGACCATTTTGACAGTTAAACATACCATATTCAGGATTTTCATTAGAAACTGGCAGCTGGAGAAATGACACAAGAAAGTCACAGATTTTCTGTTCTTGTATAAGTCAGTCTCTGGCAAACAGAACTGTTTTTCACAAATTGTATTGTCATTGTTTGGTTGTTGAATATTGTGACTCAAACACTGATCATGCAAAAAATGTAAAAAAATCAGTGTTCTATGTCATTTTCAAACAGTTTTAGCGAATGCAAAATAAACTGAAACTCCTTTCAGATTGCACCATTAAACATCAATTTCTAACAATTTCCAATACGAGAGGGGAACCCCTCTCGTGCTCTCCCCCTTGGCGTATTCTAACAGTTTCACCTAGTAAAAAAAATTAAAAACACACCTCTCAGATTGCAGCAGACTGCATCGTTGCACACATCAATATCTTAAAAATTTCCATGCAAGATAGGGGAAAGCCCCTGTGACACTTTCCCCCTAAGCCTCTCGCATGTTCTCCCCCTGTACTTTCAATTCTGCCCGATCAGATATCCTAGTGAAAACCCTGTCATAATACCCATCCAAATTAAACAATATGCAATGTGGTTAGATACTGCGTGAGCTTTTATATCTTTATTTTATTGTGACTTTGTTCATTTTGATGGGTTCACCTTTTTTGAACCATCATGAGATAATTGATGATAATCTTGCAGGGTACATCAGGATTTGAAACGTCTTTACTGTTGCTGTATTTTGTAAATTTTACAATTACATGTATTGGTATTTAACTTTTCTAAGTGGGGGGATCAGTCAAAATTCAAATTTAGAGATGGAGGTTACTCAAATTCATCATGGTTGGCGGGGGGGGGTCACTCGAAATTTCGGAGTTTCAGGCCGTAAATAATGACGACTCCCTTATATACAACGCATTACAAACTTGATGACCAATAAAAAAAATTGCACTGCTACTCCATCTGAAAAAAAAAATTGATGCTCCCATATTTGCTCCCATACCCACTTCCTCCATACCCCCCCCCAGAAATCAAATGGTTCTCCCCTTATTTACATAAGTCAGTGAGGAGAGTGTAATTATCATTCTGGTGTAGGTACAAGGAGGCTATCCCTAGACGAAGTATTTTTGCCACCGGAGACTTTTGGCCTTCGCCCGTCGTGGACGAGGGCCAAAAGCGAAGTATATGTGTAAGGTCTAAGCTAGCCATTCACTGAACTCTACTGGACATGCCCGGCTGGACTTAATACGTCAACGGCTAGCCCTGCGAATCGTACGATGCTGCGAGTTCCCGGCGTTTATGGCCTCCCTGTGGTGGGAGAAGTCATATGTAACGCTGGGAGCACACAGCATCATGCGCTATAGGCTAGTCCGATGGCAACTAGCTGCAATAATTGTAGCCCTTGGTTGGTGGGGATTGGGCTTCTGTCGTGCGGCTCGCGCCTTGCCCCAACCTGGTTGGGGCAAGGCGCGAGCCGCACGACAACATGCTAGCTCTGCGTGACAGGGCTGTGTGTGGTGGGAGGCCGTATAAAGCCGGTAACACACAGCCCTGCCACGCAGAGCTAGCATGTTACAAGCTGTAGTTTCTACATTCGCGTGCTTGTCATCTGAATGTAATATTTTTTGTGTGTTATGAAAATCAAGGCATTCTCTGGTATTTCCATTTCATTTTTTTGCACATACACGTTCATATTCAATACCCATTCGTCAATCCATCATTGAGTCACACTGCATTCAAGTAGGCCCTGCACGTTGTGAATTCACAAACAATATCATAATATTAAGCATGTATTTGACATCGCGAATTTTAAAGATAACTTTATTCCGGCGCTATCAGCGAACAGTGTTCTATTAGGATATGACGCAAACTTTAACCACATATAATTGGGGCCGCCGATCTGTATGCATGCAAAAGCTGACGCACTCGGGGGAGGGGTAAGAATCCGTGGCATTTTTATGCCAACCATATTTCCAATTTTTCGATGTTGAAAACACAGAAAGACATGATAATTCATAGCTAAATTGCATTTTGTTACGGATTTCAGACCTAAGGAGATGACGTTGTCAAGCAATTTTTACATAAATCGCTGCGAATTTGTGAACGAATTCGAAAATTCAAATTGCGCGAGGTGCGTGATACAGTTTGAAGCCAGGCATTTTTCTAGTGTGGTAAGAGAAACCATTTGTGTGGAATCGGCTTTAAATTGATGTTTATGAGTGTTGACGAGCAATACTGTGCATAAAGTACTAGTTGCTCATGTGTGACGTGTTCTGTCTTATGCTAGCAACAAAATCGAATATTGCAATTTGATGCACGGATTGGTTAGAGCCCGATGCGATTTGCGTCAAAATCACTCTAAGGATTCAATAACAAAATATTTGAAAAAGTATCTCGACCGTTGTACCCCCGGTGGTGGCAGTCTCTGCATGGGTGGATACCCACGCTCGTTAGCAGAGTTTGAAATGTACCCCTTTTCCCAGAATTTTTCTCTGAAAAACACCCCTTTTTGGGAAAAATCTGGGAGAAAATCATTGCGAAAAACACCCCCTTTTTCCGATATCTGGGAGATTTTACCTAAATGTTTGCCGAGATATTTGAACACCATAATTTACCAATTTCAAAGCAAGTGTCTGACTCTTGGTGAAAAAGGAACACATAATACATTAGCTTAGCATGGGTTGACTGTGTGTTTGATGTGCACAGTAACAGACTGCCTTGTTCAATGTATGCTTTAACATAAGCTTAATGAAAACTTGAAATACAGTGATCGTTCAATGTTTTGTCTTCACCATATGTTCATCAGTTACACTATTCTCGGAGGATGACCTGAAAAAGTACCCCCTTCTCTCGATTTCACGGACCTAGATGTCTCCATGATGTCCGACGAAAATCACCCCCTTTTTCCGCGAGATTTCTAACGAGCGTGCGTACCCGGCTGCTCCGAAACTGCCACCACCGGGGTTGTACCATAACAAATACGATATTTTAGGTGTAATAATACATGACAGCAGAATTCTGAGGAGTTCAAGAGAATCTCGACAGAAAAGAAAGACACAAGAGAGTGTTGTGCGGTTCTCATACCCCGGGTCTCATACGTGTTGTGAAAATAAGTGACGCCGTCGGATACAGTACTACATGTATATCTCTGCCTTGAAACACAGGGACAACTATGGAAATCCGGTCGCAACATGCGACTTCAAAACTGCGACCTGCGTCCTGCGTGTTTGTCAAACTGCAACCTGCGACTTCCGGGGCTCTGGCATATAGCTGCCACCTGCGAGTTTGAAACTGCGACCTGCGAGATCACGACCTGATTCATGATTTTAGGTATTTGGTGTTTGTTTATTGAGAGTATGAAAAGCAGTCACAAGTAATATCAGTGATAGGTGGTGTCATTTAGGTAAGAGATGAGCTTCGATGACACAGCTGTGTTGGCCTACTTGTTGTTCGGTTGCTTTCAAAGTCCGGTTTCAAAGGGACAATGCTCAACTGATCACCGATTTTCATGAATAAAATTTGTTTTGATAGGCCTACTTTAACAAGCATGTTGTTATATAGGCCCTATGTTGTTTCCTAAAGTGGTGGCTATTTCACAGATCGAAATGACCTAGTTTAGGCCTAAAGAAGTATTCTGTGGTTGTTGTACTTCGATTCGGTGACCATGCACCCCACCCAGCCCTAGACATTATAAATATAAAGGAAAATGAGGGCAACTCCACACATCGGCTCTACCAATTTGTTTAATATTACGAAATGGTGAATAAAAGGATCATTGCATTTATTTTGTGTGGAATACATAGCGAGACACCGGTGAATCGATAGTGCTTTGACCCTAGTCTGATCATGTGATCTGGGTCCCGGTAAACCCGTTTTGGTGATTGAGTGATTCGTCTTAGTTTCGGAACCAAAAATGGGGTTCTTCATCAGTCGCTCTCTTGTTTTGTATCCCCCCCCCCCGCTTGGTTGTATGATGAAGTCATCTTCGTCCTCGAAGAGGCAAAGCCAGATTCGTTCGAGTTAGTCACTATTGACTGACTGTATAGTGAGCGATCCGGTGTGTGGTGTCAACATGACCCAGCATCGACCGGAGTTTCTGGACGCTTATAAGGATTTTTGTTTAGGGCATATTTTGAGCGTTGCTAGTGCTCGGTATGTTAACAGTAAATGTTGTACTAATCTGACAACGATAAGTTTGTTTTGGACATTGAAATCAATTATCCGAACTTTTGGTTTTGTGTCAATTTTTCACATGGACTTTGTAACAGATTTCGGGTCGATATTGATGCCTGTTTTCCGGTGTTTGAAAAGCATATTGTGAAAGGCTGTTTCAAGAAATAAATTTTATTTTTCTGTGTTTAGCCATTCCCAGGTTTCATGGTTTCGTTAACAATATTTGCTGTAAACGGCCTTTGAAATTGGTTTGGTCTGAGGAGAGTATTGGTTTATTTAATTCATGCCGCCAACTTTGATTACTTGTATGGCAGCTCTCTCAGTTTTTGATTTTCTTTGCCAGATGATGTTTTCTGTATTGCTCAGCAATCTTTTCAGTTTGGTTGATTGTAGTACCAATTCGATGACAGATTGCATCTTGGTTTTATACGATAAGTTGTGGCATAAAATGGAGACAAATTAAAAACAAATTCAGATTCCCCGTTGTTAAACCCGCAGTTGTGAAGTCGCAGGTCGCAGTTTGACAAACACGCAGGACGCAGGTCGCTGTTGTGAAGTCTCAGGTTACACCTAGGTCTAATAAAAGTATTGCCATACCTTTCTTCGAGTAAGTTCCATGCAGCTTTGTATGATCCCTCAGCCTTCCAAGGTGATGTACACAGAGTGAGGAGTATCAACCCAAGTGAGCTAAGGTGAGGTACAGAGATAAATGCCGAAGTCGCAGGTCGCATGTTTCAAACTCGCAGGACGCAGGGTCGCAGTTTTGAAGTCGCAGGTCGCATGTCGCATGTCGTGACCGGATTTCCATAGACAACCGAGTATTAACAAAACACATACTTTGAACTCTCCTGACAGACGATGCAGAATACATGGCATGTTGAAAATGTTTGCAACGTAACCTGGAAGTCTGTTTATCCACATCGTTCACATTTTGCATAACGTACATGCGTTGAAGATCGGTGGATATTTTTGATGATACATAGAAAACAGCACGGCTTTCCTGAAACCAATTTCGCATCGAGTATCCTTTTAGGGGGAGAGATTGACACCAAAATTAAGGAACTACGTTTCTAGTGCGTCAGCATTTGATTGTAGACTCCTTTATTAGGCCAAAACAGAAAATTATATTTCTGGTTGTAGGCCATGTTTTCAAAAGTGATAAGACAACACGATTTTTCCACTTCAAAGACCAAAAGAGATTTTTTTTTCTGACAATTGACATTTTGCAAAAGTGTTGTGGTGTTATTTTTTCTTTTCTTAATCCATTTTTGTTTGACATTTTTACTGGAATTTCACTTTTCCACTGATTGAAGACTACTTTGCCTTCGGAGTGTTTTAATCAAAATATTATATTGAATATTTTTTTTTTTTTTGGCCCGGCCGCCAAGTTTAGAATACAGTACAAGGTACACCCTGTCAAGGTGTACCTTGATGTAGCTGAAATCTTTGTAGCCCACGGGCCATGCGCCGGCTTTTTCTGTCGTGCTGGGTGTAGCCCCGGCCAGCGTTCAGTCCGTGAGCTACAACAATTTCAGCTAACCTTGATGGTATTAGGTGTAAATTAAACGGGGATCGTGACTCTTGTGTCTCATTAAAGTCAAAGTGAAACAGAGCAATGTGAAATCTTCTGGAGTTACAAATAACACCCTGATGACATCATGAAGGTAGCAAGGAGGTGACATGCAATACTTCCATATTAAGCTAAGATCACAACAATACAGAAGAGGAAGAAAGTTGAACTCCAGTTAACCAATTGGGGGTTATCGTGGTATTATTAGAGAGATAAGTTACCTAAGATTTCCTAATATTTGAAATTCAAAATGGCCGCCATCCCTGTAACTGTTTTGTGAAAAAAAAAATTCCGATTTTCGAAATACCAAGACAGTGGTAGATTTTCTTGCGCCAAGAGCTTTAAAATGAGCCCCTACAAGTGGTAGATCAGAAGAGAATTGAGAAAATTTGAAAATCCGAATATCTGTCCCCAAGGCGCGATTTACTTCATAAAGCCCCAATAGCTGCGAATTTTATGCATTATTTTCATAATTTTTTTCAAACCAAAGTTTGTTTGTATTAATGTGCTAACTGTGGGACATGCATAGAAGTATCACTGATCGCTAATTTACACCATGCCTACGGGTTTTAACAGATTAATAAATGAGTGCCACACATAAAATGGCGCCACACATAAAAGAACGAAAACTGCAGTATTTCCTGCATAGACATGTGCATCTTGATCATAAAGGAAACAAGCATGATCCCATTCACTTGCATGCACAACACACGATGGCCATCATTTTGTTGTTGTAATCCTTAACCCTAAAATGATGTTGAAACATTTGAGTTTATATCCACTTTCACCACTTATGACAGTGTTATACACTTTTTCATTCTTTAATGGGTCTTATTGAAAGAAAACTCTTGAAAAACTCAGGATATTTTGAGATTGGGCTATACACATTCGCAGCTATTCGGGCTTTAATATGCATGTTTTACAATCGACTGACGTGAAAACATTGAAAAGACGTGATTGGTGGTACACTGCAACATCATTACAGGTATAAGAATACAGTGTCCTGATATAGTGATCCTACTTATATCTCCATCGATAGCTCTTATCTGATTGAGAGCAGTTTAGACAGCGTTTGTAATTCCAACTGCGGATGTACGCCCTCTGTGTTCAGCCCAGTTTGCGGCATAAATGACGTCAGCTACTATTCTCCATGCTATGCAGGTTGTGTCGATATAGTAAGTGCGTTGTGTGACTGCCCTCGCATGGCAATCAAAATACATTCACAAGACATGTGAATTCTTCACTCTTGGAATCCAATTAAAGAGCCAGATTAGATATTGCTTCACTGAAGTTTAAACTTCGAAATTCATTAACGCTTTCAAATCATCTTCATTGTGGATATACTGTATGTCGATTAATGCTGACAACACATATCACACCAATGAATTAATAAATCCTCATACATAACTGTGTGTAAAATTCACCCCACACTCAAACGGTACATATCTATATTATGTGCCTGTTTCTTTCTCTGAGTGTCCTTGCGTGGTAACTGATGTTTCCGTGATCGACGATGAGTATTCCTAAGGAAATTCAAGTGAGCTTCTCCGGGAATGTGTGTAAGGAAATGCGATATCATCATGATCACATTCGTCGTCATTGCTTTCTTGTACAGCTGTGCGAGTGGCGTACCTTTGACGCGTGACGTTTTGGTCGCTATATATACGGTGAGACGATCTAGAGTATTTCAGCTTTTAGTAGACTTGTAAAATAAGACTAATTCGGCAGACTGATAAGTACGAACATGCGCACTTAATTCTGCACTACTATGCACAATTTATCAATGTATGTTTTTATGTATGAATTGGGGAAGGTATGCATCTCGTATAGAGTGAGTTGATGTATGCATACCTGTATCTGACAGTCATAGACAAATGTTGTTGTATTTCGAAACTCATTTACCCATATTATCAATATCTGGTAGCTTACACTTCTTAAAGGGACATAAGCTGTAACTTGTGGCAAGTTTTTCAGTAATCTCCTTCTGTATATCAACTGCCGTGTCTGACCCTAATCTGTTTGTCATGCTGAAATTTCGAGTATATTCTTTTGTCAACACAGCTTGTATGTGTGTAGTGATCATTGTTTATTGTTTACAAATGAATTCTTGTCCGGACTTTAATACAATTTCAACAATAACAATGAAGATTATACTTATATAGCTTGGTTTATATGCTAAATACGTGGCTTCAAATTACATATTAGGGATTCAATGCAGAAGGTGTAGGGAAACTACCATACAAAAGTTATTCTAAAGTAGCCAAAAGATACGGCTTGTGGAGCTTTAAGAGTTAATTTCTCCTCAACTAAAAATATTTTATAAAGTTTGTTAGAAAATTAACATGCAGACTTAAGAAGAACATGGGGAAACGTGACTACGTCTTGAGCGTCAAAAATATAGGAAAATTTCGATAACAAGTGTCTTTTATTCGAACATACGTCGCCCCAAAAGTGTATTACATTTTAGTCAATTGCAATATATTTGTTGTATTTAAAACCGAAAGGAAATAAAAAAAGACGTGGCACAGATATCATACCTGTGCCGAATTCATAATCAAACATCAAGAAAGTGCAGTTCTTTGATAACTACAAGAATTCGGTTATGAAACAAAATATTAAAAGTAGCAGTGCCAACGATTAAGACGTATGTAAATATTGGTATCAAGACTTCTAGATGTTAAGAATTTATAGACAACAAACGATGGCAAGATTCTCAGTAGGACTTTGTGCGACAAACACAACTATACAGCCAGGATAACTGGTATACTTGGAACGGATGAAATCTCGAACATTCCGTCAATGGTGCTTTGTTTTTTCATAAACGATTTTACGAAGTCTCATTTAATAAAGGGACAGGGTCCATCGAAATGCGCATGTGCAACTTTTTTGTTTACAAAAATGTATTTCATGCATTATATCTTGAAACATCCCGTCAACATTGCTGCAACATTAAAGTTTGGATGTACATAATGACAAATATGTTTGTTAGCGCAGCTCAGACGAACACTGCCACGGCTTTATTATGAGACGATCATGTCTACTGTAATTTATTCAATATATACAGGATGGATACCAATCCTCTTTACATGGGTTTGATCATTGACTCATCTTGTATACTCTGGATGCGTATAATATGATTTATACCTAAACTTAACGTTGAATTGTTACTAACGACTTGTATGCATCATGCATAGCTGTATAACCAGTTTAGAAAACTGGACAATGGGAGGGCGCTAGGAATATAACCACGGGGGAGGTGAAACCATAGCTTCAATTTCCAAGAGGGAGGCCATGTTGTCGTATTTTTTCACGTGCTCGCTTTTCAACATTGTTGAACAAAAATCTTGAAATATATCTATCGAGATGTATCACCCGTTACAGGTAGACACTTTCATACTAAAAATCGGAATTTGTTCAACTTGAATTTGTTTCGAAAGAAACTGTTTCGACCCACCGTGATATACCACAAGAGTATCTATAATTACTATGATAATGGTTATCTATAATTACAAATCATTCTTCTACTGTCACTTTAAAACTCGGAATGTTCAATTGTTCGTGCATTGTGGTAAACGAACCAAATCATATCGCTTAGATTATCTGAAGTTCATTCATCTTAGTGATAGCAGAGTGTCAGTCGTAACTCATGGTTTGACCGAACTTTGGAAAGACTGGCGATCTCTCCAGGCCTGGTCCCGTCGCTTTGGGAATTTTCAAACGGGCTTTGCGATGTCTCCACTTCAAATACATGGTCATTTTGCTGAATCGAACTTTATAGAATTTTGCAATCCACGAAATCCTAACTTTGGCCAAATGATATGATGACCAAGAAGAGCCGGAGACATCCTGACCCACTAAGTCAACATGTATAAGTCCAACATTTGACCAGGCACGGCATAGAACCGTCTGGAGAAAAATTAGCCGGCCGTCCATTAGCTAGATATGGACCCTTAGCCGTATATCGCAGGTAAAATAACAGTTTGGGACATCACAAGAGTAATTTTTTGCAGTCTGTGAGCGATTGAGTTATTCGGGTAGGCATAGAACGGAATAAAGTTGATTTCAGCCAAAATGGTTAGAAAAGGTAGTTTTTCATGCGCGGTCCAATTCGAGACCGCATCCGCTGGATTTCCTATGAGAGTCAGCAGGGCTGTGGTGGCGGCCGTATAACGCCGGGAACACGCAGCCAGGTACGAAGGGCTAGAGAAAAATTCAAGAAAAAATTACGAGTCTAAGAGTTTCAAGTCGCACTCACTTTCATTTATTTCCTTGTGGGTGTCACAAGATTAACAGTTTGGATATTATATTCACGGGTAATTTTACGTAAATATGGACAGAATAAATGGGAAAGTGATCTGTCAAAAGTAACGATTTATGTAACATGGAATTGATCCAGTAGAGTGCTGTACACACATAACAGTACTGCAAGGCACAGTTTTGTGTAGTGAATTTCATTAAAAATAGTACACATACATTTGTTGGAAAGGACCACAACTAGTATCACTCCAACATACCCACCATTTTTATCATATTTGGTGCTCATGGGCAAACTTTGTACAGCTCGTATACAATTGACAGATGAAATGACAGAGAGTCACCTTTGGAACGCATGTGCTCATTTACATCAAATTGATGGTGAACCCAGGCATGCGAAAGACTGAGAGCAACATTAAAAAAGGAAGGCTACACTAATTCAGCTAAATTTCACTCGTGATTTGCTTTTATCGATGCTTCGCGGAAAACTTGCATCAATTCCTTTCACGAAAATGAGTGTCGGACCGTGAGGGCGCAAAGAGCCATTCTCCAATCCATAACATGAAGGGTCTTGATGTTACAGGTTCGTCTCGGGTCGTCTCGGATTTTCACGTTTGCAAGGTGACTTGCTGTCAATAGGCTGTGCTATAGCGAACCTCTTGAGGTAAGTTTGTTGCTTTTAAGCTAATAAAAACATTTTTTTTTAAATTTAAATTGATCATCATAGTATAGTATGCAATGTTTGCCCATCGTCGTACACCACGCCCTCTTCGGCGAGTCTTATCACCCAACGCCGAAAAGATTTTTGCGTAGGTCAGCGGAGCGGAAATTATTGCTCTGGCCTGCGAGAATGTGTTTGCCCAACTTCACTTTGTTATCCTACTCTAAAGAGGCACTCCCACTTGGTAACATTTTTAAAACACATTTTTTTAATGCCAACGGTCGATATTTGACGTGGAGACTGCGCGCGGATCGCGAGATATCGATAAAAACATGTCCTCAAAAAAGTAAAAGTTTGAATTCCGGTGGCCCACCTAAATTCAGCTTCCGAACATCGATCGTTCGGCACTGGGGCCATTGTCAACTAAGCTATGGAGTACGAGTCTACGCTGACGCTGCTGTACGCTAGAGTACTCGCGTCGGTGATCGGTCATGCCCGGTGGGAGAAAGCTGAGACTTACTGACTTGGCGAATAAACGGAAAACAATTTTGCTGATTTCACCAGAATTCACATGGGTGACTAGCACAGTTACGTGCGGTTGATACATAGCGGCCGCCGCGTGGTATGCATAGACGCTTACCACGCGGCGAACCACACGTAACTGAGTGACAGACGACCAAATTAAATGTAGTCATCAACTGATATTTATGTGGTATTGGTTAGAAATATAATACAGCCGATTGAGAATAATGAAAACGACAAAAAGTAAGGAGAAGTTTCAAAAAACTCACCTGAGGTAAAGGCATAATGCTGTATATAAAGTCTTTGCAGTGGGAAGTAAATTAATTGCGTCGAATTTGAACTTATTATGGACTCCCTAGAATATCGTCACTCAGCACAACAACAATCATTCGGGTGATTTCGGGTCATAATCAGAAACGATCGTAAAACTTCGGGATGTGAAAATACGCTCGGGAAATGACATGTTTTTATCGATATCTCGCGATCTGCGCGCAGTCGCCACGTCAAATATCGACCGTTGGCGTTAAAAACATGTGTTTTAAAAATGTTACCAAGTGGGAGTGCCACTAGGGCCTGTAATGCTAACTTTTGATGATTTTTTTTCATTTTGTTATTTTATATATCAATTTTTGCAACTCTTTATTCTACTCCACAAAGAATGTTGAAACACCCACTATTTAACTCGTAAACGTTAACTTAGCGTTTGTATGCGTTAAATACATTTGTTATTATTTACCTTTGAATTCTGGTCCGGACCAGAAGTCACTTTTCAATAATAACAATGCAGTTTACACTTGTAGCGCTGAGTTGCCAGGCTGAACAGTGCATATTAACATGCTTTGGCGAGTAGAACAAGGAATTACGGTTCACATTCAAAACAAAAATGGTGAAAAAATATCAAAAGTTAGCAATACTGGCCCTTCAAAGGAAAGGGTTGTGTTAGTTGCGGCAGTTTCCGGGAAAGAGGCAATATTCAATATTTGAACAAGAATGCCGGTCGTGCAGCCGCAGATAGGACGACCCCTCCCTTTAATTGTAACCGAGGGACCCCCTAAGAAGGGAGTTATGTGAAAGTGTAGGCTAGGTGCAAAAGGACACAATCTGTTGCGACCTGTATTAAGCATTTGCTTTTGAAATTTTGACAAGCCACGGACTGAGTACAAGACGAACACGTTTCGGTCGCAGAGCAATCTGCCATATCTGGAAGACTTCTTACACAAGTCGGGTAAGATATTTTTTCTATCAAATGCTCTCTGACGAGTTGGGTGCCAGCATGTATAGAGCACTGTCTTAGGGAGCCTCCAGTAATTACAGGGGTGGGGGAATCCGTGCGCACCTGTACTGTGAAATGTGACCCTCCCCCTTGTGCGGCATTCTAAAAGTTGACCCTCCCCAATCGCTGCTGTATTCTCCCCAGGAATCAGTATCACCGAATCACCATAACAATTAGTTTAATTGTTATGTACGTTACGGACAGAAATTACAAGGGGGTCCCAAATATTTTCCGCAATTATAAGTCAGCAAGATGTGGCTGATATAGTGCTTCACCCAAAATATCAATACATGGGAGTCAATCAGGCAAACTATTGACAATTTTCCCCTAAACAACAAGCTCTACCTGCACATTTATATATGTTTAATAATATGCGTCAATGTACGTTGCTTGAAGTGGGAAAAACATACACGTGTGTACAAGAAACTGGATTTTTGGATTTCATTGAAACAGTTGATTTACTTTACATGGTACTCTATGAGGAAACTATGAATATTTTTTCCAATACAAAAACAGGTAAATTATTGTATTTATGTATGCTTAATCATTGATATGAAGGTATTTGATTAGACTAGGATGGTTAAAAATGGACGTATGCGCAAGAAATTGCATATTGGAATGTCACCGAAAATGTTGATTTGCTATGAGTACACTATAATTATTTTTTTTTAATACAAAACACAGAAATTTTTGTATTTGTTATGCTTGATTATTGATATTAACGTGTGTGATTAGACTAGGGCTTTTACAAATGGATTTGCGTTCAAGAAATTGAATTTTGGAATTTCACCGAACATACAACATAAAACTAACAATATCTGTGCATTTATAGACATTTGATAATTAATATACACTTTGCCATCTGTCCCATACGTTTTCGCCTCTTGTCTTTTATCAGTTATAACTGTTCAAGGTGTTTAATGTAAGATAACACTGCATCTTCTTTCCTTGTGAAACTTGTCGATAATGTGTATGTGTAAGAATCAATGTATTTCTTTGGCAATTTCCTATTCAGGAAATACCAAATGGACATTCAAAGGTTTAGCCGTAAAATCATCTTCTGTTAACAGTGACCCCCCCCCCCAGATAGATTTATAAAAAGTTACTCTCCCTTTGGACGGTTTTCTAAACCGTTTTCTAAAAAATGCCCCGGCCCACCCCCTGTAATTACTGGAGGCTCCCTTAGCTAAACCAGACGCCAGATGCCCTTCGTTTGAGATACGCTGTCACTATTAACATGGCGACCGCGCAAAGAAATTTTAAACAAAGAGTCACAATTAATGGTAAAGATCAAAAGTGTCACGACTCTGCGCCAAAAACTGCCGACAAGTAACATTTCTACGATAGCGTCGCAGATTCTTTTCTCCAGTGTACCGCCGCACTATCGCCGATTCGCACGAGCGGCCAGCCGCCTGTATTGCATTGAAGTGAGACCTCAGCAAACAATAAGGGTCAAGAGAGGTCACACTACAACCCGTAATGTGAACTGTTCTTTAGAGGAATGCTTTGTCAAAACCGGCAACTAGTACATACCTGAACTTATTACATAAAGAAGAGCCAATGTACAGGTTACCGAAATTGCAAAATCAAAGTATTGGTCACAAGCACCGAGAACATGGCACGAGAAAGAAAAATAGCTGTAAACAGAACAATCTTGTTGTAGCCTGAGCAGCCCATAAAAAGGTTACTGTCAAGAATGCTTAAATCTATCCTTTTCTGCCACCTTAGTTATGATCTAGATCATTCAAAAATAGCACTGCATTGGGACTAGGATGGAGGCAAAAGGTCAGCGGGCAATGGGCGATGTATCTTTGATATTTCGCCAAGACATGTTTACCTACAATTCGAATATGCAATTCCGCTCAGACATTGTTTAAATGTCTAACACGATACTTGAACACACTTTATGTTATAAATTTCTTATTGTGTATTTATACATATTGAATATTGACTGTCCCTGCGATATTGGGCGCCAAATGTAAAATAATTAGTTTACACATTCAAAGACGTTTTTAAAGGTATACAGTGAAATAAAATGGGTTGAGTTTGCACATATACATGTAAATACAACACGGATAGATTTACATGAACGTAGCCATGATTTCAAATGTGTTCGCGTTACATATATTGCAACAGGCATATACACAATGTGTATATGCCTGAATGCCTGTTAGGTTCATTCATACACCCGCACATATTTACATGTGTGGGTGTTTCATAACATACCAAGATTCGAACTAATTTTGGAGGATAGGATCTTTAAATTCTTCAATTTATCAAAAGTGGTAGGTGCCCTATATTACAAAATACCCGTAAAAACAAGTGAATTGCAAAAAAGGAAAAATAGACGATTGTACTTAAACTTGCAGATTAAACCAACATCACTTCTATATTTCAATCGTTTTATATGTTATCGCCCGAGAGAGAGAGAGAGAGAGAGAGAGAGGAGAGAGAGAGAGAGAGAGGAGTTGCTCGACATAACATATTTTAAGAGCCTGGAGTTGACGCATATTTATACGACGTATCTTCACGGTCTGAATAACGTGCTGCCACTTATTTTGAGTTGCAAGACGAAAGGTTGTTCACTGTCGTCGAAAGACAAGAAGTCTGTGCACCAATTTATATGAAGTCCTTGGGACTTATATTTCCGAGTTTAAATACGTTTCTCGGTAACTCAATTCGCATTTCAAATGGAAGGGAGCTGGGAATAGAAAAACCAGTTTATATCCACCCATAGAAACGGAGACACCCCGTGCCATTTGCCCGCGCGTGTGACTCAATTCAAACAAATGTTGAAACGACCTGTACCAAATTTTATGAACATGTACAAAATAAAGGGCCTAAATTGATGGTGTTTCATTAAAAAGAGTATCAGTTGTTGTTCCATTCACCGATACGTACATCAAGATTACGCGCTCAACAAACAATGATTGTCGAATGTTGAACTTAAATCGAGGTAAAATATGGCAGTTTTTGACGTCACACGCTTCTAACTTATACTCATAAATTCGCTTGCCACATGTGTTATTCTGAACTGAGAGTCGAGCGATTCCTTTCTGATATCATAAGCATTCGAACGGCAAAGAAAGTGCAGGAGACATCGGAGATTTCTACATTTTATTTTCAAAGTTATGTCTGACGAGACTATCGTCGCCAATAATCAAAATACGCCGTACAACCACATACTGAGAACTTAAAGTCTTCTCAGGACAACAGAAAACGACAATTAATGCCACAAAAAAGAGGGTTCTTGCAAAATCAAACTATGACACGAACACAAAAGGTCTTTGGTTGATTGAGGTCGCGAACGCGAAACGCCAAACACTATGAGCCACTGTTTTGAATTGCGCTTCACTTTCTGGTATCACCACAAATTGAGAAGTCTTGGTACCACAGAGGAAACTTTTAGTATATCTCATTGAAAATGTGCATTGTCATTACGGCTTTGTGCAAATCGCGTTCGTATACGTTCAAGACATTCCTGCTGCTTTGAGTGTATGTTGTGACCCATTGTCTTCACGGCGATTGACCCAAGTATGACCCAGATACATTTCTTAATGTTTGGTCAACGCACTGAAAGGACAGCATTTTGAAAAACTTCGAGAAAATTGGCACGAAGGGTGTGTCCTATATGGAATAAGGGACTGGTCAGTTTCTTCGGCGGGGGGGGGGCGGTGGATTCATGGGGGGGGGGTCACCCTGTTTTTGACTTTGGTGATAGGGGGATCACCATGTTTTTGAAATGCCCAATAGGGGGTCAGTGTGTTTGTAATTTGGACACAGGCTCATCATTGCCTAAAATGCATCGTGTCAGCCACAAGTTTCATCCAGTTGCATTTTTCGGCGCGCCCTTCGGGCGAGTAACTTAATAATCAGACATATTTTTCAGAATGCCCAACTATAACATATCAGGCATACATATATCAGAGATATATGTATGTTCAATAGTAGTAAAGTAAACGTGGACAACTGGGATGAAGTAAGAATTTTACACCCCATTTTATTCATTTATCTACATGAAGCGAAGGAAAAATTAACCATCCATGTAACTAAAGTGTGACCCTGACCTATATACGAACTCACGCACGCGCAGCAGTGCATTGTCCTGAACTAAGCGGGAAATTCCCTGCTGAGCATGTTTATACACGTTCCGAAGGTGTACGGGAAATTCCGTGTGAGTCATCACCATCAAACTAGCCTATATAAAGGACCCCCGTTGTCAGTCCGGCCGGCCGGTCGCGGAGTCTAGCTGATGTTGAACACGAAGTTCCTATCGGTGCGAACTAAATTTCATATCCATTCAATCCATAATGTCTTAAATATCTTTCCAGAGGTGGACTAAATCCTTCTTGTTTGAATTTCTAGTGCCTGATGAAATATGTCCTGAATAAGTTCTGACCCCGGAGCCTCCTCGTTCCGAAGGGTTGTACCTTTTTCTTGTATTTGTGTAAGCAGCTGTTTATATTGCACATAATAATGTTTATATTTCTCTCGTCTCTTTGCTACACCGTTTTCCCTTGTATTACATCAATAACAACACCTGGTATAGGAGTTAAGGCTAACAGTACCGGAACTGTCGGAATTGCTGCTATTACAGCAGAGCTTACAAGAATTCCCTTAGTCACATTAAGAGCCATATCAATTCGTCCCATTAATTTATAACTTCGTCGATATGCAGCACTTGTTCTTTCTATGTAATCAGCCAATTGTTCAACGCTTTCAACAACTGAGATGTGCATTTTTACTGTATATGTAAGGATGATAAAAATAATTGTAGTAATATAGAAATACAATATGGCAGAAGGAGGAGAAGAAAATATAGATCTCCAGGATTTCGATGATGCAAATTTAAATGATGATGATGACGCTACTGCTGAAACATTCTTTATAGACGATGATAATGCTCTTGCAGAAGCCGATCCTTTCCTTGCTAGCCCGAAGGTTGATCGCTTGAATGAACTTAGAGTAGATAAAAAATTAAGTATGATTAGGCAATTCTTAAAGGAGAATAAGATTACTGATCCGGATGCACTAAATGTATTGGCTACGGAATCTGAGATTAGGGATGGAAAGCTGTATTATAAAAACCTCAAGCTGTCTAAAGATAGAGGAGGTGGATTTTATAAGCTCACCACATTAATGAGAGAAAAAGGAGGACATGAATTTATGAGAGATGTACTCGGAGGTCGCTCTAGCGCAGAGCCTGAATATGTGAGTCGTACATTGTATTCTGAAGATGTGAAAAATGATAAAATACCGGCTGAGAAGATGACGCCAGAAGACATGGGTATATACAAAGATGAACTGACAGAGTTACGGCAAGATGCTTCCGGTAATGCAGATAAAATACAAGATTTTGAAAATAAAATCGAACAATGGAACAATCTAAACCCAGAATATATAGCTATTAATGATGAATTAAGGATTGCGAATATGCATCTTGGCGAGCTTAACAACGAAAAAGTTAAAATAAGGCTAGAGAAAAGAGAAGTGAAAAACAGTTAGAGGATCCTGAAACGAGCACCCAAGGAAAAGGAAAAGCCGAAAAAACTACTAGCTGAACTCATAACAAGAGAAGCTAAAGTTGACAATCGAATTGAATACGAACATGGTAAGATCAGTGAGGCACGTGAAAGTCTGGCTACGACTAGGTCTCTTCGTGATGTAATTTCGATCCAGAATTATCACTGAGCTGAAGCTGACAGAGTTATTTAAACGAAATGGTATTACAATTGCTGCAATACTGACTGCCCTTGGAATGACAATATCAACAATTGCCCTGGCTGTAACTAAAGGAGGAGGGGAGGAGGGGGAGCAGGAACTGGCGGGTCTGGTTCAGGTCCGCCCAAAGTATATACAAAAGCGAAAGAAATTGTAAAGCAATTTGGCGAATGGTTAAAAACCTTGGCCGCAAAAAGTGCTGCTGCAATACCCGGTCTAATCGGTTCCCTCGTCAGTTTTCTATTAAAAACAGCAGGATCGGTTGTCGGATTTGTTGGAGAACAGCTATGGATATTTTTAACTGGTTTAACATTAGTCATTATAAATAAATTATGTATTAATATATGACACCCCTACGGCATCGACATGTTTGGTGAAAAGAATATTGCAAAGTTTCTTTCTAAAAATAAAGACCTGTTTGGTTTCTCCGTCGAATTGGAATGGTGCAAACTTCGGCGGTAAATCGACATATACTTCGAGCAAATCCAGGTGTCCGACTCAAAGATGATAATCTATATCATAACATTTTAGCTTTCGTGAAGGAATGTCAAAAGACTAACTTCTTTAAGCGACTAGAATTCATAGCTGTATTCCAGGATACTGAGGATGACCAGGAGGCTCATCATCTCCAAGAATATTGGGTTCTTCGATGATTCGCGACACAGGTAATCGATTTATCTTTCAGTCAGACGGAAATATTTATGTAAAGATGTGATTTTTTTTCTAAGTCATTATATACACAAAGTGAAACTTAATTTTCTTTATAACATGTAATTTCTTTTTTTTCTTCTACTATATACATTACACGAAAAATGGGGTACGATAGAACATTATCACCGACTTTCACCAACCGAATACCGAATGGAACGAAGTCAGAAAGAACTCATCATGTGATTGCTCATAATCCAAGTGAGGCAGATCCAGGCCAGACACTTATCATACGATGTCCGAAGTTAGAAAGCGGAGTACTCTTAGTTCCAGATACTTTCGACCTGGTTTTTGATCTCGAAGTAACGGGAGGTGGAACTACCCGTGTAGTACAAAATGTTGCAAAAATTTTGGTGGAGCGAATGAAACTCACATTCGAGGGGCAGACACTTTCCGATTTGAGTAAATATAACTTTATTGAATGCTATCGTGATCTCTTCAAACATAAAAAGGAGAGAACGAACATGACACTGTACGGAATTCAGAACGAAAATCTAAGAAAATTAAGAAGCGGTGCGACCGATGCAGATGCTGCCGTCGTGGGCGATAATTTACTTTTCGACACATATAAAACAAAATATGCTATTCGTCTCACTCATCCCCTCATAACAGGCCATGGAGTTGCATATCCAAAAGCGTTAGGGAGTCATATTGAATGGGAAATTACGTTGGCACCCGCCCCCAATTACTTGTCAGTAATCAGTTTATTACAACCAATTATAAATTAAAAAACATTCAAATGGAATACGAGACAATTTCTGACCTCGATCTCGCGAGGTCAACTGCTGGTTATTACAACGGTGGAAAAAGTTACCTTTACGAGCATATACATTATTTTAGAACAATCCCATTCAAAGAATCGGACACGGTTATCAATGAAAATATAAATGTACCACGACGTAGCATTAGAGGTATCGCTATACTCTTCACTAAAAATCAGAATCAGGCAGAACTGAACAGTGAACTTTTCTTTAACCCATCCATTGAATCTGTGTCTGTATCAATCGAAGGCATTGCAAATAAAGTGTACGCTCAGAAGATGATACCAAGACAATTTTGGCGAGAGGTGCGACGGTATTTTGCTGAAGATAAAGATTGGTGTGAAATTGATATAGATGAGGCCGATTATTGAAGAATAAATTCTGTCTGTTTATCGATCTGCGTAGTTTTAAAGATATTGAGTTTCATGGAAATGGTTTAAAAGTAATGAACACAAAGGACGGAATTCAACTTGAGATCCTGAAGAAAGATACCGCGTGGGGTGGCGATGACGCTCACAATGATAATATATTTGCCCACATTTATGTTATCAGTGATGCCCTAGTCTCTATTGAAAATAGTAGATTAATGTCTTTACAATTTTAACCATGACCCGTCGTCCGTCCTATCGGCCATGTTTCTGCCAACCATTCGCCCGTGTCTGGATTGTATAACTGCACACGTTTGATATCATTTGGCGCCATCATGATTTTACTACGCTTTTCACTACGGATTTCTCCAGCCTTTTTCCGTACAAACTGTACAAATTGTGCCGGCTCGGGCTTCTTCCCAGTTTCAAACAGATCTTTATAATCTTCAAAGTTCAAATGTTTTCTAACACAAACATCTTTCACCCCTTTATTTTTTTCTCTCCGAAGTTGGAGTTCGAAAAGCATACACTTTCGAGCGTATGCCGACAAAATCAAGAATAGGTTCACCATTCAACTCATCTTTAAATTTACCTATCACTTTTTTATTAATCTTCGGAAAGTTGGGCGCGAACTCATCCCACTAGTATCATATATAGACTTCTCACCATTCTTTTCCACATCTTCACGAACTATATCATTGAAAGTTACGTCGGATCCGGGGAGGGTATTGGTACACTGTAAACAAAACTGTCAGTATCCATGTAGGCTAATCGTATTCCAGGGAACTGGGCCCGAAAGTAATTGTAATGCGTCTCATACATAAGCAGCTTAGAAAGTTCCAGTACTGCTGCGCCAATGAAAACTGGTTTTACATATCTATGCTCATCCGTTTTCAGTTCCAGTAGGGCACTGTCGCAGGAATCACCATCCTCTTCGGAAGTTATGAAAGTTATATGTTTCATCTTTGGATTATACTTCTGAATCTTTTTACGTCCACTATCCGTGCCGTTCCAGTCCGAAACAAATTTAAAGTCTCTGTACTTTCGAACATCTTCTATTGTCTTACCGAACATTGCATTATTCATCAGCTTATAGAAATTCTTTTCAAAATCTGTCTCCCCTTTGCCCTCATTTTAGTGTTAAAGTCGATATATTTCGCGAGACATGGAGCTTCATCGAAAGCAAGCACCCGATAAATCTTTTTCAATCTCATTCCCATCCGAAGATAGAATTCCAGCAACTTGTAGTGTAAGACATAGGACTCTCTATCCATCACACTTGTAATCAGTCGACCGCCCTGCCTCGGAAATTCATAGTGATGCGGTGCTAATGGCAAATCGCTGTGTTCTTCATGTAATTCGGCTGGGTATTCTAAGTCTACTTCTAGAAAACTTGGTGGAAAGGTGGAACCAGGTCCCCACCCTCCGCCAGCTCGGCCCCCCGCTCCGCCTCGGCCCCTTCTTCCCATTCCTCCCACTCTTCCATCGTCATCCAATGAAGTCCGCCCGTAGGCATTGCCTGACTCATTGCCCAGCCGTAGAGATTGTTTGCATCGAGATATTTTATTTCGGTCACCGGCTTCTCTGGATCGTAATTCCCGCCGGCGGGGCCAGCGTAAGCAGGATGATTTGTCTGTAAATAATGAATATTACACTGGCTGATACCGCCTCGAATTCCCCGTTGTACGAAAGTCATCTGCTCAGCATCTTGAATGAGTTTAAACTTATTACCCGTGTAAAGTAACATAGCATCCCATGTCAAGCCAGGCGCTGACATGTAATGGGCCGGATCTAACTTATATGCTTCTAAACATGTGTCGCGAAAATTTTCGAATATATTAGCAAGAAGGAGAACATCCGTCTCACAATAGAATTCCATATAATCACGAATCGTCTTACATCCAACTTCGTCCCATACTCTTAATGCATGTTCGTAATCGGACTCTGAAATCCCCTCTTCCGTCAATTCGCTATAAAATTCCCCCTCTCCGGGAGCTGGTTCTCTCCCAGTCTGTCAACCGAGTCTAAATATTCGTAGGGAAGAAACCTTTCGCCCTTTGAATGTCCGGGTACGAAGTGGGCCGCCGTCCACCCCTGGGTCTCCGGCACAGTTTTGCCAACTTCGCCAATGACCCCATCATCAGCTGAGCACTGTCCATAAACTTTATAGAAAAGAAACGTCTCTTTATCTCCCTCTTCCCTCCGGCAACAACAATTGAGGCGTGAAAAATAAATGTTTTCGAGAGACCCATAATTCCTCCATTGCTCGTCTTAGCTATGATTTTAGGCTCTGGTCCGGAACCCCCATCATCTCCTTCGGTAACGATTTCATGTAATTCTTTCAAAATAAAAGAACCATCGTATCCCTTGAGGTTGTGAAAGTAGATAGGAATGGTTCTCGACGGCCGGCATCCTTCGCAATAGAAGGTCGCCTCCTCCTTCACTACTCGGTATCCTGCCGGCTCTCCACATGCAATACAGACTGGATCACATCCGTCGCGCCGGTAATTAGAAGGATCCCTCATCGGTATTATTTTCCAATAATACGATTTAGAATAATACTCGGCCCGTTCTTTCATATCCTTTAGAAAGTCTGTAACACAGGAGAGACCTGTGAATGTTCTTTTACCATAAACAGTGGGTCGGCCGGGCCTCGTTTCGAAGGTCCCCACCCCCGTTCCACCCATAACATATGAAAGACAAATTGGAATGTGCGGCCGGTCCCCTTCTCAATAATTGCCTCAGTATCTGCATAGACGACGTAGGGAGAAGGAACCTTCTTCCGATGTCCTTCAAATTGACACACTTCCTTAGGAAAATCTGGCTGGGCAGTGTCTGTTCCACAGTATACCTGATGTTTTTCTAATTCTTCTGTTGACTTAAAACCTCTTTTACAAACCATACAAATACACTTCCGTCTGCGCTCATTCTTTCGATTAGTACGAGAATTACGAAGGCGATTTTCCGCAGTAATTGGTACGAAGTGAGAACGGCCGCCGTCTTCACCAACTATCAGTAAGATATTTGCTATTTGATTCCTATCGGCTTCACCTTCGGAATGGGCTCCGCCTTCCGTTCCGTCAGGGCTCCGCTACAGCTACTATATAAACATTTATTCCGGACGGATCGGGATCATTTTCGTAGATCTGAAATACTTGAAGTTTGATGCTGGATTTTGCTGCTCGAAGCGCCTGAATACAGTCAGATCGGCGGGCGTGGGCGTGGGAATACCTTCCCAACAGTAGTCAGCAATAAATGGGGCGTACGTATTCCATTTTCTCCTTACCTGACCACATTTCTTTTCACGAAACTCGGGGTCGGCCAACTTTAAACTTGCTACGATGGCGTATTGAAAACAGTTCTCGCTGCCCGAAGGTAGCACCAGATCGCTCACACAATGCTTATTTTTTAACCATCTGGGAAGTTGGACTGCGCCAGCTCCCCCTTCGGAACGCTCCAGCCCCGAGTAAAACTTCTACTAGAATTACTTCAAAATTAAGTATCTCCTCGAGAACGAGACCAGAACCCTCAACATTTTCAATTGTATCAAGCATACGATCGTAGCGATCTATTAATTGTTGCCCCACATCCGATCCCGATCCTCTTACATCTTTTGTGTATGTATCATTTAATTTAACATACAATGAACGCGGTTGTGTATTACCAGTTTTCGGATCCGATAATTTGACTTCCATTTCAGTATAAACAGAGTACATCTTTCGTTCCGAATGGTTTCTTTGACCATACCTTCAATATCCACCAGCTCCCCGATATCCTTGACTCGCTTGACTTCAGGAAATTTTTTTGTAAAACTGCTCCCTTGAATGCTGTATGTAAACTGGCCATCTTTATGATATATACTATCCTAAAATTTTTAAAATGAAAAAATAATTATTCTATGATAGGTCATCAAATCCACTATAATATTTTTGTCAGCATTTATTTGTTTATATATCTCACCTAATCTTTCTAAGTCGACTAGTTCTTCCACATCTTGAATTTCTGGTTTATTAGGCGCAGCACAAAATATAATCTCTCAACAGTGAAAGAAAGGCCACGCTTACTTAAGCGCGGTTTAAATGCTAAGAATTCTATCTTACTACCTTTCGGATATTACGAGGTACAATAGCAGGATTTTCTCGGACTGGTAGTAACGGACTCACTGTTTTAAAACCGCAGTCAATTTCTTGAACCATATCAATACATGTAGCGAAATCGTGATTTCTCCCTCTCCCTCTTTTAAACTGAAATTTAAAATACCTCATGCCCGGCTGTGCCTCGCTCCCTCGCTTCTGATACACTTTAGATGGATTGTAAAATCCGCAGGAATTATTCTTGGAGTGAGCGGCCAGGCTTGCAGCATAACTTTTAGCAGTGCTTGCATTGAAACTTTCACCTAGGGTACGGAATATTATTAAATCGGTAAACTTTTGAAGACTCGGTTGCCAACGGACACACACCCCATCGCATGTAGCAGGATCTCCTCCCGAACCATATTTAGGTCCGATGTTGAAAACTACTTCTAGCTCACTGTCTACGTATATGAAAGGATCTACATATTCACCAAATACTAATTTGCCTCCATCATCAATTTTGATGTTTTCTCCGGTTTCAAGTATTTTTATTGCATCTGAAATAGAAAGGATTGTCATTGTCTTATCGTATATATCTTAATAAAAAAAAATTTAAAAAAATTTCTATGATATAGTATCCCAAAATGTCATACATATTCATAAATGGACCAACTGGAAGTGGTAAGAGTTACGATGCAGTAAATTTGGATCCGTATCACGTACCAGAATTTGACACTAGTTTTTCCAGCAACATTGCCGACTTTTATAATGGGCGCCACGTTTCGATTGCCGATTTTCAGAACCAGTTTATAGAACATACGCTTAGTTTACAATGTCAGGCTGGGAGGAGGAGGGAGGAGAAACCTCCCCCCTCCTTCAGAACAATACATTATTTGTGACTCTTCCATAATTCAACATCTGACTTTTTCTCGAATCCGGGGCGTTTCCACGGAGTGGGAAGAAAAAAAGATTGTTTCTAGAGCATTTGACCATTTACCCAGTTTCATTATCATATTCAAAGATATGCCTTGGGATTATTGCAGGCGGAATGTGTTGACTCGAGCCAGGTCGTACGAAATAGCCGCCTTAGAAGAACTAGAAGAGATTCACAATAAGTTCAAACAGACTTTCTTAGAAATTTGCCACGACTACAGACTTCCATGTTTGGTAATTCGGAACGCTCTTACCCCCCTCGTTCTCAAGAATATACTTAATCCAACAATTGATACCGAGACAGTCGGACCAGTAGAATATCCACGAGCTTTTGACTTTGGAATTGCATGGGGCAGCTCACGCGATAGCGGCAGCCAGGGATTTTTAATAGACGGTTTCAAGGAGGAGGAACTTGAAAAAGCGTACTTCCCACCTGGTCAAGAACAACTAGAACAACCTCGAGTCTCACTAAAGAACCTACACAAACTTCTTAACGCTTGTGAATCTGTGTGTGCTTATAATGCTTCGTTTGACCTACGAGCACTTGACATTATGAAACCCTACGGTTCTGTAACACCGGACTTTGAAGTTACTTGTCTATGGCTCATGTCAGTTGTGTACATTATACTTCAACCAGAAACTTATCGATAAAGCTGAAAAAGGGGGACTCGAAAGAACGGACTGTGGTAACATGAGAAGTCGTTTTGAAGATCTTGCAAACTTAATATGTTCAGGAACTGAGGGGGCCCCACCTCATCCACATACGGCCGAAAAAGATGCAGTAAGTGAACATTACTTACGACAGTACATGATAAATACTTGGCCAGGTGGGGGGTGGAAGTGGGGTGGTAAACTGACACTTTCGGCTTTCAAGAAATTAAGACTTTTTCCATGGTACTTATTGAATAACTTTCGTAAATACTTACGTTAGTACTTGACAAGTACCAGCACAGGAACTTACGAAGTTCTAATAACATTTCCTCTCGGCTCCCAACTATTGAAACTTTCTGGATAACCTTTCCATTTTATCAGATAATATTTCTTTCCTCTAATTTTTTTCGTCTTCAAAATTCGTTCAACTCTGTACAGCTCGTCGCGTTCTGAAGGTGCGCTCTGAAGTTCATCGGAGTAGAAAGTGCCGAGTATTTCCTCTCCATTCAGATCTTTTATTTTGTAAACTGGTGGCGTTCCCAAGCCAGCTGCGTACACAACTTTTGAAACACGAAAATCTCCTCTGTCCAATTTGGTAAATATCCTTTCTTAAAAGTGGTCTTGTATTTTGTAATTCGAACCCGTTCTCCCGGCTTGAATTCAGGGTTGGCTCCCCGGCTGCCAACTCAGGACCGAATAGTGTATAAAATGCCTGCCAATCGTTCTCCTCTGTTACGTCCCTGGGTTTCATTTTGATACTTCCGTGAACGGTGTTATTGTAATTCTCGAGAAGGTGGGGTAGAATGGGGAGCCAGGAACGTGTCTGTTTATATGTAAAGTATTTCCACATCATCGTCTTGAGGGTCCGATTAAAACGTTCAACGACGCTAGCTTTTTTGTCACTGTAGGTGTGAAACCAATGAATGCCTGACTCCTGGAGCCACCCCTGCATTTTTCGATTAGTAAATTCCCGCCCCTCATCTGTCTGAAGTTTGTCGGGCCTTCTCCCGGATTTCTTAATCACGTCTTGTAGCGCCTGCAACGTATCATCAGCCGTTTTTGACTGTATTGGCCTAGCCCAGGCATATTTACTGAGTACATCGATTACTGTTAGCATGTATCGAATGTTATGATTCTCTTTTGCGAAGGGGGAGGGAATTCCACGAGGTCGCCTGCCAAAACTCGTCCACCGATGTTACGAAAACGCGCCTCCCGCCCGAACACCCCCCGCGAGTACGAGGTACCGGTTTATGTAGATTATAAGTTAGCTGAGTTTTTAACCAGTCCTGCACCTCTTTCTTAGTAACGTGGAGTCCGCTGGCCCGTGCTGCGTCATACAATTTTTGTACACCTCCAAAACCAGTTTTCGGGTTGTAATATAATTCTCTAAGAGTGCCTTCAGCGGAGCCTTCGGCTTCAGCTTCCATAATTGCTATATTATACGAATAATTTTATGTCGTACGGATTCCGTAAACGAAATACTAGTTTACTGAATGGTCTACTTTTCAATTGCTTGATTAGGCCCACGGCTTCCTGTTCTGACACCTCCATTCCATATTCTTTTATAATAGTTTTGTTGTCTATCTTGTTCGGTGTGTAAAATAGTACTAACATCTGTATGTTTTCCCTAATGGTTTACTAATACTAGTATATGTTGAGTCAGAACCCAGACAGATAATCCGTCATGTCTTGCGCTGAAACCAAGTTGGACTAAAACGTTACTGCGCTTCTTCATATCTTTGGACGAGGCGCAGTCATCGAGGATTATTAAAGTGTTCGTTCCAGCCCATTCTTTATGCACGTAGGTTAATGTATCATCCACTGCATCGAGTCCGACTGGAAATATAAACACATTATCATCGGTGAAAATGAATCTTCTATTATACGCTTTATTATTCATGAATGTTGGGCAAATGAATATCACATATTCGAATTTCCTTAAGTACGGACCGGTGAGGAGGTCCAACATAAATTCTGTTTTGCCAGAATATGTCGGTCCAGTTATAATCATGTTGAATGGTGGGGTACGTATATTGACATTTCCTCTGGATCTATATACTGTAAATTAATGAATCTCTTCTAGTTCTTTTAAGTTACTGGTTCGAGTTAGATGAAACCCAGTCACATCGACAGCATCTGAATGAACTATATAGTTAGTGACTTTATTCCAGTACCTACAATAGTAATGAATATTGCTAAAGATAACAAACCAATTTTACCATATTCGTGAATAGGGTCTACGCTGGTCACGGCTGCTGCCCGTTCTGGGGAGGGGAGGGGAGGGGACCGAGTCGTGTCATTGTGAGGTGACTCTCCGGGCTCGTCCTGCCACTTCACAGGATCCCCCCCCTCCTCCCCTCCCCCTCCATCTCATGTACAGCACTTTCTCGAACTTCCGTGTTTATATCACCATTCACCCCGAAGGACATAGATTCTGTTGCGTATTGCAATTCATTATTATAACCCGAGATTGCCGGGCCCGAAAGAATGACCATCTCAGACGGTAAGAGAAGTAAATTTGGTGAGACTGCCATATCAAGTTTGACGCCAGTATTCATTATTGTGTCTTGATATCGCCTATAACTAATTACTTTGTCGGTATTACGAATTTCATCTTCGAGGAGAACACCGAATTCTTTTCGGACTTGCTCTGCACTGCCAGTATCGCCCACTATGGTACTAGCGAATATTTGCTTGTGCGCCGAGTATGCAATATACGTAGGCTTCAAGGCTTTCATTGAGGCGGGCGAGACCGGCCTTTGTTAGTCCCGAGTCTCCCTTCAGAGGAATGAAACTATTGTATTGTCCCTCCGATCCATCATTTCGGAAGAAATAATAGTGTGTCTGTCTTTGTCGGGCAGTACATGTTTTTTCTTTCCAAAAATGGTATGTGTATAGAAAACGCCTCCGTCGGCGGAGAGGAAAAAGTCATGACCGTTGTATATCGCTTTTGGCTGTCGAACAGGCCACGATTAGTGTAATATTCATATCCATAACCAAGACCTTTATTTTGACCTTTTCGATAACGAAAGTCGGACTTCGTTGGACTTATATTTCCAAATTCTGTACATAGAAGTTCATATTGGACGAGATTGTATGGATTGTCGCCGGCTTTGAAGGTGGGGGTATCGTCTGGAAGTGCAACGCCCATTTCATGAAGGATACGACGTATTGTAAAATATACATGGAAACGGCAGAATGATCGTATTTGCGGAGGAAATTTCTTATCAAAGAGATGGGCGAATGATATACCACAACCAGTAGTGCTGCACCATACAGCGAAATTCAGTTGCTGGTCCCAGTATTTCATGTTTGGTCCGCCCAGCCAGACATTACTTTCTTTCGCTGATCGATGAGTGATTACGTTATCTTTGAACACATCCCGTGGATGAAAAGTAAATTTATCTGTCGGCGTTACATATATTTCTAAGTCCATGAGAATAGGTTTTATTCCTCCGTCCGGTTTGGAAGGAATATCAGCATGCTGTACTGTTGGTATGCTCGTCTTATTCAATTGAAAAGCAACTGGGAATAAGTCTGTACTCATTATTCGTGTTTCTATATACATATAGATTTAAATGGAGGAGAATTTTCCCGGAATCCCTGTCGGAATCCCTGTCGGTACGGTTCTGTTAGGGGTACTAACATTCCAGACTATGTTAATACTTTATTTCGGATTCAGGTTTAAACGAATTTTTTATTTTTACTAAGAATAGATAACATACTGCAAACAATGGAGAATTTAATAAAGTCATCAGCAGCGGCAAATATGGCAGCGCATTCCGAAGGGCTTCGGCGCCTTCGGACAATAATCAATCCATAATAGAGACAAAACGTGAAAAAATACTCTGTGTCATCGCAAGTGGTCAAAGTAAGTTATTTTTTGGTAAGGAGTTTACAGTTAGAGAAGTGGAAAAGTGGAAAGATGAATTCATAACACGAGCCTTTAAAGTCTATGAAGCGAAATACAGTTCTCTTATAAGTGATACCATCACTCAAAGTTTCATAGATCTAGGAGCCCGTGCAATCAGTCAGGTAGTTCCCAATCGATGATCGAGATAACTATGCCACTGATCTTAAAAGGATTTTATTCTAAACAGTGAAATAAAACGATTATCAGGGGGAATAGCGTACACCGTGGGGGCCCCTGATTGCTCTAATTTCCACCGGTTTAATTACGGGTAAACATTTAAATTTTAAAAAATCGGGTTTAATATAGTACCTGAAATAAATGGATTCAACTTCGCGACTCAGCAAACGGCTCCGCCAGGGACTCCGTCAGAAGCCCCGCCGACGACCCCCACACCGCAAACGGCTCCGCCGACTCCGACACAGCGCAACATAGAGAAAGTGACGTTACCGCCGAAGCATCCAGGGAGAGTTGCTTCAGGCAAGCGACTAGCGGAATGGAACAGGCAAACAGGGAGAAGAAACTAAAAGCAATGGAGGGGGGGAGAGGGGGGAGGGGATATGATGCGGTAGCAGACCTACGCCTACAATGAAAGAACAGTGTGATAATAATTCACGTGGTATAATAAATGTTATCTTGTTTTAGGAATTGTGGGAGTTTCATTGACTGCATTAGGGCTATATTGGGGGCGTGCTCGACATACCCCTGTTCCGTCCGGAAGATCCTCCACAGAAAGCGAAAAAAAACAGAGCACGTAGCAGCTCCATCCGGAACAGTTCCGACAGGGGTTCCGAGAGGAGGGGAGGGGGAGGGGGAGGGGGGGTGTTCCCAGCTCCTCTACATTGTATGAGATGGATTAACTCCCATATTTTTATTTTTATTTTTTATTTTATATACTAGTCAGCAATCATGGATATTAAAACAGTTGTAAACACAATGTACGATGGTATTGTAATCGCAGGACTTGCGATGGGATATCTTATGATCTCCAGCAAATTTCTGAAAATAGAGGTTGGCGATCCAAGTCGTCCAAATTTGACTCGATTGGCAAAATTAGGCGGTGCGACTGCTGCCGCGGTTGCGACCAAAGATCTCCTTGAACAGAAAAATATTCCTGCAGAACCTTATACTTCGTAATGGGCACCTTCGGAATAATAATAATATTCATCGAACATTTATACTTAGTAATATATACATACAACGTACAACGATGATCATTTGGATTGAAAGCAAAACAGGTGAACCTGTTACTGTTAATTTTTACCCTTGTATTGACACGACACAGTTTACGAAGATAAGACTGCTAGAGTGCGGACTATATAATTCATGGCATAACATAACATCGACGAATAATGTAATAAAATATCAAGAAGGTGACCAACCGAAGAAGACTAAATCAATACGTCCAGGTAACTACAATATCGATACGTTAAACAAAGCAATCGGGTTGAAGCAAAAAATTAATTTGAAAAACATCTGCCGACAAACCACGTTCTTCTAACTTTGGCTAAAGATGTTAAAGTTTATTTCAATGCTACAGGTAGCTTCGCCAACGTCGTTGGCTTTTCAGATAAGCCAGAGGACAACCAGTTATAAAAAGTACTATGAGTCCGAAGAAAGTGGATTTCTTAACAGTCACTAAATATATAGTTCATTCAGATGTAGTCGATGTTACTGGAAATTATGTTTCATTTGGTTCGGGTGCCTCCGGAGGATACATACAGGGGAAAGTATCGAACTGTTTACAAATACTTCCCATCCGGGATACGAGAGAAATAAGTGAAAAGGTTACTTACGATTTTAAAAACGGAGCAATTTCTATGCCATTGAGAAAAGGGGGAGATTACATGAATTCAATGCGTATCTGGATAACAGATCAGGATGGGAACATGATCGATTTCAATAACTGGCCAATTAGCTTTTGTATTGAATTATTGTAGTCCCGAAGCGGGGCCGGTGTAACCCTATCGGAAGATAAACCATCCCACGACCAATCCTCCAGCAATATATATCATTTCATATTTCTTTTGCTCAGGATGGGTTGATAATAATCTGAGAATTGCGCTAACGCTTGCGCTGGACTTGACGTAGAGTTGCTTTGCACCGCTTCTGCTTCTTCCAGGATTTCTGCATCTGTATCTCTTAATTCTGCCGCAGCATGTGCATCCTTTGCCTGATTTTCTCTTTCCCAGTCAGCCTGGAGTAATCTTTTTTCTGACCAGACGTTGCGATCATGTTCAAATTTTTCTAATGCTTTATCATGTCGAATTTTCTCTTCAATAAGAGCTCACCATTCCAGAAAGCTTTTGTCCGATAATATTTCCTCCTGTGAATGCCGTTGCATTTAATACAGCACCGGAACTGTCATTCCTATAGCTGAAGCCATGACTGTGTATTGTATATTACAAGGTATATTTTATTTTCACTGTATATAGGTCCCTACGGAGTATGTCTGATCCAAGTGGCTTCGGTCTAGGTACAATTCGTATGCAAAATCTTGAGCTTGAAGATCTGAGTGATGTTAAAGTTAACAATAATACTAAGATGGCTGCTAATCATAATAAGGATTACGTCCTTCGTTATAAAGACCGCGAAAAATATTTCGTTTTAGCCAATGCCGCGGCGCCACCCCACGAACATGCTGTAGAATTTTCCGAACTTAAAGACATTGATGAAACTGTAATTGACGCCACAAAGGCTTCGAATGATTCTACTCCTTTTGCTCTGACATGGGATGGGGATAGTCAGAAATTCATGCCTTATAATGTGCCGCGTAACATCTTAGATATATTGGATAGTGAAATTGCAGGAGGTGTTGCTGAACCACCAGGAACTCCGAATGTGATTTATTTTGATAGCAATGTAAACAAATAATATAAGTGTTAGATTTTCGTAGTTGGCTTACTCCTACGAATCCATACATTGCACTTCTTGGTATCCAATTCATCTTAAAATTAGTCCTCTTAATACAATAATGAAGGCAGATAATACACTAAGAAGGTGGATAAACGAGGGGGAGAATTATTGCTCGTATACAGCTAGCGGAGTTCCAGTTAGATTATTTTGGGACACAACTTTAAAGAAACTGGGTCTTAAAAGTGTCGGTGATGAGGCAGCTGTTCTCACTTTACAGACTGTAAATCAACAGATGACTGATAATATGAAAATACTTCAACATGGTACAGTTCTCATTAGATGTGTAAAGTTAGCTACTGGAGATGAATTTGACGATTTGGTTGGATATTATGCTATGAAAACAGATAACAGAACAACTTGTGATATTATCATAAGTATTGATAAAGATCGGGGAGGGGAAATGAGTATTGAATGTTTTGTTGGTGGGAATAGAATAGAGAACGACTTAGGAACTACATTTGTACGTAGAGATAAAAGAGTGAACACTTTAGATATCAGTACCATTCATCTGAAACGTCTCATATTATTTGAAGTAATGGTCTTCCGTCACATTTTAAGTTCAGAGGAAATTACTAAAATTTTATCTATCGGGTGAACAAGTTCGCACCGATAGGAACTTCGTGTTCAACATCAGCTAGACTCCGCGACCGGCCGGCCGGACTGACAACGGGGGTCCTTTATATAGGCTAGTTTGATGGTGTGATGACTCACACGGAATTTCCCGTACACCTTCGGAACGTGTATAAACATGCTCAGCAGGGAATTTCCCCGCTTAGTTCAGGACAATGCACTGCTGCGCGTGCGTGAGTTCGTATATAGGTCAGGGTCATACTTTAGTTACATGGATGGTTAATTTTTCCTTCGCTTCATGTAGATAAATGAATAAAATGGGGTGTAAAATTCTTACTTCATCCCAGTTGTCCACGTTTACTTTACTACTTTCAATATTTTTAGCGTGCTCTTCAAGCGTATTACGTTAATATATCAGACATTTTTCAGCACACCCTTCCTGTGCATTACTTTGATATACAAGACATATATATCAGAGATATCAGGATGTTCCATTTTTTCTCCGCGCCCTTCGGGCGCCATACTTTAATAAATCAGAGATATATGCCAGAGATATCTTGATGTTTGCTAAGTGAAAGTGTACTATTATGAAATCTGCATTTCAAATGAAAAGCATGACAAATTCCTGATACTTTCTGTTCTCTCTATGAGAATTAAGTATGAGAAAGCAACATGCACAAATATCAATGTTACAAGAAAAGGTCATCTCAGACTCTGCACACATCAGATTTGGCTAAAATGCCTCTCTATTGTTCCCCAGGAGATTTAATTGGATGGCTGGCAAGTCTTAACACCCATCAAAGTTAACTGCTTTTTCCTGTTGATATTCATGATTGACATCCATTTCTGTACAACAGTTCAGGACATCCGGTTAAGCATAGAAAGTGTGAAATACATTCACAGCTCAATCAAAATGTACTGTATTCAAACTTTAAGATTGACACTTTGAAATTCCTTACAACTGACATGCCAACATTTCATTAAAACACAGAATGACTTCAAATATAAATGTATGTAAAATATAACAATATATTTACATATATATATATATATATATATATATATATATATATATATATATATATATCTATATATATATATATATATTGTTGATGTTTATTACACCTCACTCATTCAGCGTGCACTGTCATTGGTTAAACACGACTCACGTGATATGTAAAAGAACGTGATAATGCCCTCTGCGAACTTGACGATGCCCTCTGCGTTTGATATTACATGGATGACGTCATTTTACTTACTGCGCATCCTCTATGCGAAACGTCATGCAGAGCTGTCACCGGCACAGTTGGACGATATTTTGATGCAAGTAAACAGAAAACGAACGAAAATGGCAACAAGGAATGCATTTTCTGTGTTCAGCGACTATGCAAGCAAGCAAATTTGGATACGGCCAACCGAGGAGATCGGCAAACTGTCAACGGCAACCCTATAGACTCGGCACTGACAACATTTTACGCTGAGGTTCGGACTCATAAAGACGAACTGTACTCGAAGAAGTCTTTGTGTTTTTGGGCCTTTGCTTGTTTGCTTGTTCGGTGTAATAAAAATAATAACACATGAGAGCTAGGGCAATATCACGTTTTTTGCCTGCCCTCGGGCTGGTGGTCATGATCGAAATACTGATGATGCCCTTGCCTACAGGCACGTGAATGTAGGTATATGATAAGAACATTAACTGCATGGTCCGATCCTCAGGTCAAATCCAAATATACTGCAATTTTTTAACCGCGCTGAGTATGGCCTAGAACATTTGACACAACTTCAACATCCTAACATCGAACTGTTTTTTGTGTCAGGCCCTTTTAAATTCGTTTAAAGGAAAGCAAATAATGATGACTATCAAAACCAAAAGTTGGGCAACTGATCTCAGTGCCAAAAAAACATATGAAATCAGCGAAAGGTTAAAAACAATCACATAAAACGTTTTATTTCTGAAAACAGCCTTTCACAACAAATATTTCTAACATTGAGAAAAGCGTGGGCTTGAAATATGTGCCAACACGGAAAAGCTAAGGACCAAAAACTCCGATCATGGGTAAGTTTTTGCACCACTAACACTGGATTACACACAAATGGAGTCAATACATATGTGTCGAAACCCACGTTAGAAGACGAATAACAAAAAATTAGGCTTACTCTTTATAGGTGACCAAGGCAAATGACCATGAGGTCAAATCACAATGAAGGCGCGATTTTGCACGATGTTTAAATATCGGACAATCTAGTATCGAAGTTTCATGTCCAACATATTTCTATCATACATAACAATCTCGGGTCTAATATCGATAGGTTAGACGATACTTGAATGACCTACCTTGTGTCGCAGCATGACGGGTCTGTGAAATTGCCGATGTTTTACGAGTTTGTTAAATAAACAAGTCACTCTTAGTCTCTGGTTGTACATTCACTCCTTTTATTTCTAAAGCCCACGTTTCGAACCCACACGGGGGTCCTTCAGGGCACTAAACAAATGAAAGAAAACATATTCAAAGCGTAAATACAAAGATAACAAAGCTATTTGTGAAAGCCGTACAGAAGTGGTAAAAATGAATACAGTATAGTGGTTGCTAAATTAATGGATACAATACGCAATATAATAGTTGCAAAACATAAAGAAGATGAACTGATAAGGAAATACACTATTTATAGTGGTGAAACTTACATTGTAGGAGCGTAGAGCCGGTAGTGTGTGGCTCAGACTCTAGGTGGAACAGAGTGTGAATGAGAGGGCTCCCTAGTAGCTAATACAATGGTGAAAATGAAAATGTTTTACCTCAGGCTGATACATATCGGCGATTTTGGACTCTAATAATCGATACTCGATGATACCAGAATGACTTGCCTTGCGTCTCGAAACGCCGATAACTAATATCGATACTAGAATAACTTGCCTATGTCTCTGCACGTCTGGTCTATGTCTTAGTAAAATCGCCGATGTTTGCGGCGATTTTGGGACTCTAATTTCGATACTAGTCGATTCTAGACTTGTCAAATCGTGGGTTAATATCTGATATACTAATATATCGGAGATTTTACCATCTTACAGATCTGGCCAAGCCCAACTTCTATAACAGACGATACTATATATATGCTACTTGTCAAATCGTGGGTAAGTAACGATTTACATCGGGATTTCCACTGCGTTACAGATCTGGCCCGTGTTCTGGCCAAACCCCACTTCCGTAGTCCGTAAAGTAGCCTATATAGGAGATTTCACCACCTCACATCTCTGACCAAACAATCCTACTTTTTCGGTACTGTACTGTCTAGTAGCTGTAAATATCCGATATCATATATATAAAGTGTAATGTGTATGGAGTACAATGTTGATAATTATTTTACATTATGTTCTTATTTTAAACTTTCGCCTCTTTTTATTCGTCGTCAAGTTTTAGATCTTTGGTCTATTCACAAGTGTGTCAATTTCATTACCGATTGTCCAGATATTAATAGCTCCTTCACTTTCTTTGTGCCCCCAAGGCGTCTCAGGTCTTCTGACCTTTTCCGGATACCAAATCACCGCGTTAACCTGTCTAAATATTGTTTTTCGTCTCGGGCAATGTCACTTTTAAATAGTGTCTATCGTTTTGATATTGATTTGTTTACCAGTCTTAGTGCTTTTAAAACACAAGTGTCATCTGTTTTATTATCTCTTGCTGATAGTCATTTTACTACCGAGAGTTTTTGATGTTTGTCAGTCTCTGTTGTTACTTGTTTAGTGCCTTTTTTAAATTAGTTTCTGCATGTTGTAATTTGTCTTTTTTCATGTTTTAATTTTTCTCTGTTTGCATCCAGTTATTGGGCTATGCCTGTTGGATGTCAGAATGAATGAATAAATGTTGCGGTGTCCTCAAGATTTCTGTGCGATTCAGTTGCGTCTTGCCCTGTATTTCACACAAAATAACACAAACTGCAATGATTCACTCGATATTTGTGGTAGATCTAATGCGTGAAGTTTCCTTCGTTTCTTTTCTATTTACTATTCAAATGCTTGCACATACATACTTCACGTTTTACCAATCGCCATGCGTCACTTGAACTCACCACTTGAGGTAAACTGCTCGCTAGCCCGAAAACGACGAGCAGGTTACCTCGACACGGTCAATACGCTGAACAATAAGGCGACCGCAACGAGATCTCGAACCCAACATATGAGGAGATATTGAATAGCGCCACTACTCTCGCGACAGAGCGTGAGGTGAGGCATTCGCCTTGATGCACTACCGGTCTGTCTGTTCAGTTTTTATTTGCGAATTTCACGTTTTACAAAGCTCTTGAAAGATTGAATAATTTCGTATCTTTGAATAAATTGTCAGGTATTCAGCTTAGCAAAACATTCAGGTAAACTTCATTACATATAGGAGAGTTACAGGCCAGCGTCTGTAGGACCAGCAGGACATCTTTCAAGAGTTACTTTACCGGCATGAAAACAGCTGGCCTCGGGCCATCGGGTTAGAGTGAATTTCGCACGCTGTGTACACGAGGAGCACTGTATGATCATGTATACGCAGTCCATAGAGCTCGATCCTAAAGTTTATGCAAATAATTTGTGTGCAAGTCAAAGTTTCTACCCGGATTGCAAAGGAGAAGCTCAGTAAAATATAAAGACCTCTCTCTCTCTCTCTCTCTCTCTCTCTCTCTCTCTCTCTCTCTCTCTCTCTCTCTCTCTCTCTCTCTCAGGACAATGGCATCGGAAAAGACCAAAAGGAAGAAGGCGAGGAGTACGCCGTCAACGCTGATGAAGCGATGTCCGGCATGGAGGTAGTAAGAGATCATTCTTCTACCTCCTACCTCCATGTGTCCAGCAATGACAAACATGAGTTTGATCCCGATGAGACGACGCTTCACGATGATCAGAAATGTGGATTTTGGAAGTTCAAACCGCAATGTCTCAGTGCTTTGCTAACGTGAACGTCGCCTTCGTTTCCCTAAGCGTGGCCGCATTTCTGAACACCTTCGGCTGGGGAGTGTTTGCTACCGGTATCACTAGCATTCAGACACGGTACGGCCTCCCGAGCTATATCATCGGTCTGAATGCGACCATGTTTGACGTCGCTACCATGGTCGCTGTCGTCTTCGTCACATACTTCGGCGGAGGCAAAAATAACCATAGACCGCGATGGATCGGGTTTGGCATCATCTTCGCAGCCTTTGGCACATTGCTCGTGGCGAGCGTACACTTCATATACGGCCCGTATGATTACGGCCAGGCGGGTGGTACATCCGGGAATGTCTCCGATGCAGACGGACTCTGCGTTCTACGAACCAATGGCAGCGCATCACCCGAGTCTGACTGTGATACGGCAGACGGGGGTAGCCTGAGTTCCCAAAAGCGAGACACCAACATCATCTTACTGGTTGGACACTCCATAATTGGTGCAGGATTTTCACCAATTCTGACCCTTGGGACAGCCTACCTGGACGACCATCTGGTGCGAAAGAAGGCGCCTATGTATTTAGGTATGTAACTATCCGCATTAATAATTCCTAGAATATAGTTACAACTAAATGACTGAAGCCAAAGTACTCCTTAAAACCTTGTTATGAATTAAAATGTGAAAAAACAACATTTTCTCAACGTTTATAAGATGAAACAAAGCTTAGTGAAAACATACATAAAAATTATCGGATATTGTCTTAACACAGGTATTCTGTATGCGATGTACCCACTGGGACCTGTCGCCGGTTTCCCATTTGCTTCTCTCTTCGTCAGCTATTACGTCGACATCGACACCATGGACGCCAGCAAGGTGGAGCTTACCCCCGATGACGCTCGCTGGGTCGGAGCGTGGTGGATGGGATACCTCAGCAACGGTATTTTGACCCTTTTCTCCGCCATACCTTTCCTCCTTGCTGCCGAAGAGACTGCCCACTCCCAAGGATGTGAAACTAGGAAAAGACAATAAGGAGAAAAGTCCGAAGAAGAGATGGGGAGAGAAATAATTTCTCGGATTAAAGGTCAGTCATCAAGAACATATGTACTAAGAAAGTGAAATACGTTTCATACACACACACACACACACACACACACACACACACACACACACACATATATATATATATATATATATATGTGTGTGTGTGTGTGTGTGTGTGTGTGTGTGTGTTGTGTCTGTCTGTCTGTCTGTCTGTCTGTCTGTCTGTCGGCCTGTCTGTGTCTGTGTCTGTGTATACATATGTATGTTTGTTCAATACATACATACATGCATACATACATACATACACACATACATACATACACACATACATACATACATACATACATACATACATACATACACACACACATATACATACATACATACATACATACATACATACATACATACATACATACATACATACATACATACATACATACATACATACATACATACATACATACATACATACATACATACATACATACATACATACATACATACATACATACATACATACATACATACATACATACACACTTAGGCTCTGCAGATTGATGGAGGCGTTTATAGAAGAAATTGTGTCTCGCACATTTGATTTAGCGCTAAGAGGCCAATATAGATTTCTGAATCTCGAACATTTCTAAATATATACGTGCTTAGCATTTTCACGTAATATCTGAATTTAGACACTGCCGTTACAACTTCTATCTCAATCCTCACGTCGGTCGTCTTTCTTACTTTAGAATTTCCAAGTGCCACACGTCTATTTGTAAACATCGCTTTTATGATGGTTGCTATCGGCAACGCGTTGGAGTCCGCCATTGTCGGCGGTACAACCACATTCTTCACCAAGTACTTGGAAGAACACTTCCGAGTGATTGCGACACTCGCTGCAAATCTCACAGGTGGGGCAAGACAATAATTGCATACGTTTGGCCATCGAATCTGTATTTTCATCTTCCATACCTTTTGGACCTGATAAGCTAACGCTGATACAAATTATCCTTACATATTATTTCTGCCAGAGATGGCAAAAGTTCGCACTTTCCCTAAAATTGAGTATATTTGCATGTTTTGAAAACGCCCCAGGTTACAACTTGTTAAAATTGGCGGGTTTACGGCCCCCTTTTTGAGGTCTGTTTCCAGATCTGTTACAATCTTTGAAAAGAGTGATCTTCTCTTTTATTAAAATCGAGTGTATAAGGCGAGGGTAGTGCATTCACTAATGATGCACAGACGTAACAAGTACACATTGTTCCATTCTGTGGGTATGGTATAGGCAGCCCTCTAGCATATAGTCTGTGGAAACATTTTCACTGGCACTTTGCAGAATAGTTGACAAGCTTATTGCTTAAGACCACGTAGTTATGATGTTGCGAGAACATTTTGGAAATATGACGTTCTGACTCGCCATTTTTTCAATCCTTCTCGGTTTAAGCTTGCTAACTTTCCTATTCTATGCACATGCGCAATACATTGATAATAACCAACGTGTTCATTCGATATTTCCGCAACAGCTATATGTGTAACCGCTGCAGCTGCCGTTGGCGTTCTCATCGGAGGGTTTTACTTGCGAAGGAAGAAACCAAGTCTCACTGACCACGGAAAAATAATGGTAATATTCGGAGTCATTTCGTTTCTCCTTTCCGTTCCGATGCTGTTCTTTGGCTGCGATCAAGAGAGCTTCGCTGGTATCACTCTGCCATACGGAGGAGGGTAAAATTTTATTTTAATTCAAACTATACTATTCTTAAAAGAGAAGAGCCAGAAAACTTTCCAGATACTTTTCATATGTGTCAAAAAGCACTAATCACTCGGTATATAGAAAGTGCCAGGTTTATTCTGTGCAATACAAAGAATGTACAAAGTTAAACAATAGTAACGTCATGATGAAAGAAATTTCGTTTTTCACCTGGGTATCGGAATATAATGTCAACATTTCTTTGACTTTCATGGCATTGTTCAGATGTGTTTTCTCCGGGTATGCAAATTTCTAAAAGCTAGTCATCGAATACTGATTAATCGGTCGATAATTCTTTCTTCGTCGTCAACTCATGTAGTCAGCGGGTAATTTAAGGCAACGGAAAGTCAACCCTTGTATTTGTCTCTTTTCTGCCTACCTGAGTACCTATAGCAAAGTGCCAACAAGGTTTGTGCATTCGCCAGTCGGCAGCATTGCAATATTTAGGGACACATGACGGTTTAAAAATGTGAAGGAGACGATAGGAGGAACAACGGATAGACTGTCTTTCAAAAGGATGATTGATTATAGCTATCTGTCCTGCTTGATACAGTCAGTGTACTGGATCGATGCATTTATTGCATAAAGTTGGTAGTTTGGGCATTAATACAATCGACTGAGGAAAAAAAATTCAAACAACACAATTCGTTCACTTCAACATCATTGTAGGTATTTTAATACCCTAATATACTCGTGCTACCTTTATTTTCATCGATAGCTCTGATCTGACTGAGAGAAGTTTAGACAGCCGTTGTAATTCCAACTGCGAATGTATGCCCTCTGTGTTCAACCCATATTGTGGCGTAGATGACGTCACCTACTACTCTCCCTGCTACGCAAGTTGTGTCGATGCTGTAAGTTCATTGTATATATGTTACTGCCATTCTGTGGCATTCAAAAAAACATTCAACAGATATGTGACATACCGTATTACAAATATCTGTATTAAGGGCAAGACAAGATATATTTTTGTGTGTGAAATGTATAAACTTCGAAATTCATTAACACTTCAAATGATTATGCATGGGGATATCAGCTGTGCAGATCAACGGTAACGAAATGTATCGCATCCATGAATTCATAAATGCGCATACACTTATTCTATTATTCTCTCCACACCCAAACGATAAGGTTACACGTTCGTATTGTGTGCCTGTCTCTTTTATCTAGAACCTCACGCAGTGCTCTTGCGTGGCAACTGACGTTTCCGCGGCCGTGATGTCTTCAAGCCCGTCGACGATGAGTATTCCTAAGGAAATTCAAGCTTCTCCGGGAATGTGTGGAGCGAAATGCGACACTATCATGATTACATTCGTCGTCATTGCTTTCTTCTACAGCTTTGCGAGCAGCGTGCCTTTGACGTGTTACGTTTTAGTCGCTATACGGTGAGATGATCTCGGGTGTTCCAGCTCTTAGACTTGTAACCTACTTCTACCAAGTCGGTAGATTGATAACTACGAACGTAACATATGCAAGTCGATGCAGCATTAGTATGCATATTTTATTGATGTATACATTTATGTACGAACGGGAAAATACATATCTCGTGGAGTTATGTCAATGGATGCGTACCTGCATCATATAGTCAAAGACAAATGTGGTTGTGATTCGAAACTGTCATTTACCCACACTCTAAATATCTAGTATAGGTTACACTTCTTTCTTAAGAGTTACTTTCTCCTACACTTAAGGTCTGTTGATGAAGCTGACAAGCCATTCGCACTGGGCATAAGACAAATGATAACTCAGTTACTGGGTAAGTGAAGTTACACGGAAAATATATTTAGAAAAGTTTGATGCCAAATCAACGTGCAGTCTTCAGAATAAATATGGAGGAAAACGTGACTAGGCATCGAAAAAGAAATATACGGAAATCCCCTTAACAACGATAATAATACTTATATATACCTAGGTTCCATACTCATGTTGCTTCATCCTAGTGACGTTCACCGTAAAATATCAGCGGTGATATTTCACGGTTAACGTCGAGACATGCACGATAAACGTCATCGGTTTAGGAGTTTTCCCGAACTACATCAGCAATTCGTTGGTAAACCACGTACACAAACAAAATGCCTGCCGCTCCCCCGCCGATGTGGCCGACTTAAAAAAACTTGGAGGGCTTAGAGAAACACGGGTATTTCTGGTTACCAAATACGGAAATAACATGTTGTGTTTTGTAATAATGTTTACCATGGTTTTCATCTGAAGTTCTCGATTTTTTTTTTTTGGGGGGGGGGGGGGGCGCAAGCTCTAGCAAACATTCTGCTGTTCGCGCGGCGCCGGTACAGTGCACGGTCTACCCGCGAACAGATAGTGAGCGGATGGCGTGACAGCGATGTAGCGCGCGAGCTCCATACCGTACGGCGACGATCAGAATCAGGATAGATTTAAAGCTGAGCAGTTTTGATCGGTTACAATCGTAATAACATATTGCACCTGAAAAGGTTCCTTCTGTATGACAATTTTGGTATCCCGGTGTCTTCTTCTTGGGTTTATTGAGATATAGAGGACTGAATTGCAGCGATGTGATGTTGGCCTCGTTCTATACGTTATGAACATGTGAATGAAGCCTGTTCACATAAACATTCCAATATTTATGCGCAAGGCGTAATAAAGTACAGCCTCAAAATTTAAGGTTTTTTCGTACTATTCGTAAAATTATGGGCATGGGTATATGATAAATCGGTTATCACCCAATATTGCCTGCTCCTAGTGTCGTATCAGCACTCGTGTCTGACGCAGCACAAATGACACTCATGCTGATACGACACAGGAACAGGCGATATTAAATTGCCCGAGATGTCAATTAAATTTTGGTCAGTATAATGAAGTTTGCTGTATTTATATTATTGAAATGAAAATGATAGGCCTGAGGCTACTGATCATAAGCTTAATACCCGTTTCCAGCACTGCACGTAATTTTCATAATCAAACATTAAGAAAATGCAGTTCGTTGATTAGTACAAATCTAGAATTCGTTTACCAAACACAATACTTGAAATCTTAGTTCCAACATTTAAGACAAGTAAAAATGTCGTTAAGAATTTAAGACAACAAACAATGGCAATATTAAGTGTGACTTTCTATCGACACACAATCACCGACATGATAACTGGTACTTGGCACGGATGACGTCTGGAACATTCTGTCAATGGTGCCTTGTGGTTTTCCATTACAGATTATTCGAAAATTCGTAAAGGAGGGGGTTGTCCGAGCTGCGCCAGCGCAACTTTCTTGTTAACAAATAATGTACTGTATATCATGCATGATATCTAGATGCGTAGCGTCAACATTGCTGCAACATGTGCTTTGTACTAGCCACAGTGTGATAAGTATGTTTTAACTTTCATCGATCGCTCGCTTACAATAGATACAGTGTTTACATTGATGGGTTTCGTATGAACATTGACCGCGGTTCAGATGACCTTTTTCATTTCAAAGCATTACCACAGCTTTATAATGAGACTATCATTGCCATTTTAATTTATTCAATACAGGATGGATACCAACTCCTATTTACGTGGGTGTGATCATCGACTCGGCTTGTATACTCTGGGGCGAGGATGCATGCGGCGATCGAGGTGCCTGTTGGCTGTACGACCTAAAGGACTACCGCTTGAAAGTTATCGGGTTCGTTGTCGGCATGAAATTTCTCTCCCTGCTCTTGTTTACGGCGACTTGGATTGCTTTGAAATACGGCGAGAAAAGGGGGAAATATCAGTCGAAAGACGTAGACAGAGGGAACGACTGGAGTAAATCTTGTAAAACCGAGAATTTAATTTCAATTTCGTCAATTCATGGTAATTCAGTGCTGGCAAATTCATGAAAAACTAGTTATCTATGTTAATGCTTAAACTTCAACTTTGCAGTCTATACAATTGTTACGACTTGTGTGTATCATGAATAGCTGTATAACCAGTCTACAATTGTTACTAACGGCTTGTGTGTATCATGAATAGCTGTATAACCAGTTTTGAAATCTGGACGATGGGAGGGCGCTCGTATTATAACCACGGGGAAGGTGAAAACATCACTTGAATTCTTATTGACCAGCTTTTCAAGCTTTTTAATCAGGAAAACTTGAAATATATATATATATATATATATATATATATATATATATATATATATATATATATATATCGAGATGTATCAAGCGGATTAGGTAGACAAGGTTTCATTTAAAAAAAATGTTCGACTTGAAATGTTTCGAACGAATTTGTTCCGACCCACCGTGATGTAACACAATCACAGTTACGTGATACGTCACATTACAATATATATATAATATATATATATATATATATATATATATATATATATATATATATATATATATATATATATATATATATATATATATATAGTCAAAAGTAGTTAAACAGTTTCAATTCACTCGGATGGAAATAAATACAGCAATGATGTAAAGTAATGTCATGCAAGTGCAAGCAATAGATTATTATGGGTTCTCTATGATTGTGTCATATGAATGATGAAGATTGACATCAGCAGGATTAGTTTATAACAATTAATATACAGCAAAGAAATAACATCATCAAATCTCCTAGGTGTTCATCAGTTATTTACCAAGGCGACTGTTTCGGGGATTTGAAAACAATACAGTCAACTGCCTTGAACACAATTGGAACTATTTTGTGATTATAAGATCTTGGGCATTTTGTGTAATCTATTTAAAAATCACGAATCTAACAGTGTTTTTGTGTGAAGACGAGGGCAAATTTTATAAATTATTGATAATTGCACAATCATCAAATACACATATAACAAATTTTACATTTTTGTCTAGCTTTTCGCACTCTCAGGAAAGGAGAACCAATTAAATGTAACTGATTTGTCAATTTGTTTAGGTTTAAGTGAAAATACAAATTTCCTTTCCAAGGCTGATTTGTAGGCATTTGCTTTTCTCACCGAACGATGCATGATAAAATTTTAAATTTTCGATGGTAAAATGGCCTTCTACCTCTACCCAAATCAGTTCTGCTGTAGTGTATGTTTTTTTGGTGATCTCTCTTTGAAATGATTTGGTAGATGTTAAGAAAATGACTTGTACATTTATTTATTTCAAGGAAATGAGACCTGGTAAATTTGATAAAACTACCCTTTTCTTGTGCTTGTGCTAATTAATGCTGGAAAATTTTTAAAAATCACTGAACTATTTCAGCCCTTCTATTAAAAATGAACTCTTTTTGGTAGATTCAAAGAAATGTAATCAATATCATCTGTCTGTTGAAACCTTAAAATATTAACGGCAAAAACCAACAGTTTTTGTCTAGAATCTTTAGGGACTGTGCAGAGATGTCTTTGCAGCTTTCAGCATAGAGAATTGCAACAAAGTCAGTCCCCAGGGGTAGGGGTGTCTTGTCTAAGGACAGGGTTCTTCTTGCTATGGTTTATTTTATTTTAATATCATGAGGGAAAATGCCAAGAGGGTTTGACCGGTTAAGAAGGGCTTGACTACGCAGTTTCTGCATAGTGAAGCTTCATTACGTATTCATGGTGACCCTGGCCAGCTGTCAATAACTTTGGGGGCTTTTGTATTTTGGCCTGCTTTGCATATGCGTCGTTGGACACGACCTGTCAATCACCCAGGTAGTCAATTAAACTATTAATTGACTGTTTACCGACCCAATTAACATTATCCAGCAGTATCAGTCATATTTTAATCGCGTGGCCCGGGTGGAGCTATGTGAGAGGTCAGAAATCGACAGTCTGCGCCCCCAATCTGCGCTAGCGCATTTCAATCTGCGCTATCAATCTGCGCTCCAATTCTGCGTTATCAATCTGCGCTCCCATTCTGCGCTCTCAATCTGCGCTCCCATTCTGCGCTCTCGAACTCTCAGGGTACAGATCATGGAGTGAGTAGAATTCAAAGAATATCCAAGGTAAAAGGGACAACATATTACATTATTGTTTTGAAAACTTGTATTTTTGTCCATTACTTTTTCCCGAACGACTTTGCTCAAACTGTCTATAGTTAACTTAGTGGTAGATGGTTTGTTGCGTTATATGTGTCCGCACAGTAGGTCAACCTAATGTCCCCAAATAAAAGTGCATGGGTGAATGCAAGTGTTTTCACTGGCTAACTTATTTTTCTTACTAAGATCTGCTTTACCTCAGTCAAAAAGATCGGACTAAACAGTTTCCGAATTTTCCGAATCGGCACAACATCTTGCTGAGACACGCGAAGACCGAATTTGACTGTCGTGTCTGTTTTCAAAAATATCTTCGCACAGACGTACGCATGAACTGTGTTCAGAAAGGTAGAACACTGCGGGACTAAACTGTGGTCACTGAAAAGCTAGAATTGTCATTGTGGAACAAAAAACTAAATTAAATGTCATCGTTGACGTGTCATTATGTTGAAAATCCAGTTCCAAAATGACTAATAAGTCACCAAAGTATCGGGGAAGTCAACTGCACAACGTAACCGATCGGGTATTTCCACATGAAGGAGCGACTTTGCACAATTTTGAAATATTGCCACAGATGTGAAGACGAAATATCCAACTCTAGCCAAAACATGACTCTACGTTTTGGGCGGCTGCACTCGACGTCTTTTTACCAATATTAGCTTTACAGCAAGGAAAACGGTTGCGCGACAGGGCACGTTCAATTCGAAAATAGAGAGCAACTTGAAGGCAAATTTGATCGAAACATGGAGGTTTAAAAAGACCCCTTGACTAAGTTATGATTGGAAAAATCTCGCTGAAGTGTAGCGAAGCCCCTTCAGACAGGTTCCTGCGTGAAATATTACATATAAATGGACAATATGTGGAACTCGCGGTAGAGAAAGTCATGACCACTGTACTGTCAACAGTGCACACGACGTAACGAGGCAATCATACAAGGACGCCGTGTAATTTGTCTTCGCTACCGCTGGTAGTACGGCGAGAGTGCAAAGTAAAATGTTTTACACCCTTGTGTTTAGCTTTTAATTTTCAAATTGAGCCCGTTTGCGAAGTGAGACGTACATACAAGAAAGCAGCTGGTAGTCTTTGTCAAGAATGATTTTATAAAGAGAGATTCGTACATCTGATCCCCTTTTCAACAATACTAGCAATGGAGCAAGAGAGTCAGTTACTACATGTATTAGAGAACCCGATGGGAAAATCGGGCAAGAGCTCAGACGTCGCATGGTCACCATGCAAACCGGCGGTTCTATTCAGAACAGAAGGTACAGCAGGTGATGTTTCACCATCTCCACAAAATAGAATATTTACGTATGCTTATCTTTGACCCCCAAAACCTCGAATAGCTAAATTGTACCAACCACGAAACTAGTTCAGTCACGTGAATATGTATATTTCGATACATATATGAATCCTTTCACAACGGAACGCATCAAAAATAAAGGTCGCAGTTCTGGTTCAAGGACGTTCACGAGAAGACTACGTCGACTAACGTCTATCCCAAAATTTTTTGACGTTCTTCATTTGGCTACGAACGCTTGTTGCTCTGAAGATCAGTAGCCTAAAACTGATAGAGATAGTCCCGAATTTAATTCTTTAGCTTGCTGGGTCTGTAAAAGTATCTGGTCATCATTGCAAATCGCATCGACATGAGTTTCTAAGAACTTTTACGCTTTGTATCACGGTCCCTCTGTCATAACTTTTGACACAGTCCCTCCACAAACTGTGGAAAGACGATGCTTCGTAATACCATGGAGCTAAAAACAGAAGAGGTATCCCTCATGGTAATTTAGAACTATCGTACATGTATCTCGTCATGTTTCCTGGTCAAACAAAGCCGCATATGCAGCAGTATATGCTTTCATCCGCTGAAACCTGGAATCATATTTTACACGACGACGACGTCATGCTCAGCGGTATATAGACAGTAGACACTAGGATACTGCGACATTGCACTTTTATGTGATATCGGATATTTTCAGGAAATGAGGATTGTTAAGTCAGGTATGAGGAGAGGGGAAATCTCCGATATATCGGATATTTACCCGTGATTTGACAAGTCTTTAGTATTGTCTAGTATTGTAAATAAAATCAGACTGACGACGTCGGGCTGAAGCAGCCCGAAATCTCCGGTAGCACCTACATTGGATATACTTACCTGCGTTTTGACAAGTCTAGTATCACCCAGGTAAGCATATGACAAATGTGATTTTTCGCACAGTGCTTGTATCAAAGTTAGAGCTAGACTAACAACGCCGGGCTGAGCCAGATCTATTCATGGGTGAAATCTCTGAGATTTATCAGATAGAATTCCAGCGATTTTGGCAAGTGTAGTCTCGGTATTAGAGTTGGAACATCTCCGATAAAAATCGGATAATCGACGATCACGCAGACCCAGCGTGCCCAGATACAGGTACCTCGTTGTGGTGACGTCTAGTATTGATATGGGACTCAACATATATTCCAAGTCTGTTATCTATAACAGAAATGTATATCTATCGATAACAGAAATATATGGGACGTCAAACTTCGATAGTGGACAGTAAATAACCAAAGTTTGCAGTAATCTCAAACGAATCTATTTAGTTTTCACCACTCAAATTAACTATTTTATTGGTTTAGCTTCTGTAATAGTGATAGTTGGGTTGAAAATGAGCTGATAGAGATGCTCAGCTTGTGAAATTATTAAATTAAAGGGACATGCTCATGAGGGATCGTGACTAGAGAAAGATTTACGGCTGACCATTGTTTACAACAGCGGAACTTCAATCGCAATTTTTGTGCTTGTTAGTTCAATCGTTCCGTATGAACATGGTCTCAACAATCGGAAGAGAAGGAGCACACACATACATTTAGGGCCGACTCGCAGCGATTTCGAAGCTGTTATCCAATTGGGTGGCTGAATCTTACCAATATAATGAAAACAATACAAATAGACTCCCTAAGTGGCTGTGAATAGTGACAATCGACCAATCAGATATAACCTTGCAAACACGCTGCGAGTCAGCCGTACATTTATGGGTGAGTGTGCGTCTATGAAATAATGGTACGTAATTTATTATCTTTACAGACGTGACACCACCTTGCCTTGATTATATCGGGACAGGTTGATGCGGTGACAAGGGAGGGAGTACATTGTCGTTTCTGACCTCCTTGCATGATATAAACATAAAGCTAGAACGGATGTCATAATTTGTTGATCAATGCCATCTACGATCATACATGAAAACAAGGGAGCAGCATTGAAAGCGCTACAAAAGTTATGTAGCTTTAGTCGTGGGTCGTCCTTGTGGACAATTGAAAAAATATTTACAGTTCGAACCAACCACTGAAGTTGAAATGACTGGTACAAATCAGAGCGTTCCAAGTTCACAGGCATTCACTTCTTGCATGATAGGACTACATGTAAATCGCCTTCCTGTTATAAAGTGCAAATCTTGAAAAATCGAAAACATCTCGAGAAAATATATCATTGTTTTTACTTGTCTTCTGCGATGTGTTATAATGGCATCAACTTACCTAATCTTCACCGTCATAGTATCAGTTTCTTCGATGTCACATCTCTCAGATTAGTGATGTCATCTTTATTTGAGAAATTCATTAAATCCTCAATCGGAGTCAAACTCACAACGTGTGTATTCAGCTAGCTTGACGTCACTGGACGTAACTTGTCAATCATCATCACGGACATTGCGAACTGGCTAACGTCAGAATTGTCGGGCTCAAACGTTTCTCTGAACATGAACAGAAATGCTCAATATCGACAGAGAAATCGTAAAAAAGGGTTTTAAATATTGACGGTAACCCAAACCAAAAGTTTGTATCCACTTGCGCTTCCGTAGGCCATCCTACAAACTGCTTCAATCAATGTCGCAAGGTTGCTGCAGTGGCTGGTAGCAAGCCCTGCCACTCCCTCTGCTGTGCGTTGTTAGGCTGTCGTCATAAGTCGTCCTCGACTTGTAGCAAGGTCTACCATAATTGTAAGCGTACTTGACTTTGCGCTTACTACATGTACTTGATCATTTCTCAAGCTTTTTATATGAGAAAGAAAATTCATCGAATGTCTTCTTCATATCCCTAAGATCCATGAGACTATAACTGTATGTCGCGCTTGATTCGGAAACGCATTCGATCGTACATTACTCAATAACCAGTCTTCCTGACACTCGTCGGTATGGTGTACAAAAATACAAATCTATTTCAACACTAAACCATGCCATGTCTTATTATCTAGCAGGCGGCTATATCGCGGCAGTGTCACAAATGCCACCGTAATGACTAAAATCAAAACATTCATGGAACGAGAGAGCAGAATGGGAGCGAAGATTGATAACGCAGAATGGGAGCGCAGATCAATAGCGCAGATTGAAATGCGCTAGCGCAGATTGGGGGCGCAGACTGTCGATTTCTGATCCCCAACATACCTGCCGGGTGGGCACAACGTAGGAACGCGTGTATTTCTATGTGTACGTTTCACTTGTGGTGTTGTTTGTATTATCGTGCGTTTGAAGTCCTTGTTTCACCTACAGCATTACCTTCAAGGTGACAGGCTTACTATTAATGTTCAGTATCATTGCACCGAGTTCTGCCCACGGTGAAAAACACCTGTTTTGCCTACTAATTACTGCCCGTCGCTGCCCGTCCTGAATGTAGCCTATCTATAGCTACAGTAATCACATAAATCATTTATCAGTTTTGATATATACTCTTAAATTGTAAGTTTGATCAAAATCGAGACCACATTCAAGGGCTATGCAGACTGTCCATGTACGCACACACAGTGACAAGAAGGCGGCAAACACCTACTCACCAGCACATCAAATCGGCGAAAAGAAGCATAAAAAGCTATACTCATCGCCAAAACAAACGCGCCAAGCGCTAACAAAAACCCATACCAAGCGGCCCTTTTCTGGGCCACCAAATACTCCGAAAAGAGAACTACCAAAAAATACGATAAAATGACATAGAACACACCAAACACTTAAAAGAAATAACAAAAATCGTACACATAACAAACAACTGAAACACAACATTAAATACAAAATAAACAATCACAGTAACGTAACAGAAAACATGGCCGTGGAAATAAATCAGCTATTTCTAAAGAAAAGCCGACAACAACATGAAATTCAACAACAACCTATCATCGCTCAAACTATGAAACTCCGAAAAATAGTACTAGGCAAAAGCCTTAAAATTCATTCGGACACCAACAAAACCAAAAAGAATAAAACCACCTCAGGATTTCAACAAATTAAGTCGTATAATGTGACTACGCTACATCGTGAGACACAAACAATCGCAACACCAATTCAAAGAAAAGTCAAATTGGACGGTCCTACTAAATACTGCCCGTCACTGCCCGTCACTGCCCGTCAAGGCTAGAGGTAAAATTGGGCTTTCAATTACCGAAATAAGTCAATATCTAAACACCACTGACCCATACAACATATAAATATCCTACAAATTGATCGTCAAAGCCACCAATGCGTCGATTTACAACCCCAAAATTACTTCCGTAAAACGTCCCTGGCAAGCCGCCATCGTTCATTTATGAACGTGCGTGCACCGAAGCTGCGACCCCTATCCCCCAAAATAGTATAGTCCAAAAGGCAAGACGGCGGCTTGCCAGGGATGTTTTACGGAAGTAATTTTGGGGTTGTAAATCGACGCATTGGTGGCTTTGACGATCAATTTATAGGATATTTATATGTTGTATGGGTCAGTGGTGTTTAGATATTGACTTATTTCGGTGATTGAAAGCCCAATGTTACCTCTAGCCTTGACGGGCAGTGACGGGCAGTGACGGGCAGTATTTAGTAGGACCCAAATTGGACTCCACGAACAACAAAAAAACAAAAACTTGAAAGCTATCTGAAGCTTCTAAACTCGCACTTCTAGAGATACCCTTTCAAACAAGGAAACAAAACATGTCGCGTGCCAAAAGAATCGCGATAAACCAGCTTTGCAAACAATGGACAAATTTGGGAAAATAACCCTTCGACAAGGGTCGGTTTTTCGTTATTGTCAACACAAACGATTACGTACTCGAATGAAAAAGGCAATTACGTAACACTCAGTATTATACACAACAAGCCAGAACAAACAGTAAACAAAGTAAACGAACTATTAATTAAAATGTACGAGAACAAGCACATCAATCAGGATACTTGTAAGTATCTTGATCCAAGAAACATAAAATCCGTACCCCGCAGTGGTACTTATTGCCTAAAAATTCATAAACCTCCGCAAAAATCTAAAAGACACACCAGTCAAAACAAAATTTACCGAAGTAAAGAAATATAGAACAAACAAACCGAACCACCAAACGGACTCACAACGTGACCAAAATTAATATATTGCCTCGCTTATCGGAAAGCAAGACCACTAAAATGCATTAAAATAAATTTTCACAAACACAAACTAAGGAAAGAATCTACACTGCGACTGATGAGAAACCACACTCGGGTTTCGAAACGCAAGCGTCAAAGGGCGACTCTATCAAGCTTTGTAACAACATAGGTCTGGCTGCGTCTCGCCATAAGCTTTCCGCACACAAACAAAACAATACCGTACACACTAATCCAAACTTCTCTACAAATATCCAAAGCGAAACAAACATTTCATTAACACAAACAATCGGATAAGAATGTAGGAACACATTTTCGAAACGAATCAAACACTAACTCGACACAAAACATTTAGGATAGTTAGGTGGGGAGCCTGTTTCACATTTTTTACATCTCGCTATACTGTCTATGATTCTAAAAATAAAAGTCATCTGCCACTTTTTCTGTTTGGCAAAACTCATCTCTTCAATCGAAAGTCGGGCGATTTCATGGTTCTTTGGGGCACTTAAGTGTACGTCGAGCTTAAGGAATGTAGTTACATTCGCGATGTTTTATTCGAAAATTATTTGTTTCTTCAAGGGCAAATGCACATAATTTATGCTGTTGGAAATACTGGCCGCTCATAAACAAGACAATAAACTCAATATATGTGCATCTTTACTTATATTGTCAAAGTACCACCGACACCCACAAAAAACAAATGGTTCAGTCCAGGTATTTGCAACTCTGCCATCCGACTGGTCAACAGGAAATCAACCATAGGTGTCTTTTGGCAAGCGTATACGCCAGTCACCTAGGCGACGGTAATCTGCACCACTTATCACCATCGGGAAGGTACCCTCCCCATATACCACTGGCGATCCCACCCTCAAGGCACTGCGTCATTCGACCAAGCATTGTTATTGTAATTTCCTGCATAAAATTAACAGCGAGCTCGAGGTCAACCGGTCAAAATGTCTTGGCATTTCTGGCATGATGTTTTACTATGATATATATTGCCAATAAAGAGTTATATTAAGGGGAAGTTCACCAAGGATGATTTTTACATATGTAATAGCTCTATGGTCATTTACCCAGGAAAAACTATTTTCACCATTTATAACTCGCAGGATTTTTTACAAAAAAACGATAAAATAGTACAGGAAGTTGCCCATGTAATTTGAATCATGGGAAAAAAGCTCCAAACTTGGAGCTTGCATAATGTGATATGGAAGGGACCATCTTCGGATGGGTATGGCCCCCACATTGTCCACTCACAGTAACACAGTAGTAAACAGCAACACAAAATCTGACAGTGGAAAGTTTATTATAAGTGATTCATTGTTTATGCAAGGATAAACAGTATAAACAAAAATTATGTAAATACGCACAGCCTGGTTTAAGCATGGGTGAGTGGACAATGCCATACCCATGGGAAAATGGTCCCTTCCATATCACATTATGCAAGCTCCAAGCTTGGCGCTTTTTCCCATGATTCAAATTACATGGGCAACTTCCTGTACTATTTCTATCGTTTTTTGTAAAAAATCTTGCAAGTTATAAATGGCAAAAATAGCTTTTCCGGGGTTAGTGACCACAAAGCCAGCACATATGTAAAAATCACCCTTGGTGAACTTCCCCTTTAGCAACCTTTCTTTGCAGCTTTGGTGTCTTTGTCTTATGTTAGCGCTAGTTTTGTAACGATTTCTTTTTTCGTATTTGTCCTTGACAATCTTTAGCGAAGTTTCGTCACTGTGTTGCGTCTATTATCTTACCAGTTTGATTGTGTAAATCGCCAAGGCAAGCAAGGGTAGTAATTTAGTCTATTATCTGATGAGTTTGAGTGCCTAATTTGCCAAAGTAAACAAGGTAAATTACTAATCTGTGGACGCAGTCACCAGATTATCACCGGATTAACTTTGACAGAGTCAACAACGTACGCACCAGCAAGGTATAACTGAAGAAAGGGCTGAAACTCTCAAAAGCCGTGTCCACAGAAATCTACTTTACAATAAACATTTCCTAAGTTTTCGGACGTCAAAAGTTTCTGACATGTTTAAACGGGGACAAGCCAATTTATGCCTTCGTCGGTTGCTTCTTTGAGCAATAGAACACTAATCGAAGTGGTGGAGTCAGTGTGCCGATGTGGTCCGTCAGACCGGAAGCCGGAACTAGAAACCTTTGACCTTAAAAATGTTTAGTTTAAGCCCACATGATCGAAAGAGGTAAACAAATTAGCCAACATGCTTTGGGATCGAGGGTCAAGCTCATCGGTGTTTATAAACACGGACAAGACAATCTATGTGTTTTTGACTACAGCCGGTCATCGTTTGGGGGAAACTCGCCGCTTGTTACATAAAAACTGACTAGTCGGCAAAAGTATTTTCATATGCTTATTCGTTTCAAGACGAGATGAAAGCTGCAAAGACACATTGGAAGCATAGTAGGCCTAATACTCAACCAGGTTGATCTATACGTTGGGGAGATATTGATGTCACGGTCTTGTCGAACGAAAACGGGGATGTTTAGGCCATAGCAAAGACGATAAATCAGTCAGCTGAATAAAACGAATTTTTTTGGACACCATATCTTTTTATGTCAGTTTTTAACCCGCGTGAAACCCTGCGTAACAATGTAATAACTATATATAATCAAAACCTTTGGACATATCTTTTTATGTCAACGTTTGGACACGCTTTAGAAATGCATGATATAGCATACTGTACACACTGTGTACATGTCTGACTGTCGGGGAAACACTTCTTGCGCCGCTGTCGGACTCAGTCGCGCGATCGCTGTGTCTTTCCCCGTCTTTCCCTCGCACATTCGCTTTACCAAAAATGTGTTTTTGTATAAAAAACCCCAGCTTTACAGTTAAGGATGTTAGACTTCGAAGTTTATGCAATCCATCATGATATGGCCACTGGCTCGCCTTTACATGTTATGTGGGACTTTGCTCGGAGTTCACTACAATTTGACGTAGGCTTCGTCGACTGATAGAATGGAATAACAGAGATTTGTACATCGGACACAAATGCGAATGCACTGTTTTTTGCGCCTCCGTCGGACTCAGTTGCTGTGTCTTTCCCTTGCACGTCAGCTTTCTCGAAAATGTGTTTGTATAAAAAACAACTTTACAGTGCAGGATGTGATCCCTCGAAGTTACTAATACACTTGTCGATTTGATATATGCGAAGACACACTGACGACCAGTTATTAATTAGTTCTCAAACCTGGTGAAAATCATTCCGCGACACTAATCGCTTATATGTCTTTTGGAGAACGTCCTAAGAACCTGACATGACCGTACCCTGTTTGATGCGTTAGGTAGTTGAGTATAAGGATTGATAAAATAATGTATCAAAATATACACAGATTCACGCGACTGCACTATCATATTCTTGGCAGCTCAATGACGTTTATGGCCGAGAGGGCGGGAGTCTCAGACACAAGGGAGCATAAGCAGTATGCAGTACATTGCATGCTTTCCGTGCAAAATCCGGCTTTGACTAATGTTCCCGTCCTGTTTCCGAACATAACTTTCGATCTGCGTTGCTAGTAATGTTGAGGTCAAGATATCCGAATCGTTCGTGTTCGAAATGCTTCTTGATTTGCAGAGAGAACACTCGACCTTCTTGTTTGTGTTTTAACTTAGCATATGGGGTCAATTGAAAAATTCAAAGCAAAATACCGCGGTGTATAAAATCTGCAGCCACGTAGTCACCAACCCACAACACTGCTTGTACTTCAGAGCACACAATCGGTCGTATGTAAAACATATCTTTTGTTATTGAAAAAGAAGACTAATACAAAAGTGTACGTATTGCAAGAACGCAGTTGATAAACTGGACAAGTTGAAGGCGAGCTCGAACGTCGAGTTAATAAAGTCTTTTCCGTTCTTGTTCTCGACTAACACGGAATTTTTCAATATACCCGTGAAGTCTGATTCAGTTCGATACGGTGTTAGGCACGTCGACTAACGTGGTTTTTGCCGGGCCAGCAGGAAGAGTATAAACACATCTCCGATGCGTTACCAAGGTGTGTTCAACACATACCACGCATTCCTGGGAGGTCCTCCTTTCCGACCAGCTCGTTTACAAATGAATATTCAAGTTTGTTGTGCCTTCTGTTTGTTTCTCAATACATGAATATAAAGTGTCCACTAGTTTTACGGACCACCTCTGGACACGGCTTTTGAGAGTTTCAGCCCTTTCTTCAGTTATACCTTGCTGGTGCGTTTGTTGACTTTGTCAAATTTAATCCGCTGATAATCCGGTGATAGCGTCCACAGATTAATAATTACCCTTGATTACTTTGGCTAATTAGGCACTCAAACTCATCAGATAATAGACGCAGCATGTTGACAAAACGTGTACGCAAGATTGTCGAGGGCAGTGCTAAACATCAAAGGTTGGTAGAATATATCTTTATTAGCGATACAACGAAACACCTACCCACCCCTGGGGACGGACATGTAGACAACCCCCTGTGCTTTCAGGGACCACTCCAAGGAGACCCTAAATCTTTTAGAGACCACACTGACATGACCTTGAAACTTTCAGGGACCACCCAGATGAGTCCTTGAAACTTTTAGGGACCACCCAGATGTGACCCTGAATCTTTCAAGGACTATCCTGTTGTGACCTTGAAACTTTCAGGGACCACCCAGATGAGTCCTTAAAACTTTCAGGGACCACCCAGATGAGTCCTTGAAACTTTCAGGGACCACTCAGATGTGACCCTGAATCTTTCAAGGACTATCCTGGTGTGACCTTGAAACTTTCAGGGACCACCCAGATGAGACCCTGAATCTTTCAAGGACTATCCTGGTGTGACCTCGAAACTTTCAGGGACCACCCAGATGAGACCCTGAACCTTTCAAGGACTATCCTGATGTGACCTTCGCTCGTCAGCTTGTGCATTCACAAGCATTACTTGGTAAAGCTGACAGGCAGACGAATCACTGAAAAGATTTGGTCCAACTTCCTGCACATACAGCGTCAATATTAATGATGGTCGAAGCTAAGATTATGTAATGGCTTAACACAGCGTCCTCATCGCTCCCATGTGTGACTGGTCGGTCGGCTCCAAAACACGTCTTTGCATATTTATCACGCGACGAGATCTACAAGGCATGTTCTTCCCGGCATAAATGTGATAAACTGGGCAGTGGCTGAACCTTCAGTCGACTTAGACGAGCAAGCCTTGACGATTAATGGTAATTTACTCGCTGGTTGAAGTATGCTGTTACTGGCCGACACGCCGCTGGTCTGAACAGTAACAAATTATTCGCAAACTATCAGTTCATAATGGCACATTCCATTTTAACCTACAGGGGCATCTAGGATTGTGCAAGGTCCCGGGTAAGGTACATGTTGCTCTTTTATGCTGTAAAGTTTCCCCACCATTTAAAATACTATGATTGTATGTTACAGTCTTCATGATTAATTTGGAGATATAGTCAATGATACTTTTCTCATTAAGCGAGACACTGAATCGTACACCAACTAATATGGTCCTTGCTAATTACATAGTAAAGGTCACGGGTCACATTGTTGTGAGGCTCTGCATTGTTTCAAGTCGAGTGTGTAAACATCGTGATGTTCGAATGGATTTTGACTACTGCACTAATTCCGAGCGGGAAAGGTTGCCGATTCTGAATGTAGGACGTCCATTACCCAAATTATTAGCTCCCATAGCCATATGTATATATGGCAATGGAAGCTATTCTTATAGGCTAGAAAAATGTATGTATGTATGTATGTCTGTATGTCTGTATGTCTGTATGTCTGTATGTCTGTCCGTCAACATCAAAAACTCCAAAACCGCTGTACATTTCATCTTGTATTTGGTTGTGTACATGGATGATGGGCTGTAGATGAGATTTTGTTCAAATGAAGTTTTCATTGCCAAAAATATGCAAATTAAGTGAAAAAATGTAAAAACAGTCAAAATTGAAAAAACTCAATAACCACGGAGCAGATTACATGAAAAATTAGCATGTAAGTATTTTGGGCTGACATGAAATGATTCTGCCATCTTGGGTCAGTATCTTGGACTTGCCATTTTCATGAATTTTTTTTTTAATTTTCTCCCATTTTGGTCAAAAAATCTTCTTCTCTGAAACCACAAGTCCGATTGATTTGAAACTTGGTATGGAAGTGCATAGGAGTTGTCTTGGAACTGCCACGAATATGCATTATTATGTAACGAACTTGCTGTGGACAATAGACACTAATTACTGAACAATAGATCATTTAGATGCAATAAGATTTACATAAGTTATTCATTTATGTTGATTATTCATTCACCCAGAATTCAGTAAGTAGTTTTTCTGTAATTCTCTCATATTTTGACCATGGATGTACATCCATGTTTTGACTTACCTGGATAAAAGCATATCAAAACTAGTAAACTTATATTAAAAGGTAATATGCTCTATTTATGAGAGAAGTAAATGACAGTTGACTACTCAGAACGTTTCAACTAAGAACTCTAAGTTGCGTTACAACCCTAACTAAAGTTTCTGTGTACTCCATTTATCTGTGTGATAGTTTTTTGTAATAAAGGTTCTCGTTTTGTTGTTGTCTACACATCATGAGTCTATGTAACTGTGAATTCAGCGATTGACTGCTGCAACTACATTGTGCTCTGCCACAATTTGGTGCCGAAACCCGGGAGAAAAGGACGACAGAAGATGATGTGAAGACTTGCTACCCGCCTTACTTGAAGATTTGAAGAACGTCTGGAACTCAAGACGCCCGAAGAAGTGCTACCTGTTCGATGATATGAAGAACCAACTCAAGACGCTTGAAGAAGTGCTACCTGCTTTACTGAAGATTTCAAGAACTTGAAAAAGTGGTACGCTTGAAGAGAATTTCGAGCCAGTGAAGATAGCCTACAACTGAAAGCTGATACTTGATCTGGTAAACCTGGAACTGAACTGAACTGAACTGACTGAACTGAAACTTTCGACTTTGGTATACCAGATGAAACTGACTGAACTTTAAACACTTTGAAGTGGTGAGTTACCAAATAACTGAACTCTGAACTGGTAGCTTGCTATCCAAGCAAAAAGATTCAGAGCAAGAAATCTCGTCAAAAATGTCGCTTTCATATCTTAAAGGCTTGAGAACAAGATATAGAAATTTGTTGGACAAAGAGGTAGCTAAAGTTGATCCTCTAATGAGAAAACATGTCAGCACTGAAGAACTGGATCAACATATCTGGAAAATAAATTCAATGAAATTGAAATTGAATGACTACTCTGAAAAGCTGACTGGAGTCAATGAGAAATTGTCCATTCTGGTTGAACAAACTGAAGATAAGAAAGAACAAACGATATTTGAACAGGAAGAAGCAAGGGTTATGGACTTCCTTTCTACAGTTGAAGATGCTATAGGTGAGTTAACTGCATATGAAAAACACCTTCAGGGAAGTAAAGCAAGCATACATACAGGCCTAGAAAAGCAGATGGAAAAACTGATGGAGATTCAAATTCAAATGCAACAGCATACCAAAGAACTCTTACAAGCCCAGGCACCACAACATCCCCCACAAGTGCCTTTTCAGGAACAGAGTACATCTGTTGCTGTGAAACTTCCAAAACTTGACTTGAATTGCTTCGATGGAGATGTCCTGAAGTGGAAAGAGTTTTGGGATTGCTTTGAATCTGCTATACACAAGAACCCTAAATTATCTGCCATCGAGAAGTTCAACTACTTAAGAAGTAAACTAAGTGGAGATGCTATTGAAGCTATTGCAGGTATGGCTTTAATCAATGAGAACTACGAAATAGCTATCAAGTTACTTCAAGAGAGATTTGGTGATGAACAAACTGTTATTAATACCCACTACAATAAGATCATGAATCTGACTGCAGCAGCAAACGAAACCAATAGTTTGCGATGTCTTTACGATACTATTGAGAAGCACCTACAAAGTCTGGCAGTAATGGGTCAAGATGTAAATCAAGATATATTCGTCTCCTTGATTACATCTAAACTTCCTAAAGAGGTGTTATTCCAACTTGAAATACAAAAGGGTCGAGAAGATAAGTGGACTGTACAAAAACTTCGACAACTTCTTGGCTCCTATATTGGTGCATTAGAATCAGCAGAACAATTTCCTTCAGCCTCACAAGATAAAAGAAATTTTAAGAGTTTGTCACTGAATACCGCCAAGCCATTCCCGAAAGTGTCTCAAAGATCATCAGCAGAAGCACTTGTTATCAGTGAGAAGGGGAATTATCAGTGAGAAGGGGAAGTTTCTGCAGAAAGTTGACAAGGTGAGGCCCAGAAAATGTGTTTACTGTGAACAATCACACTGGAGTGACCAATGCATTGACTATCCAACAATAGAAGCTCGCAAGAAGAAGATTAAAGGTAACTGCTATATCTGTCTTAAGAAAGGTCATATGTTAAAGGACTGCCCTGTAGAAAAGCCTTGCTTCTTTTGCCGTCAAAGGAGGAATCACCACAGTAGCCTATGTCCAAAGAAATTTCCTGTGGTAGCAACAGAATCCTCAATGCCAAACCAAGCAACTTTACCTGTCAGTACATCAGTGAACTTAGAAAAGGCCATGATCGCTTCAGGTGAAATGGTTTTGATGCAAACGGCTACAACTAGAATCCAGAATCCTACTTCTTCCTTGGCTGACACTGTTCGTATACTACTAGACTCTGGCAGTCATAGGTCCTACATAACTGAGAAACTGGCCAAGAAATTGAAGCTGAAATTCGGCAAGGTTGAAGAAATTTATCTAGTTACATTTGGAACTGAGAAAACCAAAGTCATCAAAGCACCTGTCACTACACTTAATATAACTCTCAAAGATAATACTGAAATGACTATCTCAGCAAATGTTGTTCCTAAAATAACTGGAACCATCCAGAGAATGCCTATTGATCCAGAGATTTGCCAACATTGGGAGACACTATGGAAAGATATTCCACTTGCTGACTCTCTCCCAAATGATGTTGAAACTTCCACCATCGAGTTGTTGATAGGAAATGACTACTACCTAGATATGATCCTACCACAGAAAATTCAGGTTCATCCTGGATTATACCTACTGGGATCAAGATTAGGATGGATACTCACTGGTAGAACTAATGGAATCTCTGAACAACACACGGAACCAAATATGCTGATCCTTACCATGGGTACTCAGGTGTGGTCAGAATCTTCTACGTTCACCAATCCAGATTCTTCCTTACCAATCAAGCCAAACCTTGATGACTTTTGGAATTTGGAAACGATTGGCATAAAGGATTCCTACCAAGAATCTGATGATGATAAGGCACTGCAACACTTCAATCAAACTATCAAATTCAAATATGGACGATATCATGTAAAATGGCCATGGAAGGAAGAAGAGCCTGACATTCCTGAAAATAGAGAATTGGCATATGGTCGACTGAAGTCACTTGTCAAAAAACTTGCAAAGAATCCTGAATTGCTTGAGAAGTACAATTCTATCATTATGGACCAGACAAACAAACGTGTTATTGAGCCAGTGACGAGCGAAAGTGAAGACGGACCTATCAAGCACTACATCCCTCATCATGCTGTCATTAATGCAGCTAAGGCAACAACTAAAGTTCGAATTGTCTATGATGCATCTGCAAAAGTTGGTAAAGAAAGCAAGAATCTTAATGAGTGCCTATATCGTGGACCTGTTATGCTGCAAAACCTATGTGGCCTGCTGATGCGATTCAGACTTCCCAAAATTGCAATCATAGCAGACATTGAGAAGGCTTTCCTTCAAGTTGGTTTACAAAATCCAGATAGAGATGTCACTCGATTTTTCTGGCTGAAAGACCACAAGGACCCTCATGTAGAAGGTAACATCCAAATTTACAGATTTTGTAGAGTGCCATTTGGAGTCATCTCAAGTCCGTTCCTTCTTGCTGCTACTGTCGATCATCACCTGAAGAAATATGAAAGTCCCACAGCAGAAAAGGTACGAGAAAATATCTACGTTGATAACTTGATAACTGGGACAGGTTCCTCTGAACAGGCCTACAATTTCTACACTGAAGCAAAGCAAATATTTCAAGATGCATCCATGAACCTTCGTGATTGGTCCTCAAACTCTCAAGAGTTGTTGAGTCATATTCCAGAATACGACCAATCAAAATCAAAGAAGATCAAAGTCCTTGGTACAGGTTGGAATGTACAAGAAGAGGTTCTGACTGTTTCTGGTCCAGACAAAGACAAAATATCTTCAGTTGCAACTAAGAGAGAAGCACTTCAAGCTGTGTCATCAGTCTTTGATCCGCTGGGTTTTCTAATACCTGTGACTCTGAAAGCCAAGCTCTTTCTGCAAGAATTATGGAAGGACAACTTGAAGTGGGATGACAAACTTCCTGAACCTAGACAAAGCCAATGGTACAGTATTGCTGAAGACTTAATGATTGTCAAAACTTGTCAGATTCCTAGATTCATAGGAACAGAAAAAAATGACGGACAAATGAAATACGAGCTTTTCTGCTTCTGTGATGCTTCAAATCGTGCATATGCAACGGTAGTTTACCTTGGCATCCAAACTGAAGAAAAATGCCAAGTCAACATGGTGTTCTCCAAAAATCGACTTTGCCCACAAAAGAGATTGACTGTACCTAAGTCTGAACTCTTAGCTGTTCTTATTGGTGTACGAAGTCTTAACTTCGTTCAGAAGGAACTTAAATTGCCACTTTCAAATCGTATGTTGTGGTCTGATTCTCAGTGTGTCCTGAAATGGATCAGAAGCAAAAGACAACAAGAAGTGTTTGTGGAAAATCGACTGAAGGAAATCAGAGCTGAGAAAGATATCCAATTCCGATACATCTCTACTAGTGAAAACCCTGCTGATGTGGCAACAAGAGGAACTTCAGTTCAAGAACTTCAGAAAATGTCAAGCTGGTGGCATGGTCCTGAATGGTTGGTAACTTCAAAACAGTCATGGCCAACGTGGAATTTTGAGGTAGAGTTGCATGAAACAGATCTTGTTGCTGGGGAGGATCCGAATTGGAAAAATGACACTGATGAGGACCCTCAAGGTGAAAATGCAACTGATGAAAAAGTGAATTCGCCCATGAATATTGATGACAAAAGGTTCTCATCACTACTGAAACTTCTACGGGTAACAGCATGGGCCCTGAGATTTATCAAGTTGCTCAAGAAACAAAGGCAGTTGGGACCCCTTACAGCACAGGAATTGAGAGAAGCAAAACTTTTATGGGAACGTGAAGTCCAGAGACGATCATTTCCTGCTGTCATAAAGGCTGCCAGATGTAACCAGAAAAGTAACTTAAAAGAGCAACTTGGTCTGCAGATTCATGAAGATGGTTTACTGCACTGTCATGGAAGACTTGCGAATGCAGAAATCACTGAAGGAGCTAGATTTCCAAAACTTCTTCCGAAGAAAGACCACTTTACTGACTTGGTGATCAAGGACTATCATAAGAAACGTCTTCATTCTTGAATCTGTCAGACTTTGCTTCAAATTCGTCATGAATATTGGATACCTCAAGGCCGTTCAGCAGTCAGACGAATCTTATACTTCTGCAGAACTTGCCGCAGACATGATGGTGGTCCATTTCGAATGCCAGTCATGCCACCACTACCAAAAGGAAGAGTTACCCAATCAACGCCTTTCACATATACCGGCTTAGACTATCATTGTCCACTGTGCCTAAAGGAAATCTCAACCACCAAGAAAGTATGGGTATGTCTTTTTACTTGTCTTGCTGTAAGAGCTATCCACTTAGAACTGGATCAGTTTATACTGTGTCTACAAAGATTCTTTGCTCGATGTGGGATACCAGAACACATAACTTCTGACAATGCCCCACAATTCAAGTTGGCAAAAACCATCATCGACAAGACCTCAAAGAAGATCTTATCGGATCCTGGTGTAAGAAGCTATGCAGCCAACCAAGGAGTCCAGTGGCACTTCATTGTGGAGCTTGCACCATGGATGGGAGGTTTCTATGAAAGACTTGTTGGTGTTGTGAAGAAATGTCTCCGTAAAGCAATCGGGAAGGTCTGCTTCACATATGATCAGCTGCAGACTGTACTGGCAGAAGTAGAAGCAGTTGTGAACTCACGACCACTAGTATATGTTGGAGATGATATCAACTCGTCTATTACATTGACACCATCTCATTTCCTCACACTCAATCCTTCTACTGGAATTCCTGGAACTGAAACTGAAGATGTAGATCCAGAATACCTGCCAAAAATGAGCACATCTGCAAAGCTACTTCAAACTTGGAAGAAAGGACAAAGCCATCTGAACAGGTTTTGGCAGATCTGGCGAGATGACTACCTCCTAACCTTGAGAGAACGTTTTCAAACTCGCCACAAAGGTCCAAGGAATCAAGTTCCATACAAACCTAGTCCAGGCGATGTAGTACTGTGTAAAGAAAACTTACCTCGTGGCACATGGAATCTTGGGAAAATTCAGAATGTGATCAAGAGCAGTGATGGTGAGATAAGAGCTGTGAAAGTTCTATTCCCTTCCAAGAAAACAATCACCCGGCCATTGAAACTTCTGTACCCTATTGAATGTCCCGAAATGTCTGGAGCTGAGGATAAGACGGACAAAGTACAACAACCAAAGGAAACTGAACAGAATCAACTGAAGGACGACTTGCAATGTTTAAGAAGACAACCCAACCGACAAGCTGCGGAAATTGCCAAGAAACGAATAGAGCAACAGCTACGCCCTGGACATGCAATTTAACAAAACGCTTTTTGTCGGGGGAGTGTCGTGGAACTGCCACGAATATGCATTATTATGTAACGACTTGCTGTGGACAATAGACACTAATTACTGAACAATAGATCATTTAGATGCAATAAGATTTACATAAGTTATTCATTTATGTTGATTATTCATTCACCCAGAATTCAGTAAGTAGTTTTTCTGTAATTCTCTCATATTTTGACCATGGATGTACATCCATGTTTTGACTTACCTGGATAAAAGCATATCAAAACTAGTAAACTTTATTAAAAGGTAATATGCTCTATTTATGAGAGAAGTAAATGACAGTCGACTACACAGAACGTTTAAACTAAGAACTCACGTTGCGTTACAACCCTAACTAAAGTTTCTGTGTACTCCATTTATCTGTGTGATAGTTTTTTGTAATAAAGGTTCTCGTTTTGTTGTTGTCTACACATCATGAGTCTATGTAACTGTGAATTCAGCGATTGACTGCTGCAACTTCATTGTGCTCTGCCACACCTCAGAAATCTGGATGTAAGAGGATTGCCAAGCGATTTAACAACACATACAGATATATCGATGATCTCATCAGTTTAAACAATCCTGGTATATCCAATTATCTACACCACATCTACCCAGATGATTTAGAAATAAAAGAAGCAACTGAAAGTGTGGACTCGGCTTCATACCTAGACGTAATGTTTGAAATTAGACAAAATACACTATATACTAAGCTGTATCACAAAAGAGACGATTTCAATTTTGAAATCATAAACTTCCCTTTTTGTCGAGCAATATACCATCATCTCCAGCTTATGGTGTGTATATTTCACAACTTCTTAGATACAGTAGAGCATGCAATTCATATGAAGACTTTCGAGTTAGACACAGCCTATTAGCTCAAAAGTTAGTGAGGCAAGGGTTCTCAGAAAGTCGATTAGTGAAATCATTTAAGAAGTTCTACGGTAGATACGGAGATGTTGTATCAAAATATGACCTGTCTGTTACTCAAATGATGAGTGACAGCATACCAAATTTTGACTCACAAAAGTAATTTGGTGAATTCACCAAATAACAATGGATTTGTCGCTTTGGGTCAATCTTGACGGGTGCGGCTAGCTGGCAGGGTACGCTTACCCATTCCGGACACCTGGTACCACACTACTTTGTGGTTCAAGATGACCCCATTGCCTTTGTCATTTTCAATATGTTCCTTGGACCTGGTAAATTTCTTAGTTACCTTGAATGATAACGATTATTGGACCTGATTTGATGTCTATTTTCAACTTCAAATGAGCATTCTGTTCATTTTCACTGATTTCAGTAAAGAGCACTCTCAAAACATTGCTCTGATCATTTTGAAGAAAAAGAAACAGTAAAAGGAGGTACCCTTGAGCTCCTATTAATTGAGTTAGGGGGTCCTGAAATACCCAACTGCAAACAGTCTTACTTTTTCGGCATTTTTTTCATATTTTCAGCAAATACATGAATAAAAATTGATATTGATATTGTCATTTTCTGATTTTTGTATATGCCGTGTAGGGTACTGTAACACGACAAGAAAAATGATGAGAAAACAGTATTGCCCCATCTTGCTTTTCGAGATACGTCTTATAGAAATATGACATAACCTTTGAATTGATGTAGTTTCTCTGCTTTTAGATATTCAGCCCTTAAACATGTAGGGAGCTGATTAAGACTTGAAGTATTGCTATTTCCTGAAATATAGACTTCGAAAAATTGCTTTACTAATGACTGTTACACTGTGTGAGGAAAAATGAGTCATGCTGAACAGTTGATGAAGTTAGGTGATGATGTTGGTGAATAGCTGTTAGAAAAACTGCTGAGTCAGCATATTTTTGCAGATTTGTTTGTATAAAAAGGCATAATCTTGGCATTTCATCTTGAAATGCAGCACGCAGACACCACCAATTGTACATACCAATAAATTTTTATTCCAAGTCTTTTATGAAAGTTTCAAGAAAATGACTATTACAAGGATGTGTTCTTGCATTTGTACAAGTAAACCTTTGGAATCGCCTAATATTGCACTATTCCTGCCTTCATCCAACTGTCAGTACATCGGTTGGCAATGTCAACATTTGCTCATTTTGGCAAAACATGCCAGGTTTTCACTGTTCTAAATATAATTCACCGTTCTCAAACTTCAATGTAACTTATTTCATCATGATTTCAACATAAGTAAGTGTACAACAGCACCATTTTTGAACAGACACATTTCAAGGCAATCTTGAAAATCTTGAGATTGGTTTATCAAGAGGATATTGTGGACAAAAATGGACAAAATGAGAAAAATTCAGCATTAAGGTAGTATGAGCCTCAAAAGTGAAAGACTTTAATTTTTGCTCAAACTTTCCTAAACGAAACTTTTAAACATTCTCTTACTAAACCCTTTTAAACATTCTCTTACTAAACCAACAATAAAATTGGGGTTATCATGAAAGTTTGGAACTAGCAAAACAAATTATCGAACACTGTGTGATATTTGAAACTTAAAATAGTTGCCAACCCTGTGTTAATTCCATGGGGGATAATTAAATTTTGGATATTTGAAAAACTAAGAGAGTGAAAGTTTTTCTTTCTCAAAGAGCTTTAAAATGAGCCTGCACAAGTGGTTTATAAGAAAAGAATTATAGAAATTTGAGAATCAGAATGTCTGTCCCAAAGGCACGTTCTACCATAAGTGACAGCTACATCACTGTAAAATTTAAAACTTCTACAGAAAACATGAGCTTTCTCGATCTAAAGCTCCTATAACCCTAATATCAACATCAGCTGACCTGTTAATTGTCCCTGAGTTTTTGATTTTAACTTTTTAAGCCAATTTGCATATTTTGACAAAAGGTATCCCTTATCAATATGACCCAGTAGTGGTTCTAAAGTTTTTGCACTCGTCTGATACAGGCATTGATATTTGCTGATACCTCCATTTGCTATATGCATATAATATATTACAATGTAAGGGCTTGAGTGTCTATTCTTTGAATTATTGTGATGTATTCAGTTGGTTCATTTTGCTTATGAGTAATAAACCTCGCAAAATACTATTACAATTTAATTAAAATTAATAGTGAAAGTGTTATATAAAACTGGATTGTGATATAACTAGACATGTACACGGCTTGATTACGACTACGACTGCGAGAAAAGCGTGCATCTGACATGGACCATGGGAAGTTAGCGATCGATCACGTGAAGCGAGATTGTGAAATTGCCTTTCTTCAATTAAACAATGTCACGGTTTGAACCTCCGAAATTCCAAAGCTATTTGAAAGTCGAAAACAAAACTCAAGTAAAATAAATTCACAAACTTAAAGATATATAAACTTTAGCTTGGCTCCTTCAAGTTTTGACAAGCATGACCTGTTGACGCAGCAAAGAAATAAATTTCGTTCTCAATCAGTTGCCTTCAACGGGCCCGCCGCATACACCGTCTAGGCTATACGTTTTTATTGGACGTTTATATGAGAAACAGGATTGTTGTCAGAGTAAATTACACTGTGTTACCTTGACTTGAAGTGCTGCGGTTCCACTTTATATCCAAATCTTTGGATCTGAGCACACATTCTGCTACTCAACTCGAGCCTAGCGATAGCCTTCATCGCACTGTCTCCACCAATTAGGCCAAAGTAATTAAATTCTTTGTTTTGCGTCCCCACCCGCGTAGGTTTTTAAGGTTTTCATGAAAAACGCACACAATGTATTTGAATAGGAAATTTTAGGACATGACCGCTTAGCTTTTCTGAACTAAAATTTTGTTACAATTTTTTTTATTTGCTGCAATCAAATTACATTGTGTTAATTTTCTTGTGTGCGTTTCTCAGCCGCTTAGACGCGTACATTTTCCCATTTAGAGTGGACGCAAAACAAAGAATTTAATTACTTTGGCCTTACCAATGAGGCTCCTTAATCACTTTCTACTGATAGAAACTTTGTTAAGCTTTGTCTGATTGGCTAAATTGCAGGGAGTGATCCGTCTACTGCCAATTAAAATGTATGTTCCTCAATATGGTGATACAAATGCAAATGTGGTTGCTGTCTTCGTCCAGTCAACACCGAGTAGAGCTGAAGCCATCCTCATTTTGCAATATTAAAAGCGATCAATTTTTGATAGCTATTTTCCTTGCAAACGATCTGAAATTCATTATGTCGAACTAAAAATGAAAATCAAAACATGAACTGGCAGGAGAAGTGTTTTCTCCAGGGACCATGCACGCGCTGAAATCGACAGTCAAGACTTTTTCCGTTCGATTTCCACAAACATTACACCAGTTTCGTTCGTAAAAGTAGTTTTGGAATATTAATGAACCAGCAATGACTAGACTAGCTGTCCCCCAAGCTCAGTGTGGCTGTGAATAAAGATGGCCTATATGCTCCTGACGTCACAGAGTATCCATCACTGGTTTCATTTAGGTTTGGAGTCACACTTTAAAGGCCCACACGGATTTTTTTACTGTAAAGTACAAATTGTTTTACTCTGATCTCGAAAAAGTGAGTTTGGGTCTTTTTCAGAATCACACGTATGATTGACCTAAAATATCGCAGTCTCGGTCAATCCACTCCTCGGGTTAAAATCTTAAAATAGTCGAAACCAGCTCGTAAAAGGCGAAAATCCCGTTTGAAGACACCAAAGCTATGGACCCACAGCTAGGTCTAACCATGATAGCTCGCAGAGTTTGCTGCCGCAATGATCAACCACACCAGATCTGAAGGTTCGTCCATTTTACATCGAGGGGCATTATTTTTAAAGGAAAGGGAATATTGAAATAAATGCAAAAACTGAAGCTAGTCTTTTTTAAATGACCAAGAATACATGTGTATTGAACCAGAAGCGTAGCTCAAGGCGTGCTTGTAATTCGTTAATTATGACCGATGGCTCTCAAGTTTCCATCAGTTTCGCCAGTTTCAATGGCTTGCCATGAACAGGCCATGAACTCAACGTCAACACACAGTGATACTCAATGTCGCCCACTGTAAAAGTTTATGGCGGGAGTTACTGAACATGTCTTGCAAAAATACACAAAATTGTCGTTGCTGCCATTCGAAGTTTCTCTGCGCTGTTTGTGATCCACGAAACTAGTCGCCTTATTACCAATCTCTCAATATTTCACCAACTATCAGTTACCGGAGATCACTGCTGCAGGTTGCCTTTCCACGAACTGACGTACGTTCTTCCTCCCTGTAATGTGCATTCTCTTGATGGATTAGTTAAAGGTAATAAATATAACTAGGCATGAAGATAAACTGTTGGCCCTATAGTTTCTGTTCAGCCAGACAGTTATGACTGTTACACTAAGTCAATAAATATAAGAAGGTATGAAGATAAACTGTTGGCATGTTGTGAAGGGCCGTGTACCCCTAGACCTCCAAGTAAGCTCCGTGAACTAAAGAAATCATCTGGCCACTCCAATATTAGACTTTTTTTGTGTGTGTGTGTGGGGGGGGGGGGGGGCAAAAGTATTCCCCAAGTGGAAGAAGGGAACTTGAAGAGTTCTCAGTCTGTCAGGAGAGGTACATCAAAATTGCCTTGATTTTCCTGCTACCATACCCTGTTCCTCCAGAGGTGATTGTTCATACAGTTTTTTAATGTACTTTTTCCTGTAATTCTTGAACCAGTTTATACTTTGACAAACCTGTACTCTTTGTTTGCAGATGTATGCCAAGTGCCCTCACGCCGCCACTGTAGAAGCCCGGTTACTTTTGTTTCTTTGTTTCATCTTTGCCATCCTTTGATGTTATCCAAACAGCACAGGAGTTGTGTGTATAATTTGCGGCAGAGGGCGCATCTCATTGACAAGGACTTGAATGAGCAACTTGAATGTTGTATACAGATAATGAAATTCTGCACATACGCACACGACGATTAATTAGATAGGGTGGAGTATTTGTGTATATATATATATATATATATATATATATATATATATATATATATATATATATAATATATATATATTATATATATATAATATATATATTCAAAAGTAGTTAAACAGTTTAAATTCACTCAGATGGAAATAAATACAGCAATGATGTAAAGTAATGTCATGCAAGTGCAAACAATAAACCACTATGGGTTCTCTATGATTATGTCAAATGAATGATGAAGATATGACATCAGCAGGATTAGTTTATAACAATTAATATACAGCAAAGAAATAACATCATCAAAATCTCCTAGGTGTTCATCAGTTATTTACCAAGGCGACTGTTTCGGGGATTTGAAAACAATACAGTCAACTGCCTTTGCTCCCCAAGCAGTACTGATCAGGTACAACCACACCTTAAGTTATTCTGAGTCTTATGTTATATATGATGTCTTTCGGTGTTACATTGAATTTTCAAAAAGTTGAGGATGTCTTGACATAGCTGAATGAAACTGTCTGATAATTTTAGGTTGTTGTCCTCCTTGATACAACATCCTGTTGTACAGGCTGGCAACTCTTGGAAGAAAATCTTCTAGGGGGTCAAAAAATTGAAAACGACAAGGAATTTTTTCAAAGTGTGGAGAGAAAAAAGGGGGTTACTCAATCTTTGGGGCTATATAAATTGAAACAAATTGCACAATTGTATATATCAACTTGCTCGTACATCCACCCTTTCGTGCTCTCCCCCTCGGGGAGCCTGAATTCTAACAGTATTACTTAGTAATAAACAATTTGGAAAAACTCAGAATGGACCATTTCACACATCAATTTCTCAAATTTCCACGCAAGAGAGGGGACAACCGTATGACATCCCTCAGCGTCTCGCGTGTTCCCCTCCCTGTGCTTTCAAATTCTGCCAAGTCAGATATCCTAGTGAAAACTCTGTCACTACGATGAGAGCCATCCAAAGTAAACTAATACAGCGTATGGTAAGATACTGGTTATAGCGTGAGCTTTTACATTTATATTTTGTTGTGACTCTGAATCTAATTTTGTAGGTTTCACCTTTCTCAACCGTCATGAGATAACCAATGATAATCTAGCAGGGTACACCAGGATTTGAAAGGTCTGTACCATTGCGTTGTGTGTGTGTGTGTGTGTGTGTGTGTGTGTGTGTGTGTGTGTGTGTGTGTGTGTTCGTTTTGTTTTGGTTTGTAAATTTTACAAATATTTGTATGGATATTTAACTTTTCTAAGTGGGAGTGGGGGTCAGTCAAAATTCTCTGTTAGAGAAGAGGGTTATTCAAATTCATAATGGTTGGTGGGGGGTTACCTTACTGTTAACTACAGAGTTTCCGATGAAATTCCTCCGACCTCGACCGTAAATAATGATAGTTTCCTAAGCATAATGATCAATACTGATTTAGAACTGAATTTTAGCTCTTGCTAGCATTCATTCTTCATCAATTACAACACATCTTACAATCAGGCATCGTCCGCTCGAACGGGCTGTTAGTTCGACCTTAGTCTCCAACTTACTACTTGATTTCGGGGAACACCAAGCTTCCTGGCAAGAGACCAAGGCAAGCGAAGATTAAAATCAGAGTGATATGAACAACGTTGTAGTTATTTATTGGCCACTTCATTTTAATTCGGAATAGAATTCTTCTTCAGAAATGACAGTACAGCATATTTACAATACTATTAAAGGACCTGGGAGAGTTAACAATGATGTGAAGTGTCATCCATCGTGTGCATATAAATCAGGGAGGAGGGCCGACAATTTTTGTTCAATGATGACAAGTTTTTAAACTGCAGCACAAAAAATAAATGTATTGTACTGTCAAATAGATTACGTTCAAGTCGGTGAATTAAAAAAAACCATAAAATCATTTTAAACTGTTTCCCTTGTTTATCTTCTTTTTCATAGAAACCAATTTGAAATATGGCACGTCAGGTTTTCCTACGATAATTGATCGGACACGTTACATTTGAGTCTGCGCAGTAGTTAGTTTCTGTCGGATTTCGGGTGAAACTCCCCTGTATCGCGTTCACCCCACTCACACGTATGTCATGTCTACCCCACCAGTAACCGTGCGCACGTGTGTCCACAGTACACAAATCACCACGTTTAAGCCACTAACACGTTTACAAATAGCATACTTGAACCAAGTCTCTGTCAAGTACATCATCTGCATAAAACTTTTTGGATCAAGGAGGACTTTTTGTGAAAGCAATCGAAGCAGGGTCGGCACTTTTAATTCATCTTTCCATCTTAATTCCATATAACGGAATAAAAACTAGTATTCAATAGACACTTCTATCTGACACAAATGTCGTAATGGCTGCTTCATTCATTTCCCTCACTGTTTATAAATGTTTAACAGAACCACTAAGCAGCATCCGTCTACATTCCATTGTTAATGTATAACAGACAGCAATCTGTCTAGGGATCATCAACATGATTAGCATTTCGGCACCGGCTTCGTCAGGAGCTCATAAAGTAAAAGACGAATTCTCTTTTTCCTCATGGTCTGCTAACAAGTTGTTTTGAGAGAGCGATAAGGCCCTCCCCGTTGGTGACTGAACAAATCAATGAATTGGATTAGGAGGGCAATTAACAGAAATGGACTGTGCCAATGTTCTGTGCCAATGTAGGCGCCCCCATATTATTGGTGATAATTCGTACCACATGCACACAGCGGCCGGTCGCCGTGTATCTGTTAGGGATGGACCATTAGATCTTGGGAGGGGGGTGGTCAAAAACAGAAAAAAAAATCAGAGCAGAAAGTTAGGAAAAAAAATCTTCAACTAGTTTGCAAAATACAAAATAAATAAGAAGACAAAGGCATAAAAAAAATCTGCAAAAGTCTTTAAAATTTTGAATTTTTTTTAGATTTTACCGACAGAAAGCAACTTCCTGTATTTTTAGTACGTCTTCCCGGCACATTTTAAATTTTAATTTATACATTTAGAGTGACTGCATCCCTTATACTGGAAGTTGTGATTATCTTATCTTTTCAGGGCTTTTGTATTCTGATCACTTGAAAATTATGAAATTATAGAGCCTGTTTTCTGCTTGTTTCCTGCGTACAAACCAAGCAGGTACACTAGGTAGAACATTGAAACTATGGTATGGCTGTCAAGACAGAAAGTTGTATTTACCTTTTAAGATCAAAGTAAACAGATGCAGGCCACATCAGTTTCATTTTTTTCACAGCATTTTATTGCAATGATGAATGCAAGAATGGGTGAACAAGTAGAAACACGTCAATAATGATAAAACAACATACCAAGTCATTATGTATTATTTTGCTTTTAAAAGGCATTTTCAATTCTTTTTTCTCAAAAAACAGCCTCAAAAAACAACAGCAACACATGTTTAATATTCAAAAATACACTATGTAGAATGCCATCTATCCTACAAATCCCAACACAAAAACACACAAAGGGGTTGAACTTTGAAAGTTTCTCGATAGCAAATACTGAATAAATCTGCATGAATAATTTTTTTTGTGTAGCAAATTTCAAAGAAATTGGACAAGCCCTTTCAGAGAATACCGATTTTTTGACCATGAATGGTATAAATTGCCCTTAAAAGACAAATATTGAAATTTCAACACATCTATACACATCCAATCCATTTGGACATGGTGCTACAGAGAAATAGATGTTTTGATCAAAAATGGGCAACAATTACTCTAAAAACACAAATATGCAAATTTAACTATATTATTTAGCTTTTTTAGCTTCTCAGCTTGTCAAAATCAATTGTAAATTATGAGATATGCATGATGTTTGGTGGGGTGAATGTAGGCATTTCACCACGCAGTAGGAAGGGAAGCCAGGAAACCAAAATAGTCAATTTTCAAAACTATAGGAAGCTACTGAGGAGCAAGAAGACCATGTTTCAGAGGAAGATGTGTAATCCGAAAAAATGCTCCCAAAGTGCCACCAAATAACACCATTTTATCTCTATTTTCAAAAGCTCCAACAGCAGAAGGGGGACACCCCCCTCCTGACCTCCCCCCGCAAAATACTCCCCAAGTGCCACCAAATAACACCATTTTAATCTCTATTTTTCAAAGGCTCCAACGGCAGGGGGGGACACCCCTCTCCTGACCTCCCCCCCCCGTGACCGCTTGCGTGGCCACTTGTGGTGCTTGGCACCACATCTTTGCCCTCTTTATCTTCAGACAGCGACGAACTAAAAAAAAATTATAAATCAGAAAATTTACTCAGAAAAAAAAATTTGCACAGCTAATCTCAATTGGAAAAAAAAATTCAGAAATTTACAATAGTAAAAAAATTTCACAATTTCATTGTGACCACCCCCCTCTCAAGGTCTAACGGTCCATCCCTAACTCGCGCCTGTGGCAGTGACCATGTGACAACAACCTTACTGGCTTACATGTACTTGCCAGACGATAATTTCGGAAAAAAATTTGATATCGCTCTTTTTCATATGTCAAATCGACGTTCTAAATGATCAAACGGCACCGCTTATGGAAAAGACGGCGTTTTCGTCGCAAGGTCACGTCACGAGATATTTCGCGTGATCTTGTATTCCAGTATGGCGGCCTTGAAAGTAAGAACATGTACAACTTCAAATGATCGCTTTCAAGTTTACTAAACCAGTAACTGTGAACTATTTATTCCAAAACAGTGTGATATCAAACTGCAACAGTGTCAGTCAAAGTCTTTGCTGTTTCAATGTTCTTTTTATGGATTTATTTGCGTGATTCACAGTGTTAAACTTTGTTCGAGCACGACAATTGCGTTCACAAAGGAAAGTATACAATCACGGTCCCTCCACTGTGATACAATTTACAAAAACAAAATGAAACCCTTGGCCGTGACGTCCTGTTGTAATATTCTGAACGCATTTTGAACGATACATGGAGGTCAGCATACATCTAGGAATATCAACTTGCTGACTCTGTTCGCAACGGTCGTTCTGAAAAGAAAATGAACCGCTCATACGCGGTATTTGCCGTATGTAGTCAAAACGACATACGCCTTACTTTTTTGCAATAATGTCATACCATCATTGGTACGGGAGAGTGAAAAAGTAGTACGTTTATGGATTAAATTACATTTACCATATTCTGTGCACAATTGTGAAAATGCCCCACATGAAATATGGTCTGTGTTAATATGAATCTACTCGAATGGCAATGTGTAATGAGTTGCAATATTATCTCAGCAAATATTTGGTATGATAATTTTCCAGAAAGTATTTGTTCAAGTTTAGTTGTCATATGTCTTGAAAATAAAGAAAATGTTGATGAAATGTCAGATTTTGGTGCCAAAGCAGTGAATTGATATTGACAACACAAGTTGACCATGGAAATTTTGTGTTAAGTAGTTTCTTTGAAATTACAATATATTTTTGACTTTTTGACTTGATGTAATGTTGGCATATGACATTATCATAACATTGCAAAGAATGCTGGGTAATTCTGCTCTAATTGACCCAGTGTCATGGCAGTTGAGAATCAAGTGTAGGAAAGATTAGTTTTTCCTCCACTTGAGGAGTATAAATCAAAATGTCTGTTAAGATTTTGAAAACTATTCAAATGAATGACTATAAAAATAAACAAAACATTTTCATAAGTGTTTGCTGAAATATTGCTGATTAGATGCTCTTCTTTCAAAGTTGAAATGTGTTGTTAGTCAGTGTTAACAATATGGCATGGATGCCTGTACATGAAAATATTGTGAACACAAAACAACATCATCACCCAAAAAGGATATATTATATATATTATTCACATTCAATCAAAGTTGTACACATCAAGTTTTAGCTTCTCAGGGATACAGTATTTATATTATGATCACATTCATATTTAGCATAAAAAATTACAAATTTGTTAGTTTCTTACAAATTTGTACATTTCTGTAGTACAAATTTTATATTGTTATGAGGAATACTACAATCAGAAGTCCACACAGTTTGTTACAAATTTTTTACACATAATGGAGATTACAAAATATGCCAAAACAGATCTTATACAAAGTAAGTACAAGAAAAATACACAAGAACAGGTTTAGGCATAGCAATGTTGTATCATAAGGATATTGATGCAGAGTGGACGTTTTGCTGCAATTATTTTCAAATTATCAGCCGTAACATACACTTATCTGTAACAGATTTCATTCTAATGTTTTGTGCAATATGATCTGATAAACCATTCACAAAAGGTGAAACTGATTTGAAAAATTGCAGCCAAATATAACGAGTAGCAGGTCAGTTTTACTGACAGTCAACTAAAAATGAGCCCACTGGACAGCGTTGTTAGTACTCTGCACACAACAATACAAATCTGGCTTTGCTGATTGTGATGTGATTTTTTTCTTCAACTGATTTCCGAATCACACTGTGGCAAAGTCATTTTCACAACTTTAATCCCTTTAGCGTAGAAATGGTTTTGAAAATGTGAACACATTGACTGCACTCAGTGTGATGTTTGTTACATTGTTTGTTTCACTACAAAATACACTGAATTGCGGATGAAAATAACAAAATTTGATACAAGAAACTGTAGTGAGGACAGCTTGATTTCAGAGGTATCAGTTTATTTTGGGGTGATTGGTAAAATATTGACAAAAATCCAAGGATATTTGCTCTGATATGCTAAAATGTCTGGGGAGAACTGGAGTTGATTTTGAGATCACATTGAAAGTCGGTACAATGACAATTTATCTACAGAAGCAAATATACGCCTGTCTAACAGTTGTTAGTGATGATCACTTTTGTTACAATTTGATCAGAAGCAGTTAAACTTCTGGTGAAGTAGCCACGACTTGTTCTATGAATTATGTTGAAATTGTCACACATGTTGCACTTTAAATCTGGAATTGGGACTTGCCGATTGGGTTGTGTTAGTCCATGTGTCTATCCTGAACTGTTTCTTGGATATGACTGATTTGTCTCAGTCTGGGTAAAGGACAACACTACATGTCATAGATATGTTTGCTGACTTAATTTATTTCCTCATCCATTCCAATACAGACACTAAACGGCCATTTTGTGCAAAGAATGCTATTCACAGTTGCCTTAACTCATTGCATTCAAAGTTGGTACAGAGACAGTACACTATTACGTAGACACCCTATGTGCATTTTTATTTTTTTGAGGGACAGAGGGTAAAGAACAGATTTGAATACAAACCACATCTTCTCGGTATGAAGGATCCCTATCACATGAAAATTGTGCAAAAAGTTTACATCAAAATATGTTTTCGTGAATATTTTGGTCATTTGTTAATTTCACTAAAGTTCGGAATTATTCCATAACCTTATTCATAAAATTAAATCTTTAATAAGTTTATCCATCACCTAACTTTTCCCTGTTGTATAATATTCGAGTCTGGCTGCTATATACTCATTATGTTCAAGCTGAGATCACAAGCAGCTACTTCAAGAACGGACGTTTGTTGTTTGCCTATGTACATGTAGGTTTGCCCATTAAGCATAATGGTCTTCAAAAGTTGTACTGTTATATTTGTGAAGAAAACGTATAAAGTTTCGTGAGAGTAACTTTAAAGTACCGATTTCCCCATCTAAGTTGCCTTTGTATACATGATTGCCAACCCCTTCAGACTCACGGTCACATCAAAAAAGTAATCATAGTCTATTTCTCACCTTGTGTTTGCCTCCCTCGGCAGTCTGACAGCAGTTCTACAACAGAGGGTTGTTTAACAGGTATATAAACAGTAAAAACTGACAAGGTTGATGGCTCTGAATTATTTTACAATCCATTTACTCTGACACTGATAAAATGGCATTCAAACTCTTGAATGAAGGATATACCTCTATAATGCACATGGGAAAATACTGACCTCTCACCACAGTACATTATCGAGAGCATGTGTTGCAAATCTTTGTGATGCAGTTTCATGTTACAACAGCAGGAACGACCATTATTTGCCATGTAGTTCATCAATTTCCTGGACGATTTTACAGGAATGACCATTATTTGCCATGTAGTTCATCAATTTCCTGGACAGATTTTATAGGGATTTATAAGAAACCTTTAAAATATTAAGGACATACAGTGATATCTAGAGTGCGTACTTGAATTTTGATGAGCTCAGCTAGCTGAGACGCCAATAAAGCAAATCTCAATGTGCCATTTTTACATTTTGATGCAACAGCTAGGTCACATACACTTCCCAATTAATGGTCCAGATCCATGACTAAGAGTGGACATGCCTTGACAGATTTCTTTTAAACTTGGCACAGGGATCACACACAGTGATTTACACACCATTGTCAAGTGTCTTCATGATACAATCTGACATGGCCACCCAGCAGCCATTTTCTTGTATTTTTTGTGTGTGTGGAGCCAGTACTAAGGCATGCTTTGACAAATGTCTTTAAAATTGCACAAGGACTATACACATTATGAATTATCTACTAGGCAGCCATTTGTCCTGGTTTTTTCTTGCTCACTCTGATTACATCATGCATTAAATGACATGTGGTTGTTGCTGATCATGTGTTTAAATGTGTTGCATATACACATATACTGGTACATATGCAGTTTAATAAAATGCATGTTTGTACCTTTACATACTTTTCATTACTGCAATTTATACTCCTTTTATCGAGAAGTATTTTACTGCAATTCCATTGTCCTCTACAAAATCTAGGGAAATTATTCAGTTTTTAGAATTGTACAGGCACATTCAAGTCAACCCCAGCCAGTTCACTTGAAACACATCCCCAGCTACTCTTGCAAGATAACATGTGATAGCACCCTGTACAACCTCTTTACTTGAAAAGTGTTCACCACTACTTGCAAGATACTTGCCTCAGTTTCTATCCTGAGACTATTTCTCTACTACCATTGTGATCTTCTACAAAATCTGACGTTGCCAAAACAAATCTCTTGCCAGCATTGACAGCATTGACATCTTGACAGGCAAATTCAAGTTCACCCATTCAGTACGCTTTTAAACGTTGTGTGTGATAGCACCCTCTGTGACAAATTGTGTATTTTCCATGTTCTGATTCTAAATGGCCACACGGCACTTGCAGCATAATGTATCACCACTTCTATTGAAAGAGAAAAAGGAAACATTCTTTGTCTCAGGCCTCTCAGCTAGGCGACTGATGCCGTATGTAGTGGGTTCGAATCCGATTGAAAACTATCCTTTTTTCGCTGATTTGGCAATTATGGACTTGGAAACTGCAGTTACAATAATATTTGTGCCCTTTTACTGTTGCATATTGACAAATTTATATTGTATGTGACTATGTCATCAACAATTTGTTATTTTTATATTTACAGATCTGACTACGGACAACAGGATGGAAGAAGACAAGATACAAAGCTAAGTATACCTTTCATGTCGTTAGTTCATTTACCCTTGACAATGAATAACAACTTCAGTTTTTTCTACAGACACGTGTCACCATTGAAGACATGACTGGAATGGAAACTGAAGTTTGTCCTGTAATGATGATGAATTAACTGGTATCATCTTGAAATCATCATTTTCTCATGAGTATTGACCCGATTGTCTGTTTTGTTTTCAGGTGTTAGTAATGAAGACCTTACTGAAGAAAAATGTAATGATATTGAGTTGTGATGTTTGTGTATTGACAATCATCACAACTAAAATAATGTTATTAACCCATGTTTCATATTTATTTACAGGTGCTGCCAATGAAGATCTTATGCTGCAGGAGTACTGTTAACTTGATTTTTTTTTCCAGGTTTCACCGGTTAAAACATAGTGTAATATTTGCCATTTAATGAGAGTGACATTCAGTTACTTCGTGTTGGCTGGCCACGAGTAATTGGATGTTATTCTCCATATTTATTGATGCTGTTTGCAATCCCTTTACAATTTTGATGCACAAAATATCATAATAACGTATGCTCTTTGTTTATTTACAGATGTTACCATGGTAATGCTGACTGGAAGAAGGAACATTTAATTGACATGTTTGCTTAGGGACTGGTCCGTTTCTTCGGCCTGGGGGGGCCGGTGGATTATTTTTTGCCGACGTCAAAAAGTGGCTGACCCCCCCCATTCCAAATTTTGAAAACAGGGGACCCCCCTCACGTAACAACTGTAATATGTAACAATATAATACTGTAATATATATATGTAATATTATATATATATATATATATATATATATATATATATATATATATATAATATATATTATATATACATATATGTATATATATATATATATATATATATATATATATATATATATATATATATATATATTTTACATACATTTATATTTTAACAGTCATTCTGTGTTTTAATGAAATTGTTGGCATGTCAGTTGTAAGATAGGAATTTCAAAGTGTCAATCTTAAAGTTTGAATACAGTACATTTTGAATGAGCTGTGAATGTATTTCACACTTTCTATGCAAATCAGATGTACTGAACTGTTGTACAGAAATGGATGTCAATCATTAATATCAAACAGGAAAAAGCAGTAAATCAAAAACTTTGATGGGTGTTAAGACTTGCCAGCCATCCAATTAAATCTCCTGAGGAACCATAGAGAGGCATTTTAGCCAAATCTGATGTATACAGAGTCTGAGATGACTTGGAACACTGATATTTGTGCATGTTGCTTTCTCATACTGAATTCTCATAGAGAGAACAGAAAAGTATCAGGAATTTGTCATGCTTTTCATATGAAATGCAGATTTCATAATAGTACACTTTCACTTAGCAAACATCAAGATATCTCTGGCATATATTCTGATTTATTAAAGTATGGCGCCCGAAGGGCGCGGAGAAAAATATGAAACATCCTGATATCTCTGATATATGTGTCTTGTATATTAAAGTAATGCACAGGAAGGGTGTGCTGAAAAATGTCTGATATATTAAAGTAATGCGCTCAAAGAGCACGCTGAAAATATTGAACATACATATATCTCTGATATATGTATGCCTGATATGTTAAAGTTGGGCTTGCTGAAAAATATGTCTGATTATTAAAGTTACGCGCCCGAAGGGCGCGCCGAAAAATGCAACTAGATAAAATTTGTGGCTGATGCGATGCATTTTAGGCAATGATGAGCCTGTGTCGAAATTCAAAAAACGCACTGACCCCCCCCTATTGGGCATTTCAAAAACATGGTGACCCCCCTATCACCAAAGTCAAAAATAGGGTGACCCCCCCATGAATCCACCGCCCCCCAGGCCGAAGAAACTGACCAGTCCCTTATTTTCAAATGTGATCAGAGTGATGTTGATTTTCTTGGTGTTGGCTGGCCACCCAGTGAGTCAACATCACTCTGGTGTGTAATTAACTCTTTTGATGCACAAAATATCATAATAACATATTCTCTTTGTTTATTTACAGATGTTACCATGGTAATGCTGACTGGAAGAAGAAACATTTAATTGACATGTTTGCTTATTTTCAAAATGTGATCAGAGTGATGTTGATTTTCTTGGTGTTGGCTGGCCACCCAGTGAGTCAACATCACTCTGGTGTGTAATTAACTCTTGATTTGTTTTTATTTCTTAGGTGACAACATGGAGTATCTCGCTGTAGAAGTTATGTCAACTGGTCTGCTGTTTTAAATTGAATCATCAACGGATGTTGTTTGTTAATTTACAGATGCCACTGAGGAAGAATTGACTGGAAGATGGAATATTGATATAAAAACTTTTGTATAATTTTCAGATGACAACATTGAAGACCTGATTGAGAAGAGTGCATACACCCAAACAATTAACTTGATTTCTTTATTTGCAGGTATCATGGTTCAAAACTCTACAGAAGATGATGATATAATTCATTAAATGATTCATTGCATGTATACATCTACTGCCACTGACATGTTTGACTCAAGCACACGCTTAATTTCTTTTTTTTGTTTTATTGCAGGAGTACTCTTACATGGCATTGGAATGGACCAGCTACAAATCGTACAGAGGTAAGTGGACATACAACAAGAAGACGACAACAGTACATTGGATGATGGACCATATGACAGAAGACAGAACTTTGGGAGCACATTGAACATCACATCACATTGGACAGAGGACGATACGTGTACATTGGACAGACATCACACAACGGACTGTGCCTTGGACATCCATGATCACTAGAGAAGAAAGAAGACAGAGAAGAAAGAAGAAAGAAGAATTGCTACTTGGAACTTTGAAAGCACCGATGAAGATGCCGGACATTTGATTTTTTTTGTAGAAATGTATTGACTTGTAATATTTGACTGTAAATGAAAATAAAGACAACCCTCCTTTAGGGATTCTATTCTTCTCTTTTCTATTTGTTTATTGCAGGAGTACTCTTAGATGGCATTGGAATGGACCAGCTACAAATCGTACCGAGGTAAGTGGACATACAACAAGAAGACGACAACAGTACATTGGATGATGGACCATATGACAGAAGACAGAACTTTGGGAGCACATTGGACATTACATCACATTGGACAGAGGACGATACATTGGACACACATCACACAACGGACAGCGCCTTGGACATCCATGATCACTAGAGAAGAAAGAAGACAGAGAAGAAAGAAGAAAGAAGAATTGCTACTTGGAACTTTGAAAGCACCGATGAAGATGCCGGACATTTGATTTTTTTGTAGAAATGGATTGACTTGTAATATTTGACTGTAAATGAAAATAAAGACAACCCTCCTTTAGGGATTCTATTCTTCTCTTTTCTAGAAAATTCGTCAATAAGTTTAGGTAAATTTTATATAATTTGTTAGGGACCCCTGAAACTATCAAAAATTAGTTCACAGAAACTAAACTACGTTCCTCTGTGATCTGGTGATGCCTGACACCCACTAATGATATTAGCCTTTGTCTTCAGGTCAGTTTCTCAGCATTTTCCTTTCTCAAAATGGAGAAAGGTTTCCTGAGTTTTCTGGACTGCTAATATCGAATTTCGTTTGCACGGTTACATTATTTAGGTGCCATTTAATACATTCTGGCCCCAAAAAACACATGACAAAAAATTACTCCAAAATTCTTCTGTCACTCATAAACTTCACAGACAGTACTCGGTAAGAATTTTGATAGGTTATGCATGAACAGTAATAGCACTGTAATGGCGCCTATTGCACTGTAATACCACTTAGTAGCACAGTTATAGTCACGTAATTTGCATATCGGCATTCTGATTGAGTACAGACTTACAGAGTCTTGGTGACAGTGTTTCGTTTGGCCTAAACAATTCTATCTAGTCAAGCTGTATTTGGTTTCCAAATTTAATCAGTTTGGCATTTATAATCAACATTTAACAGTGATGTCATCGTTACCACTCCAACTATGATGGCTGTGTAATCATTGCAAATGTTCAGACAACAAAAACACACCGTGATTACAATTGAACACTGTTTATTTAGGAATCCAACCATGCATTTAGATATGAAGTGAAACTAATGAATCTGATCAAAGTCTAAAATTTGGTAAATTGGTATCAAACTATAATTGAAAGACATATTGATGGGCGTGAGTCTTCTCTTATGATATTCAGCAACTGCTGAATACATTTCTCCTCTGTACTTTCTCCAGCATTCTATTGGTTTCTGCCAGTTGGTCTCCTCTTGGCACAGCAATGAAGATGTGAAGCTTTCTCAGAACTGATTTAGTTTTGGCATTTTGATATGCAAACCGCTTGATCAGAAAGATACTCACTTTTAAGAACTTTAAAAAAAGTTTTCCAGAGAGGATAAAGTGGAAAAATTCGATATTGAATTTTAAGTTCAATACAATAAACAGCGAATTAACATTTGTTGGTGTGTATGTTTTTATTTTACCGTACAAAAATGTTGCAGAATAAATGAATGTATGATGAATAAATATTAAGTTACGGTTAACTCAATTATGACTTCATTTGTCTTTATAAGTAAAGGTTTAAGGTAAGTGGATTGGCTCAGCATTAGATGACCCCATTTCAAACTTTGTCAAGTTACACCAGCTTCTATTTGCTGCTACCAGATTTACCCTGTGTTTATAGCGAAAACGTCATTTTATGGATTTTTCTATCTCGTTCGATATGTGGTCACCAGGTCATGTGATCAATCATTATTTCAAGGTGTAGGTGCTTAAGTAATCATATCACATGATACGTATTTTGAGGTGGAATGCACCTCAGAGACAGTAATTCTTACTCAAAAACTTTTACAGTTCTTTTCTGATCTATCACTTGTGGGGCCCATTTTAAGCTCTTGGTGTAAGGAAAATTTTCACAGTCTTAGTTTCCTGAATATCAAATATTTTTGGGTTTTTTTCTGTAGAGTTAACACAGGGATATTGTCCATTTTGAATTTCAAATATCATTAAATCTTGGGTAATTTGTTTCTCTGGTGCCAAAATTTGCACAGTGACTCCCGAAATTTATTCTTTGAAAGAGCATGGTTCAAAGTTTCATGTAAGGAAAAGTTTAAGTCTTTCACTTTTGAGGCGCAATTACCTTAAGTTTGAGAAGTTAGTGTAAAGCAGTATTTGAATGCTGCCTTTCAGTGGAATTAGTTTTGAAAGTGAATGAATAGGAAGTAGAAATGTAGCAACACCTATAGGGGCCTACCTAGTAGGCATGTCTACCTCGCGGTGGCTTGAACACCTCGCTGATTATTTACATATGTTAATATCTTAATTGACTGAAGCAATTATGTTTGCTACACAAATTTGACAATAGCTAGTAATATAATATCAACTATGTTTATGATTTCAAAATGTGACAAGTAGTCGTGTCATTCTTCACCATGCTTTGCATTGCAGAGATGCAAAAATAGGTAAAGCTGTGGCACACACATGGTCTACACAATAACAACTGGTAAATTATAGAATCAACAAATGGTTATTACTTACACCCAGACTGTGAACAAATCAAGAAGCTTGGTCAGAATGTGGATACAAAACTAGTACAAACTGATATAAACAAGATGAAAACTGAAAGTGTTCCCATGTTTCTGTATATGTTGCTGTTGTCTGTAAATTGGTAGATTTCTTGAAATTACTGCGACAAAATTGCAATTCCATTACAATTGTCATGATCAAAATCCGCAATTTTCATCATGTACAGCTTCAAATGACACTATACAAGTTTAAACATTAGTAAGGCCATAAGCAGTTGGCCATTTGATATCCTGGGGTGGAGGGATTTTCAGATAAAGATTCCCACCAAATGTTAATGAAGAAAAGTCAGCCATAGAAGGGTTGACAGAAAGAAAAAATATCCATCAAAAGTTACTTTCTGGAACAATTTTTTTTACTTTCAGGATGCCCTTTATACTTAAATTTTAGACTGTATCAGATATACTACGGTTCTTTGGTGAAATTAGTGAGGTGGGGGGGGGGGGAGAGAGAATATTTAGAGTTCAATGTGTTCTTCCTATAGCTGAATCCCAAGGGCACAATTGTGGCCAGTAAATGTAGTAACCTTTCGCTTTTAAAACTTTTTGTTCAGTTTTAAGGCTTGTTTCTTCCATCAGTCACCTCCCACATATTCTGGGTAACTGACTGAGATAAACCATTGGTCAACAGACATTATTTTAGCAACAGTGTTATATTTCCTATCATTTCAAACGAGTTTCCACATGCATAAAGACTTATACATCTCATGGACAAGAGAACAGGCTATATTGCTTCACAGATCAAATTTTCATTTTAATACATACCTTTGATGGGCATGGTTTACAATAAAGTGAAATTGTAAGTATTGAGAAACTTAAAGCCTCAATGGCTGAGAATGTGTATTAAACCTACATGCCGGAAAATGCAAAGAGAGTTTGACCGGTTAAGAAGGGCTTGACTACGCAGTTTCTGCGTAGTGAAGCTTCATTACGTATTCATGGTGACCCCTGGCCAGCTGTCAATAACTTTGGGGGCTTTTGTCTTTTGGCCTGCTTTGCATATGCGTCGTTGGACACGACCTGCCAATCACCCAGGTAGTCAATTAAACTATTAATTGACTGTTTACCGACCCAATTAACACTATCCAGCAGTATCAGTCATATTTTAATTGCGTGGCCCGGGTGGGCACAACGTAGGAACGCGTGTATTTCTATGTGTACGTTTCACCACAGGGCGTTGTCTACATGTCCGTCCCCTGGGGTGGGTAGGTGTTTCGTTGTATCGCTAATAAAGATATATTCTACCAGCCTTTGGTGTTTCGGTCATAGCACTACCCTTGACAATCTTGCGTATACGTTTTATCAACATGCTGCGTCTATTATCTGATGAGTTTGAGTGCCTAATTAGCCAAAGTAATCAAGGGTAAATTACTAATCTGTGGACGCTCTCACCAGATTATCACCGGATTAAATTTGACAAAGTCAACAACGAACGCACCAGCAAGGTTCTGCCCACGGTGAAAACCACCTGTTTTGCCTACTAATTACTGCCCGTCGCTGCCCGTCCTGAATGTAGCCTATCATAGCTACAGTAATCAGTCAATATATAATACCCCGCGCCTTATACTTTCTATATACACTTGTAAAATCATAGTCCGAGCCGTAAAATTGTTGACTTTCGATCCGATATACAGGTTGATCGTTGAATCGCACCGGCGCATCCATGTTTACTTGCCAATAAGCTTACTACTCTGCAAAGGGTGGGTAGATGGAATTCCAGGGCCAAAATGAACACCGGGGCGAAACTTTTTGTGAATCCATGTGAAAACATAAATCATTTATCTGTTTTGATATATACTCCTTAATTGTAAGTTTGATCAAAACCGAGACCACATTCAAGGGCTATGCAGACTGTCCATGTACGCACACACAGGCAACCAACGGTGAATATCAGCGTCAGCGGCATAACTATCGGGTCGTAAATCGATCGGCGGTTTGGGGGCCCTGGACTATGATTTTATAAGTTTATATCACAAACAAATGTTGTGGAATATTAAGATATCGACCTATTACTGTATTGAAAAGGCCAATTTCGTGACGGGCATTGCTAGAAGAATGACGGGCAGGGACGGCAGTAATTAGTAGGACCGCACTGACACAAACTGGTTTGACAAGCATATAATTCAGGTTTTGTTCAGTGTTGTTACCATTTGTCCGTGGTGGAAAACATTGACGGAAAACCAGAGAAAACGGTTCCGCTCCGAGAACAGCCCCGAGACGGGGACGGCCACACTTGTGGTGTTGTTTGTACCATTGTGCGTTTGAAGCCCTCGTGTTATCTACAGTTATTACCTTCAAGGTGACAGGCTTACTATAAAAGTTCAGTGATCATGGCACTGAGTGTGTTACATTTCATGATGTAAATCACGCAATGTTTTTTTTTTTACATATATCGCAAGGATTAGTTTTCGCTTTCTTTTGCCCTCGCGAAGTTTGCGAAAATTTCTCGCTCTGAAAAAAATTCCAGCCACAGTATCATTGAACCCACTCATTTTTTCTGGGTGACCTGTGACCAAATGTACGTAATAGTGAAGTCGATCATGCGGGGAAATAAAGGAGTATTAAAAGCAAAGTTCTATTCGTCTATGTCCGTTCATTGTCAAAAGTCAAGGCAAAATGGTGATCCTGAATGATTTCATGACCATTGGGCGATAGAACTTTAATTTACTCTGCAGTGCGCCTGTTCGATACACAAACATTACAACACTTTGTCAGGGTAGGTATTAAATTTGGTCTGGCCGAGAAAAAAAAGGCATACAAGACCATAGTCCAAGTTTTAGAAAAACTAACTGGGACACGAACGGGATTCGTGAATCAAATTTGTTGAGCTTTACAAGTTGTCTGGTTCACGGCTTATTGTGCACAGGCCGCGTCTTTGCCCTTGCCATCATGTCATTGAACTTGAAAATGGACGCATCAATTTAAACGATTTCTTTTTATGAATGTTCTATAAGTTCATAATCAAACACCGATCTTTGTCGGCACGCTCAACATGAGAAGAAAAACTGCCGAAGTGACGATCGGTTTCGGAGCACCCAATAAAATTTCCACAAATTAACAAGTGTGTGTCATTTGTTTGGACAAGTGTGCGTAACTTTCCACATTCTATTGTGGTCACCGTGAAGGCGTTGTCACGTAACTCGTCAACTGCCGAAACGCGGGTGCGCCCGGGGGGGGGGGGGTGTTGACATAGTACAGTAATAGAGTTAGTTCTGATTGGTCAAACAATGTTTAAAACAGTTCGTAATTGTAGGAGAGATATCAGTTTGGTCAGCACAACTATATCATCAACACCACCAGAATGCCTTCCAAGAAAGTAATCATCCGTGGCCTACTATCGCAGTGGGCGATCCCTTGGAGTTGGTGAAGTATTCGAGCTCACTAGAGACGCGGTCTGCCTGTACGACAGGAATGCCGTGTCTATTACATTAGGCGGCCTTAAAGTAGCCAGCCTAAAAGAGATGCTGCAAAGCTGATGGCAGAAATCATGGATGCACAGTTGCAAAATGGGAAGATCTTTTTGAAAGTCAAGAAGAGCGCGTTCTTCCATTCCCGAAGAAGTGGCGTTGCGCAAGAGTGCAACGTCGGCTTCTATGCTGACGAAAGGGTGGTTGGAGTGGTAGAAAATATCGTCAGTGCTTCAAATAAAAATAAAAATAAAGTCATCTGGCATTTTGAAATTTCTGTAGGCTCATATCGAAGTCGGGCGATTCCATGGCTCTTTGGGGCAATTAAGTGTACGTCGAGCTTAAGGAATGTGGTTACATTCGCGATGTTTTATTCGAAATCATTTATTCTAGGGCAAATGCACACAATTTATGCCGTTGGAAATACTGGCCGCTCATAAACAAGACAATAAACTCAATATGTGTGCATCTTTACTTTTATTGTCAAAGTGCCAACGACACCTACAAAATACAGAATAGTTCAGTCCAGGTATTTGCAACTCTGCCATCAGACTGGTCAACCGAAAATCAACCATAGGTGTCTTTTGGCACGCGTATACGCCAGACACCTAGGCGACGGTAATCCGCACCACTTATCACTATCTTGAAGGTACTCCTCCCCTATACCACTGGCTATCCCGCCCTCAAGGCAATACGTCATTCGACCAAGCATTGTTATTGTAATTTCCTGCATAAAATTAACAGCGAGGTCAACCGGTCAAACTCTCTTGGCATTTTCTCTCATGTACCTCAAAATTTCTGAGTTTTTCCAAGTTTTCTATGAATAAAACCAATTACAGACTAAAAAAGTGTATCACACTGTCGTAAGTGTAAAGTGGTATGTAAATTCAAACACTTTCACATCATTTTAGGTTTCCTGCCATTTGCAAAAACTAATCATGTGACAGAGATTAAATAAAGACAACAGCAAAATGTTTGCCATCAAGTGATGTGCATTCAAGTAAATGGCATCATGTTTGTTTACTTGATCACAATTATGTGTACAGGAAATAATGCCTTTTTGTACTTTTCTATGAAGGTGCCATTTTATGAGTGTGGCACCCTATGCATAGGCATGGTCCAAATCAGTGAGCAGTGATACTTCTATACATTTCCTTCAGTTAGCACATTTACACAAACCAGTTTGGGGTTCGAAATTAAAATCATGAAAATATTGCTTAAAATTCATAGCTATTGGGCCTTTAAATTTCAATATTTATTTTCAAGTGTATAGTAATTAGGCCTCCCAGAGATAAGGTGGCGTTTAAAGAGGGTGTTTTTTTTTAAATTATTAAATGGTAAATTCAGCTGATCATCTTTGAATTTGTGTTTTGAGATGTTCAAAGTAACTTCAGAGACCTTCAATGCAGATATGCCATCTTTCCTCAGATCATATGCATTTATTTTATCACCAAAATTACACTCAGTGCCCAAGGTATATACATTTGAACATATGTACAATTATTATGTCCCAACTTATAATGATTATCTAATATGGCAAAATACCCTCATAATTACTGAACCGGGTTCCTTAGGGACCGTTCAGTTTTTACGGCCGGGGGAGTATGTCAAATTACCCGCACGGTTTGGATTTGAACTCCGGTACGCAGCGCACTGTATTCGTGTAGCAGAGATGCCAGTGCACAAACTTCCCAGCTACAACCATGCGATTCGTCTGTTAAGACAACTGTAAGGCAATTTTTAACGTCATTTCCATAGACAACTCATGTCCATGGACATTGTATAAAGTAAACTTTATTGGAGTGGGCTGCCAAAGGCGGGCGCCTGTTAAGAGGGTCACGGGCAATTATATAAAGTTAATTTTTTATAGTTTCGGCGGCCCACCGGTAAAGAGGGTAGATCATGGCAATTGCATGAAGTAAAATTTTCCTTCAGACATTCCTTGTTACTTTTCAAGCATTCAACATCTGTATCCCACCCGGTCGAAACACAAGGGAAATCTTCTCATCCCTAAATATACCACTAATATAGGACAGTGTTCAATGAAATACTCTGGTGTTACACTCTGGAACCAAATCCCAGAAAGTATAAGATCCTTGAGATCTAAGTCAAAAGTTAAAAGAGACCTGAAACGTCATCTCTTGTTTATATGACAGGTTTTCTTCTCTTTCATGTATATTTTCTACGACAAAGTTTTATAATTTATGTACTTACATCGACATAGAATTTATTTCTAATATCGAGGATAGGTCACAATGTTCAACATGACGCCCTATGGCAAAATGATAGATTCAGCAATTGTGAATGGTAGGAGGCTGGACTCGATTAGTATGATACTATTTTCTAGTTCCTACCCAATTTACTAATCCTTAATTTGTCTGTATTTTTCTTTTCTTTTCTGTTCTATTGGGAAATAAAATATCCCTATCCTTAAACCTAATTGGAGTGGGCCACCAAAGGCGTCACCCGGTTAAGAGGGTCATGGGCTATTACATAAAGTCAATTTAATGAATTCAGCGGCCCGCCGGTAAAGAGGGTCGATCATGGCCATTGCATGAAGTAAACCTAAATGGAGTGGGCCGCCAAAGGCATCTGCCCGTTAAGAGGTCATGGGCCATTACGTAAAGTCAATTTATTGTAGTGGGCCACCAAAGGCGGCCCGCCGGTAAAGAGGGTCGATCATGGCCATGGCATTTATTGAACTTTATCGTAGGTATTATGTTTTGAAAATGTGGTGACCCCCCTTTCTACCAGTGAAAAAGTGATGACCCCCCTTTGCGGATTCCAAAATTACGATGACATCCCCCGGGATTTTGCCCCCTCCGGTCGTAAAACCTGAACGGTCCCTTATCTGGTTCCAAAAATGATCACCGTTTACACTCGCATGTTCATCACACACATTTTCTTCTAAAGTACACACAAAATGTGTTGATAAGACAAACATCAACGTTGCCGACTCATTTAAAGGCAGGGGGAGCCTATAAATACCCCCTATCTCCCTGGGGATTCATAATCCAACATGAGTGGCACATGGTAACAAAGTCAACGAATGCTCCCGAAAATCTGGATCTTTCAACAACCATGGTGTAAATTAAAGCACTGTTCCAACATATTACGTTTTGTGAATACTGTGGCATCACCCTGTTGGCGAAATTCTCTCATTTTTTCCATTTTAAGTTGATTTTTTATGCCAAAACTGCTTCGATGCTGTGTTTGAAGCGTCCAACGAACAATAGATGAAAGCATTCAAACAGCTGCCAATCACGAGGGGACGCGCAAAGGTGCAAACGATCAAACATTTGTTGTGTACATCGGATCGATTACGATGTCAACAATGAATAACGATTCTTACTACTGAACGAAAAAACTTGACCAACGGTTACTGAACACGCGCCTCAATGAATTCAGACACAAACGGACTACTTCATGGTTTCAAGCAGATTGCCTCTCCCTTTTTGTTCGTTGATATGTGTACTGTAGCTATGTGTACCTGTAGGCCTATGAATGGGTGATGTTTTTGTTGACCTGCAGTACGATATTTTACGATAGATCGCCTTTGGAAGTATGTTGTGGCATAGCCCTGCGTACGATGACGTGTATTCCCGGCGTTATACGGCCTCCCACCACAGCTCTGCTGATTACCATGGACAAAACCGGCAACATGCGGATCCAATTTGGACGGAGCACGAAAAAACTACTTTCTAACTGTTTTCCGCCGAAATCAACTCGATTCCGATCTACATGTATGCAGCCTACCCAAACCACTCAACTGCTCACAGACTGCGGAAAAAAATGCTCTCGTGACATCCAAAACCGTTGTTGCTCACGATGCACGGTCAATGGCTCATGCAGTGGACGGGCATTGGATACGTTCATGCCACTATTACATGTATACAGGTGCCCATGAGCTTCATTATTTCCTGTCGGGTCGGGGCGATGAAACTAAATCGTGATTGATTCATCTCTGTCGGATTTGACAAAAAAGAGACACTTGACATAGATTATGGCATCAAATGTTGACCGTTCAGACTGAAACATGATAAAAGGTCTGAAGATCGCCGTGATCGGTGATGTCGTTCTTCTCTATACGTTTTTCTGAGCTAGTTTTTTACTAAATTGTTCGAGTATTAGCTTACGTTTTTTGAAAACTTAATCAACTTTTCTTTCCCAACCAGGGCACAACATTACCTTTTTACTTTCATGGTAACCTAGGATGAATTAAATCGTAGATTAATAGACTCTTATGTTCTTCCTCGATTGTCTGTGACTGATTTTGCTATCTCCATATCGATATTGCGTTCGCACTCGGGTGTCTTGAAACTTACGTCATTCACTGAAATAGTTTTCGGACAAATTCAAGAAATTCAACAACTACTAATGAATAGTCGGCAAAATTACAGAGACTAGCAATAATAATTATGGTCATTTTACCGTCTTTTTACCATTTTTGCCGTCTTTAGATAAGCGGACTCGTTTGACGGAAGCAGTATATAACGATCTGAGTTCCCATATTTTACCCTACCGTGTGAGTGTAGTATTCAAATGAGTGAGATCATAATCTTACGCTGTTCCGAGTGGTCTGGAGATTTTTTATAATATACAATAAATTGACCTTACAAAATTATTGTTTTACATTGCTTGGATATTGATACTTTTTCCGTACGTTTTGACTGGTGATTTGAAGTCTTTTGATTCTCCATTGGCAGCAGCACATGTACGGTTACAACCGCCATGTGATGACCAGAGTGTGATTGTAAAGTTGTCGGGAAGTTGTTCAGAAGAAAAATCATTTTGTATTTAGAGGCTTCAGTTCGGGATTTTTCAAGATAAACAAATCATTATACATTTCCTACGTCTTTGAAACGGGGATTACGGTAGTAGTAAGATTTTATTGACCTCCAGGACAAAATAAGAATTTTACACCCATTTTATTCATTTATCTACATGGAGCGAAGGAAAAATTAACCATCCATGTAACTAAAGTATAACCCTGACCTATATACGAACTCACGCACGCGCAACAGTGCATTGTCCTGAACTAAGCGGGGAAATTCCCTGCTGAGCATGTTTATACACGTTCCGAAGGTGTACGGGAAATTCCGTGTGAGTCATCACCATCAAACTAGCCTATATAAAGGGACTTTTACACCCGTTGTCAGTCCGGCCGGCCGGTCGCGGAGTCTAGCTGATGTTGAACACGAAGTTCCTATCGGTGCGAACTTGTTCACCCGATAGATAAAATTTTAGTAATTTCCTCTGAACTTAAAATATGACGAAAGACCATTACTTCAAACAAAATGAGTCGTTTCAGATGAATGGTACTGATATCTAAAGTGTTACACTTTTATCTCTACGTACAAATGTAGTTCCTAAGTCGTTCTCTATTCTATTCCCACCAACAAAACATTCAATACTCATTTCCCCTCCCCGATCTTTATCAATACTTGATAATATCACAAGTTGTTCTGTTATCTGTTTTCATAGCATAATATCCAACCAAATCGTCAAATTCATCTCCAGTAGCTAACTTTACACATCTAATGAGAACTGTACCATGTTGAAGTATTTTCATATTATCAGTCATCTGTTGATTTACAGTCTGTAAAGTTAATTCAGCTGCCTCATCACTGACACTTTTAAGACCCAGTTTCTTTAAAGTTGTGTCCCAAAATAATCTAACTGGAACTCCGCTAGCTGTATACGAGCAATAATTCTCCCCCTCGTTTATCCACCTTCTTAGTGTATTATCTGCCTCATTATTGTATTAAGAGGACTAATTTTAAGATGAATTGGTATACCAAGAAGTGCAATGTATGGATTTGTAGGAGTAAGCCAACTACGAAAATCTAACAATTTATATTTGTTTACATTGCTATCAAAATAAATCACATTCGGAGTTCCTGGTGGTTCAGCAACACCTCCTGCAATTTCACTATCCAATATATCTAAGATGTTACGCGGCACATTATAAGGCATGAATTTCTGACTATCCCCATCCCATGTCAGAGCAAAAGGAGTAGGATCATTCGAAGCCTTTGTGGCGTCAATTACAGTTTCATCAATGTCTTTAAGTTCGGAAAATTCTACAGCATGCTCGTGGGATTGCACCGCGGCATTGGCTAAAACGAAATATTTTTCGCGGTCTTTATAACGAAGGACGTAATCCTTATTATGATTAGCAGCCATCTTAGTATTATTGTTAACTTTAACATCACTCAGATCTTCAAGCTCAAGATTTTGCATACGAATTGTACCTAGACCGAAGCCACTTGGATCAGACATACTCCGTAGGGACCTATATACAGTGAAAATTAAAATAATACCTTGTAATATACAATACACAGTCATGGCTTCAGCTATAGGAATGACAGTTCTCGGTGCTGTATTAAATGCAACGGCATTCACAGGAGGAAATATTATCGGACAAAAGCTTTCTGGGAATGGTGAGGCTCTTATTGAAGAGAAAGTTCGACATGATAAAGCATTAGAAAAATTTGAACATGATCGCAACGTCTGGTCAGAAAAAAGATTACTACAGGCTGACTGGGAAAGAGAAAATCAAGCAAAGGACGCACATGCTGCGGCAGAATTAAGAGATACAGATGCAGAAATCCTGGAAGAAGCAGAAGCGGTGCAAAGCAACTCTACGTCAAGCTGTTCCGAAGGGGCAGTTCAATTCTCAGATTATTACCAGCCCAGTCCTGAGCAAAAGAAATATGAGATGATCTATATTGCTGGAGGATTGGTCGTGGGATGGTTTATCTTCCGATAGGGTTACACCGGCCCCGCTTCAGAACGACTACAGCAATTCAATACAAAAGCTAATTGGCCAGTTATTGAAATCGATCATGTTACCATCCTGATCTGTTATCCAGATACGCATTGAATTCATGTAATCTCCCCCTTTTCTCAATGGCATAGAAATTGCTCCGTTTTAAAATCGTAAGTAACCTTTTCACTTATTTCTCTCGTATCCCGGATGGGAAGTATTTGTAAACAGTTCGATACTTTCCCCTGTATGTATCCTCCGGAGGCACCCGAACCAAATGAAACATAATTTCCAGTAACATCGACTACATCTGAATGAACTATATATTTAGTGACTGTTAAGAAATCCACTTTCTTCGGACTAATAGTACTTTTTATAACTGGGTTGTCCTCAGGTTTATCTGAAAACCAACGACGTTGGCGAAGCTACCTGTGGCATTGAAATAGACTTTAATATCTTTAGCCAAAGTTAGATAAACATGGTTTGTCGGCAGATGTTTTTCAAAATTAATTTTTGCTTCAACCCGATTGCTTTGTTTAACGTATCGATATTGTAGTTACCTGGACGTATTGATTTAGTCTTCTTCGGTTGGTCACCTTCTTGATATTTTATTACATTATTCGTCGATGTTATGTTATGCCATGAATTATATAGTCCGCACTCTAGCAGTCTTATCTTCGTAAACTGTGTCGTGTCAATACAAGGGTAAAAATTAACAGTGACTGGTTCACCTGTTTGGCTTTCAATCCAAATGATCATCGTTGTACGTTGTATGTATATATTACTAAGTATAAATGTTCGATGAATATTATTATATTCCGAAGGTGCCATTACGAAGTATAAGGTTCTGCAGGAATAATATTTTTCTGTTCAAGGAGATCTTTGGTTGCTACCGCGGCAGCAGTCGCACCACCTAATTTTGCCAATCGAGTCAAATTTGGACGACTTGGATCGCCAACCTCTATTTTCAGAAATTTGCTGGAGATCATAAGATATCCCATCGCAAGTCCTGCGATTACAATACCATCGTACATTGTGTTTACAACTGTTTTAATATCCATGATTGCTGACTAGTATATAAAATAAAAATAAAAATAAAAAATATGGGGAGTTAATCCATCTCATACAATGTAGAGGAGCTGGGAACACCCCCCTCCCCCTCCCCCCTCCCCCTCCCCTCCTCTCGGAACCCCTGTCGGAACTGTTCCGGATGGAGCTGCTACGTGCTCTGTTTTTTTCGCTTTCTGTGGAGGATCTTTCCGGACGGAACAGGGGGTATGTCGAGCACGCCCCCAATATAGCCCTAATGCAGTCAATGAAACTCCCACAATTCCTAAAACAAGATAACATTTATTATACCAGCGTGAATTATTATCACACTGTTCTTTCATTGTAGGCGGTAGGTCTGCTACCGCATCATTCCCCTCCCCCCCTCCCTCCCCCTCCATTGCTTTTAGTTTCTTCTCCTTGTTTTTCCTGTTCCATTCCGCTAATTTCTTGCCCGCAGCAACTCTCCCTGGATGCTTCGGCGGTAACGTCACTTTCTCTATGTTGCGCTGTGGCGTAGGAGGTGTCGGTGTCGGTGACGGAGTCGGCGGGGCCCCTGACGGAGTCCCTGGCGGAGCCGTTTGCTGAGTCGGCGAAGTTGAATCCATTTATTTCAGGTACTATATTAAACCCGATTTTTTTAAAATTTAAATGTTTACCCGTAATTAAACCGGTGGAAATTAGAGCAATCAGGGGCCCCCATGTGTACGCTATCCGTCCTGATAATCGTTTTATTTCACTGTTTAGAATAAAATCCTTTTTAAGATCAGTGGCATAGTTATCTCGATCATCGATTGGAACTACCTGACTTATTGCCGGGCCCCTAGATCTATGAAACTTTGAGTGATGGTATCACTTATAAGAGAACTGTATTTCGCTTCGTACATTTTGAAGGCTTTAACCACCGTTTCATCTTTCCATTTTTCTACGTCAGCAACTGTAATCTCCTTACCAAAAAATAACTTGCTTTGACCACTTGCGATGACACAGAGTATTTTTTCACGTTTCGTCTCTATTATGGATCGATTATTGTCCGACGCTGAGGTTGGCCCTTCGGAATGCGCTGCCATATTTGCCGCTGCCGATGACTTTATTAAATTCTCCATTGTTTGCAGTATGTTATCTATTCTTAGTAAAAAATAAAAAATTCGTTTAAACCTGAATCCGAAATAAAGTATTAACATAGTCTGGAATGTTAGTACCCCTAAGAAATCGTTCCGACAGTGATTCCGGGAAAATTCTCCTCCATTAAAATCTATCTGTATATAGAAACACGAATAATGAGTACAGACGCATTCCCAGTTGCTTTTCAATTAAATAAGACGAGCGTACCGACAGTACAGCATGCTGATACCCCCCCTTCCAAACCGAATGGAGGAATAAAACCTATTCTCATGGACTTAGAAATATATGTAACGCCGACAGATAAATTTACTTTTCATCCACGGGATATATTTAAAGATAACGTAATCACTCATCGATCAGCGAAAGAAAGTAATGTCTGGCTGGGCGGTCCAAACATGAAATATTGGGACCAGCAACTGAATTTCGCTGTATGGTGCAGCACTACTGGTTGTGGTATATCATTCGCCCATCTCTTTGGTTCCGAAGGGAAATTTCCTCCGCAAATACGATCATTCTGCCGTTTCCATGTATACTTTACAATACGTCGTATCCTTCACGAAATGGGCGTTGCACTTCCAGACGATACCCCCACCTTCAAAGCGGGCGACAATCCGTACAATCTCGTCCAATATGAACTTCTATGTACTGAATTTGGAAATATAAGTCCAACGAAGTCCGACTTTCGATATCGAAAAGGTCAAAATAAAGGTCTTGGTTATGGATATGAATATTACACTAATCGCGGGCCCGTTAGACAGCCAAAGCGATATACAACGGTCGGGATTTTTCCTATCCTCCGACGGAGGCGTTTTCTATACACATACCATTTTTGGAAAGAAAAAACATGTACTGTCCGACAAAGAACGACCGCACTACTATTTCTTCCGAAATGATGGATCGGAGGGACAATACAATAGTTTCATTCCTCTGAAGGGAGACTCGGGACTAACAAAGGCTGGCCTAGCCCGCCTCAATGAAAGCCTTGAAGCCTACGTATATTGCATACTCGGCGCACAAGCAAATATTCGCAGTACCATAGTGGGCGATACTGGCAGTGCACAGCAAGTAAGAAAAGAATTCGGTGTTCTCCTCGAAGATGAAATTCGTAATACCGACAAAGTAATCAGTTATAGGCGATATCAAGACACAATAATGAATACTGGTGTAAAACTTGATATGGCAGTCTCACCAAATTTACTTCTCTTACCGTCTGAGATGGTCATCCTTTCGGGCCCGGCAATCTCGGGTTATAATAATGAATTGCAATACGCAACAGAATCTATGTCCTTCGGGGTGAACGGTGATATAAACACGGAAGTTCGAGAAAGTGCTGTACACGAGATGGAAGGGTGGGGTCCGGATCCTGTGAAGTGGCAGGACGAGCCCGGAGAGTCACCTCACAATGACACGACTCGGATTCGGTCCCCTCCCCTCCCCTCCCCGGAACGGGCAGCAGCCGTGACCAGCGTAGACCCTATTCACGAATATGGTAAAATTGGTTTGTTATCTTTAGCAATATTCATTACTATTGTAGGTACTGGAATAAAGTCACTAACTATATAGATCCAGAGGAAATGTCAATATACGTAACCCCACCATTCAACATGATTATAACTGGACCGACATATTCTGGCAAAACAGAATTTATGTTGGACCTCCTCACCGGTCCGTACTTAAGGAAATTCGAATTGTGATATTCATTTGCCCAACATTCATGAATAATAAAGCGTATAATAGAAGATTCATTTTCACCGATGATAATGTGTTTATATTTCCAGTCGGACTCGATGCAGTGGATGATACATTAACCTACGTGCATAAAGAATGGGCTGGAACGAACACTTTAATAATCCTCGACGACTGCGCCTCGTCCAAAGATATGAAGAAGCGCAGTAAGAGTGTTTAGTCCAACTTGGTTTCAGCGCAAGGCACGACGGATTATCTGTCTGGGTTCTGACTCAACAATATACTAGTATTAGTAAACCATTCAGGGAAAACATACAGATGTTAGTACTATTTTACACACCGAACAAGATAGACAACAAAACTATTATAAAAGAATATGGAATGGAGGTGTCAGAACGGGAAGCCGTGGGCCTAATCAAGCAATTGAAAAGTAGGCCATTCAGTAAACTAGTATTTCGTTTACGGAATCCGTACGACATAAAATTTTCGTATAATATAACAATTATGGAAGCTGAAGGTACTCTTAGAGAATTATATTACAACCCGAAAACTGGTTTGGAGGTGTACAAAAATTGTATGACGCAGCACGGGCCAGCGGACTCCACGTCACTAAGAAAGAGGTGAAGGACTGGTTAAAAAACTCAGCTAACTTATAATCTACATAAACCGGTACCTCGTTCTCATGCTACGGGCGGCCGACGCGTTTTTGTAACATCGATAGACTCACAGTGGCAAGCAGACCTTGTGGAATTCCCTGCAGCATTCGCAAAAGAGAATCATAACATTCGATACATGCTAACAGTAATCGATGTACTCAGTAAATATGCCTGGGCTAGGCCAATACAGTCAAAAACGGCCGATGACACTCTGAAGGCACTACAAGATGTGATTAAGAAATCTGGGAGAAGACCCGACAAACTTCAGACAGATGAGGGGCGGGAATTACTAATCAGAAAATGCAGGGGTGGCTCCAGGAGTCAGGCATTCATTGGTTTCACACCTACAGTGATAAAAAAGCTAGCGTCGTTGAACGTTTTAATCGGACCCTCAAGACGATGATGTGGAAATACTTTACATACAGACAGACACGTGAATGGCTTTCTATTCTACCCCACCTTCTTGAGAATTACAATAACACTGTACACGGAAGTATCAAAATGAAACCCAGGGACGTAACAGAGGAGAACGATTGGCAGGCATTTTATACACTATTCGGTCCTGAGTTGGCAGCCGGGGGAGCCAACCCTGAATTCAAGCCGGGAGAACGAGTCCGAATTACAAAATACAAGACCACTTTCAAGAAAGGATATTTACCAAATTGGACAGAGGAGATTTTCGTAGTTTCAAAAGTTGTGTACGCAGCTGGCTTGGGAACACACCAGTTTACAAAATAAAAGATCTGAATGGAGAGGAAATACTCCGCACTTTCTATTCTGATGAACTTCAGAGCACACCTTCAGAACGCAACGAGCTGTACAGAGTAGAACGAATTTTGAAGACGAAAAAAATTAGAGGAAAGAAATATTATCTGATAAAATGGAAAGGTTATCCAGAAAGTTTCAATAGTTGGGAGCCAGAGGAAAATGTTATTAGAACTTTGTAAGTTCCTGTCCATGGTACTTGTCAAGTACTACGTAAGTTCCTGTCCATGGTACTTGTCAAGTACTACGTAAGTACTAACGTAAGTATTTACGAAAGTTATTCAATAAGTACCATGGAAAAAGTCTTAATTTCTTGAAAGCCGAAAGTGTCAGTTTACCACCCCACTTCCACCCCCCACCTGGCCAAGTATTTATCATGTACTGTCGTAAGTAATGTTCACTTACTGCATCTTTTTCGGCCGTATGTGGATGAGGTGGTACCCCCTCAGTTCCTCCGGAGGCACATATTAAGTTTGCAAGATCTTCAAAACGACTTCTCATGTTGCCATAGTCCGTTCTTTCGAGTCCCCCTTTTTCAGCTTTATCTATAAGTTCTGGTTGAAGTATAATGTAACACAACTGACATGAGCCATAGACAAGTAACTTCAAAGTCCGGTGTTACAGAACCGTAGGGTTTCATAATGTCAAGTGCTCGTAGGTCAAACGAAGCATTATAAGCACACACAGATTCACAAGCGTTAAGAAGTTTGTGTAGGTTCTTTAGTGAGACTCGAGGTTGTTCTAGTTGTTCTTGACCAGGTGGGAAGTACGCTTTTTCAAGTTCCTCTCCTTGAAACCGTCTATTAAAAATCCCTGGCTGCCGCCGCTCCATGCAATTCCAAAGTCAAAAGCTCGTGGATATTCTACTGGTCCGACTGTCTCGGTATCAATTGTTGGATTAAGTATATTCTTGAGAACGAGGGGGGTAAGAGCGTTCCGAATTACCAAACATGGAAGTCTGTAGTCGTGGCAAATTTCTAAGAAAGTCTGTTTGAACTTATTGTGAATCTCTTCTAGTTCTTCTAAGGCGGTATTTCGTACGACCTGGCTCGAGTCAACACATTCGCCTGCAATAATCCCAAGGCATATCTTTGAATATGATAATGAAACTGGGTAAATGGTCAAATGCTCTAGAAACAATCTTTTTTTCTTCCCACTCCATGGAAACGCCCCGGATTCGAGAAAAAGTCAGATGTTGAATTATGGAAGAGTCACAAATAATGTAGTGTTCTGAAGGGGAGGCCTTCCTCCCAGCCTGACATTGTAAACTAAGCGTATGTTCTATAAACTGGTTCTGAAAATCGGCAATCGAAACGTGGCGCCCATTATAAAAGTCGGCAATGTTGCTGGAAAAACTAGTGTCAAATTCTGGTACGTGACACGGATCCAAATTTATTGCATCGTAACTCTTACCACTTCCAGTTGGTCCATTTATGAATATGTATGACATTTTGGGGATACTATATCATAGAAAAAATTTTTTTAAATTATTTTTATTAAGATATATACGATAATACAATGACAATCCTTTCTATTTCAGATGCAATAAAAATACTTGAAACCGGAGAAAACATCAAAATTGATGATGGAGGCAAATTAGTATTTGGTGAATATGTAGATCCTTTCATATACGTAGACAGTGAGCTAGAAGTAGTTTTCAACATCGGACCTAAATATGGTTCTAAAGATCCAGCTACATGTGATGGGGTGTGTGTCCGTTGGCAACCGAGTCTTCAAAAGTTTACTGATTTAATAGTATTCCGTACCTTAGGTGAAAGTTTCGATGCAAGCACTGCTAAAAGTTATGCTGCAAGCCTGGCCGCTCACTCCAAGAATACTACCGGATTTTACAATCCATCTAAAGTTTATCAGAAGCGAGGTAGCGGGGCGCAGCCAGTTGCGTATTTTAAATTTCGGTTTAAAAGAGGAGCTTCCAATTTCGCTACATGTATGATATGGTTCAAGAAATTGACTGTGCTTTTAAAGCAGTGAGCCCATTGCCAGTCCGAGAAAATCCTGCTATTGTACCTCGTAATATCAGGAAAGGTAGTAAGATAGAATTCTTAGCATTTAAACCGCGATTAAATAAACGTGCTCTTTCTTTCACTGTTGAGAGATTAATATTTTGTGCTGCGCCTAATAAACCAGAAATTCAAGATGCGGAAGAACTAGTCGACTTAGAAAGATTAGGCGAGATATATAAACAAATAAATGCTGCCAAAAATATTATAGTGGATTTTGATGAATTAGAATAGATATTTCTTTTAAGAAAATTTTTTATGATATATATAGGACAGTACAATGGATCCAATCGTGAATGAATATAAGATAAACCAATTGGTCGATATACTTGACCTCGATTTAAATAGAGGGCTAGACACTCAGAATTATCTGTATACCATGACTCACACAGATTTAACAGATTCTTCAGGTAAAGGTTTACTCTAGAAAATCCCTTCGGTAAAAAACCATGGATAGATTTCAATGATCTTAGAGAAGAATTGGTGAATAAATGGGAGAAGGTGCCGCCGCAGTTTATTCCAAGGAGACTTACTGTGCATTACAGCATAAAAAAACGGCGCTTACGGAGGGCATTCCAAGGTGTATTTATAGAAAAAGATTTTTCCTCCGAAGTCAAGCGAGTCGAGGATATCGCGCAGATTGATATTGAAGGTATGGCCAAAGAAAGAAAGATGTACCGTGTTTTTACAGAAATGGAAGTCAAATTCAAAAATCCAAAAGATCAAAGTGTGCAAAATCGTACACACTATGTTAACTATAAGGGGGTATATACACAAAAGATAAGGGAGGGGAGGCAGTGAAAGAACAATTAGTAAAAGACTACAAAGAATGGCTTGATAAAGCTGAAGCTGTTGAGGGCTCTGGTCTAGTTCTCGAGGAGATACTTAATTTTAAAGTAAGACTGGTAGAATTACTACTTGGGGCTGGCCCCGGCCCCCAACTGCCGGAATGGTTGAAAAATAAGAAATGTGTGAGCGATCTGGTCCTACTCAGAGGCGCCGAGGACTGCTTCCAGTATGCCGTCGTAGCAAGTTTAAAGTTAGCCGACCCCGAGTTTCGTAAAAAGAAGGCTGGTAATACCAGAAAAAATTGGAATACGTACTCTCCATTTATAACCGATTACTGTTGGGAAGGTATTCCTTTCCTACACCCGCCGATCTGACTGTGTTCAGGTGCTTCGAGCAGCAAAATCCAGGCATCAGACTCAAAGTATTTCAGATCTACGAGTCCGATCCCGATCCGTCCGGTATAACTGTGTTTTATAGTGCCACTGTCGGAACGGAAGGTGGAACGGTGCAGACAGCGAAAATTTTACTAATAGTCGGCGAAGACGGCAGGGCCCACTTCGTACCAATTACTGCGGAAAATCGCCTCCTTAATTCTAATAAAAATCGTAAGAATGTGCACAGACGGAAGTGTATTTGCCTGGTTGTGGAAAAGGATTTGCGTCAACAGGAGAGTTGAAAGAACATGAGAATTATTGTGGAACAGACACTGCCCAGCCAGGTTTTCCTAAGGAAGTATGTCAATTCGAAGGACATCGGAAGAAGGTGGTGTCCCCCTACGTCGTCTACGCAGATACTGAAGCAATTATTGAGCGGGGCACTGGCCGACACATTCCAATTTGTCTTTCGTATGTTATGGTGGAACGGTGGGGCGAAGGGCGACCACCCACTGTTTATGGTAAAAGAACATTCACGGGGCTCTCCTGTGTTACAGACTTTCTGAAGGATATGAAAGAACGGGCTGAGGATTATTCGAAATCGTATTATTTGAAAATAAAACCAATGAAAGATCCTTCTAATTACGGCAATCCAGTCTGTATTGCATGTGGAGAGCCGGCAGGATACCAAGACGGTGATGATACTTTTTATTGTGAAAAGTGCCGTCCGTCGAGAACCATTCCTATCTACTTTCACAACCTCAAGGGATACGATGGTTCTTTTATTTTGAAAAAGTTACATGAAATCGACGCCGGAGGGGGATCAGAGCCTAAAATCATAGCTAAGACGGGCAATGGTGGAATTATGGGTCTCTCGAAAACATTTATTTTTCACGCCTCAATTGTTGTCGATGGGGAGATGGAGATAAAGAGACGCCACTTTTCTATAAAGTTTATGGATAGTGCTCAGTTGATGTCTGGGTCGCTCGCGAAGTTGGCAAAGACTGTGCCGGACCACGGATGGGCGGCGGTGCCACTTTCGTACCCGGACATTCAAAGAGCGAAAGGTTTCTTTCCGTATGAATATTTAGATTCTCCAGAGCGATTGGAAGAAGAGGAGCTACCACCGAGACACAAATTTTATAGCGAATTGACGGAAGAGGGGATTTCAGAATCTGATTATGAGCATGCATTGAAGGTGTGGGATGAAGTGGGATGTAAGACGATTAAAGATTATATGGAATTCTATTGTGAGACGGACGTTCTCCTTCTTGCAAATATATTCGAAAATTTCCGCGACACATGTTTAGAAGCGTACAAGTTAGATCCGGCCCATTACATGTCGGCGCCCGGCTTGACATGGGATGCTATGTTACTTTACACGGGTAATAAATTTGGGCTCATTCAAGATGCTGAGCAGATGAATTTCGTACAGAGGGGAATTCGAGGCGGTATCAGCCAGTGTAATATTCATTATTTACAGACAAATCATCCGGCCGTCGCCGGCGGAGCTGGCGGGAATTACGATCCAGAGAAGCCAGTGACCGAAATAAAATATCTCGATGCAAACAATCTCTACGGCTGGGCAATGAGTCAGGCAATGCCTACGGGCGGACTTCATTGGATGACGATGGAAGAGTGGGAATGGGAAGGCGGAGCCGGCGGAGCGTGGGGACCTGGTTCCACCTTTCCACCAAGTTTTCTAGAAGTAGACTTAGAATACCCAGCCGAATTACATGAAGAACACAGCGATTTGCCATTAGCACCGCATCACTATGAATTTCCGAGGCAGGGCGGTCGACTGATTACAAGTGTGATGGATAGAGAGTCCTATGTCTTACACTACAAGTTGCTGGAATTCTATCTTCGGATGGGAATGCGGTTGAAAAGATTTATCGGGTGCTTGCTTTCGATGAGGCTCCATGTCTCGCGAAATATATAGACTTTAACACTAAAATGAGGGCAAAGGGAGGACAGATTTCGAAAAGAATTTCTATAAGCTGATGAATAATGCAATGTTCGGTAAGACAATAGAAGATGTTCGAAAGTACAGAGACTTTAAATTTGTTTCGGACTGGAACGGCACGGATAGTGGACGTAAAAAGATTCAGAAGTATAATCCAAAGATGAAACATATAACTTTCATAACTTCCGAAGAGGATGGCGATTCCTGCGACAGTGCCCTACTGGAACTGAAAACGGATGAGCATAGATATGTAAAACCAGTTTTCATTGGCGCCGCAGTACTGGAACTTTCTAAGCTGCTTATGTATGAGACGCATTACAATTACTTTCGGGTCAAGTTCCCTGGAATACGATTAGCCTACATGGATACTGACAGTTTTGTTTACAGTGTGCCAATACCCTCCCCGGACCCGGACGTAACTTTCAATGATATAGTCCGAGAAGATGTTGAAAAGAATGGTGAGAAGTCTATATATGATACTAGTGGGATGAGCGGTCCCATGGTGGCCCCCAACTTTCCGAAGATTAATAAAAAAGTGATAGGTAAATTTAAAGATGAGTTGAATGGTGAACCTATTCTTGATTTTGTCGGCATACGCTCGAAAGTGTATGCTTTTCGAACTCCAACTTCGGAGACGAAAAAAAATAAAGGGTGAAAGATGTTTGTGTTAGAAACATTTGAACTTTGAAGATTATAAAGATCTGTTTGAAACTGGGAAGGAGCCCGAGCCGGCACAGTTTGTACAGTTTGTACGGAAAAAGGCTGGAGAAATCCGTAGTGAAAAGCGCAGTAAAATTATGATGGCGCCAAATGATATCAAACGTGTGCAGTTATATAATCCAGACACGGGCGAATGGCTGGCAGAAACATGGCCGATAGGACGGACGACGGGTCATGGTTTAAAATTGTAAAGACATTAATCTACTATTTTCAATAGAGACCAGGGCATCACTGATAACATAAATGTGGCAAATATATTATCATTGTGAGCGTCATCGCCACCCCACGCGGTATCTTTCTTCAGGATCTCAAGTTGAATTCCGTCCTTTGTGTTCATTACTTTTAAACCATTTCCATGAAACTCAATATCTTTAAAACTACGCAGATCGATAAACAGACAGAATTTATTCTTCAAATAATCGGCCTCATCTATATCAATTTCACACCAATCTTTATCTTCAGCAAAATACCGTCGCACCTCTCGCCAAAATTGTCTTGGTATCATCTTCTGAGCGTACACTTTATTTGCAATGCCTTCAATCATTACAGACACAGATTCAATGGAGGGGTTAAAGAAAAGTTCACTGTTCAGTTCTGACTGATTCTGATTTTTAGTGAAGAGTATAGCGATACCTCTAATGCTACGTCGTGGTACATTTATATTTTCATTGATAACCGTGTCCGATTCTTTGAATGGGATTGTTCTAAAATAATGTATATGCTCGTAAAGGTAACTTTTTCCACTGTTGTAATAACCAGCAGTTGACCCCGCGAGTTTGAGGTCAGAAATTGTCTCGTATTCCATTTGAATGTTTTTAATTTATAATTGGTTGTAATAAACTGATTACTGACAAGTAATTGGGGGGCGGGTGCCAACGTAATTTCCCATTCGATATGACTCCCTAACGCTGATGGATATGCAACTCCATGGCCTGTTATGAGGGGGTGAGTGAGACGAATAGCATATTTTGTTTTATATGTGTCGAAAAGTAAATTATCGCCCACGACGGCAGCATCTGCATCGGTCGCACCGCTTCTTAATTTTCTTAGATTTTCGTTCTGAATTCCGTACAGTGTCATGTTCGTTCTCTCCTTTTTATGTTTGAAGAGATCGCGATAACATTCAATAAGGTTATATTTATTCAAATCGAAAAGTGTCTGACCCTCAAATGTGAGTTTCATACGCTCCACCAAATTTTTGCAACATTTTGTACTACACGGGTAGTTCCACCTCCCGTTACTTCGAGATCAAAAACCAGGTCGAAAGTATCTGGAACTAAGAGTACTCCGCTTTCTAACTTTGGACATCGTATGATAAGTGTCTGGCCTGGATCTGCCTCACTTGGATTATGAGCAATCACGTGATGAGTTCTTTCTGACTTCGTTCCATTCGGTATTCGGTTGGTGAAAGTCGGTGATAATGTTCTATCGTACCCCATTTTTCGTGTAATGTATATAGTAGAAGAAAAAAAGAAAATTAATCACATCTTACATTTCACTTCGTGTATATAATAACTTAGAAGAAAAAATCACATCTTTACGTAAATATTTCCGTCTGCCTGAAAGATAAATCGATTGCCTGTGTCGCGAATCAATCGAAGGACCCAATATTCTTGGAGATGTTGGACTTCCATTTCATCATTGTCAATCTCCTGAAAGACGTTTATGAATTCTAGTCGCTTAAAGAAGTTAGTCTTTTGACATTCCTTCACGAAAGCTAAAATGTTATGATAAAGATTATCATCTTTGAGTCGGACACCTGGATTTGCTCGAAGTATATGGCGATTTACCCGCCGAAGTTTGCACCATTCCAATTCGACAGAGAAACCAAACAGGTCTTTATTTTTGGAAAGAAACTTTGCAATATTCTTTTCACCAAACATGTTGATGCCATATTAATACATAATTTTATTTATAATGACTAATGTTAAACCAGTTAAAAATATCCATAGCTGTTCTCCAACAAATCCAACAACCGATCCTGCTGTTTTTAATAGAAAACTGACGAGGGAACCGATTAGACCGGGTATTGCAGCAGCACTTTTTGCGGCCAAGGTTTTTAACCATTCGCCAAATTGCTTTACAATTTCTTTCGCTTTTGTATATACTTTGGGCGGACCTGAACCAGACCCGCCAGTTCCTGCTCCCGCTCCCCTCCTCCCCCTCCTCCTCTAGTTACAGCCAGGGCAATTGTTGATATTGTCATTCCAAGGGCAGTCAGTATTGCAGCGATTGTTATACCATTTCGTTTAAATAACTCTGTCAGCTTCAGTCTCAGTGACAATTCTGGATCGGAAATTACATCACGAAGAGACCTAGTCGACGCCAGTCTTTCACGTGCCCCACTGATCATATCAAGTTGTACTTCAATTCGATTATTAATTTTAGCTAGTCTTGTTCTGAGTTCGGGTGTAAGTTCTGTCTGCCCTGACATAATTTTATCTCTTTCACTTTTAAGCTCATTAAGACGCATATTTGCCATCTTTAATTCATCAACAAAAGCTCTGTAGTCAGGGTTTAGATTATTCCATTCATCGATTTTATTTTCTATAGTATGTATTTCATCGGCATTATCGCTAAAATTTACTCGTAAATCTGTTATTCTATCTCTGAGTCGTCCAATGTCGTAGGGTTTCAGTCTATCGGCCTGCCTGTTCATTAATTTTTTCGCTTCATTATCAGTCAATTGTGTTACCATTTCTAGTGGATATTCTAATATATCTCTTTTAAATTCTGCAGCTCCCTTACCTTTTATTGAGGAGATCATTAAAGACTTCTTGCCTTTATTATATGTCAGCCTGGCGTCTCGATAATACAGCTCTCCATCCCTAATACTAGCATTATTATGCATTAATATTCGTTTATGCTCATCAGTAATAATATTAATATCTAAGTATTTGTCAGCCATTTGCTTTGTAAGTTCTACTCTCTGTCTAGTCGTACGATCTATATACGGACTATCTCGTGAGCCAGCCTGGGAAGGATCGGCTTCCGCAAGTGCATTATCATCATAGGAAAAAGTTGTTTCAGCAGTAGCATCATCATCATCATTTACATTTGTATCATTGATATCCTGGAGTGGTATATCTTCTCCTCCTTCTGCCATATTGTATTTCTATATTACTACAATTATTTTTTATCATCCCTTACATATACAGTAAAAATGCACATCTCAGTTGTTGAAAGCGTTGAACAATTGGCTGATTACATAGAAAGAACAAGTGCTGCATATCGACGAAGTTACAAATTAATGGGTCGAATTGATATGGCTCTTAATATTACTAAGGGAATTCTTGTAAGCTCTGCTGTAATAGCAGCAATTCCAACAGTTCCGGTACTGTTAGCCTTAACTCCTATACCAGGTGTTGTTATTGATGTAATACAAGGGAAACTGGTGTAGCAAAGAGACGAGAGAAATATAAACATTATTATGTTCAATATAAACAGCTGCTTACACAAATACAAGAAAAAGGCGCAACCCTTCGGAACGAGGAGGCTCCGGGGTCAGAACTTATCAGGACATATTTCATCAGGCGCTAGAAATTCAAAAACAAGAAGGATTTAGTCCACCTCTGGAAAGATACCTAAGACATTATGGATTAAATGGATATGAAATTTAGTTCGTACCGATAGGAACTTCGTGTTCAACATCAGCTAGACTCCGCGACCGGCCGGCCGGACTGACAACGGGTGTAAAAGTCCCTTTATATAGGCTAGTTTGATGGTGATGACTCACACGGAATTTCCCGTACACCTTCGGAACGTGTATAAACATGCTCAGCAGGGAATTTCCCCGCTTAGTTCAGGACAATGCACTGTTGCGCGTGCGTGAGTTCGTATATAGGTCAGGGTTATACTTTAGTTACATGGATGGTTAATTTTTCCTTCGCTCCATGTAGATAAATGAATAAAATGGGTGTAAAATTCTTATTTTGTCCTGGAGGTCAATAAATCTTACTACTTACGGTAATGTGATGAATGTGATGAAAATTTTGTGAACGTCTTTGCAATGTGTTCCCACGATGAGTGTGAACTGATTCTTTGTTAGTAAAATCGTCAGAAATGGTCCAGTGACCGTGATAAAATAAACACAGATGCAAAACCATTGCGAGGAAGATAGTAAGAAATTCACATTGCAATATTTGCTGTCGTATTTTTCAGCAGGAATAATCAATTTTTACACGTTGTGTATAAGATCAGCAAGCAGGTGTTCGGCGGTCAATTGCTTCTATCATAATGATCTTGATCGGAGCTATTTGGCGAGAAGACAGCGGGTACTTTATATAATCTCGCAAAATTATTGATATCATGTCTTTGTGTTGAAAATTTTCGATCGGAGGCAGCTCAAATCAACAGCCGTGGTATATTCGGAATCGTGTTCTCACTGGACACCGAACTACCTGCTATCAACAGTACGTTATGTACCATCGGCGGTAACACATTGGTCGTAATCTTGTCTAATTCTGCCCCGCCGTTTGTACAGTCCAGAAATTTCAAAGCTAGATTTTTCACCCTGACATATAATACAGCGACCTTGCACACTAATGATCATTCCACTGTTTCTGTTGGGGTTTGTTGGTTTTTTAATTTGCTCCGTGGCCCCGGTAAGATTTTTCAATATGATACAAAGTTTGAAATTTTTTCAAGGTAAATTTAGTATATTCCCAGTTTGTGGGGTAAAGTTTTCTGGAGTGAAAGTTTGAGTTGACGCTGATAGAGTAGACGTCGAGCCCGGCACAGTTGACTGGGACCCGGTCGGTTTGGGGTCGTTTAGTCCAGAAACCTGCAGCAGAGTTCTGTATGATCACCGTTCAGCATTTGGGTGATTTTTGGTCAAAGTAATGCAGTAACAATGTACGCCAGATTTTTTGTGTTGTTTTTGTCACAACTGTCATGTGCGTATAGGGACGGTTTTCGATTAAAAACGGTAGTGATATCCAGTGCTCGTAAATGCGTGCAAAATTTATTCAGTGACTGTTTACGCAGCAGTCGTAAATACGACTAGGATTTAGCACTACGTAACAACTGTAAACACAGCATCAATAGTCCATACGAAAATTTTGTGCTGAATCGAGGGAGATAACAATTGCGGTAGAAAAGGTCAGTCCATCATCCGTCAAAGTTGTTGATCGAAAAATCTTCACTGAGCGCCAACTACATGAGTGGCTGTTATAGTTGTACACGTAATTCTGTGGGCTTTCCGCTGTCACTTTGTACGAGCTATGTTCAAAGTGCGTCAAGCTACGAATATTTTCATGTACTGAGTTACAGACATCGGTGAAGTACCGGGTACATTGATTTTGTTCAAAACCACTGCCTGTTTGTTCCTCGTGTTGTTTTTGTGTCCCTAACGTCGACTGGCTCTTAGTGTGCGTACAAACATAGCAGTCGGGATTAAGATTTCCTGGATAAATAGATTTATTCCGCCTCTGACGCAAAGATACACATTGTTTTACATGTGCCACTCCTTGGCCCTGGGATCGATTTTCATACCTTTAATTGGCTGAACTCGATTAGTGCCTAGAGCAACTATTTTTCAGTCCTTTTCTCATTGTAACGTTTCAATGTATACAAATTACTGTTTTTTTTCAAAGAGTATGAGAAATAAAATTATTATTATTATTAATTACTGGCTAGAAAAACATGAAAGTCATTCGGGTCTTAGGAAAAGACATCTCTAATTTAAAAGAAAAACTTACCAGGGGTTATGGTCTTTGCAGAGATGGATCGGTAGTTATCGGATTACAGGGTGCCAGTTTATCTCTTTCACGTAAACAGAAAGGCATTCGACTGCACACACACAAGTTGACGACACACAAAAATTGAACTAGTCACTGCATTAAATAGTACCATGACGGTTTTACTTGTAACAAATATCTTTTCATACGCACTACAACTATAACTACAAACAAGATTAGAAGAGAAAATGTCACTGCATTTAATGGTAACATGACGTTTTTACTTGTAAAAAAAATGTCTTGACTGTTGCATTGCTTTATTTACCTATTCAGTAGAATAAACATGATCAGGGCATCCTGAATAGTGTTCAACAAATCCGCTGTGTGTGCCAAAGTTGATAATGACAGAATTCATCATCTTGTGTTAAGTTAGTCTGTATTCAAATGTAAGGCGGGAAAGCAATCTGCTTCCAGCCTTGGATTCAAAATTTACCCTTTAAGAGAATTTAACATGACCCATTTTCTCTTGCAGAAACACTGTGTTTTTAATGCCCTGATTGCAGTGTTTTAGTGCAATTTTGAACTGAAATCCAACTTATCTTCAATGGAATTTTAATAATGCAAATGTATGAGAATGGAGACAACCATTTACAATATTTCAACGTACGTATTTTCAAACTTCAAGAAAAAAGTTGCTTCAGTACTATAGAGGGCGTTCTTGAAAGAAACAATCTTATGATTTAATGGTTTACAGTGTCTGTTTGAAAATTTTTTGTTTACAAGAACCTTCTATGGCAACTCTCAAGTGTTACTACAATGTTTATCCTGAAGTTCAATTATGGTGAATTTTCAGTTTATAGTTACAAGAGATAAGTGCAAGATATTTTGAAATGTATTGTTCTCACTGACATATTTACAGAATCTGTTCTTGCACCATTGTAGGTACCACACCATAAACACTTACCACTATCACAATAAAAGCAGCTATCTACATGTATACAGCCTTGGTGTCATGGTTACCAGCATACAATGGTGGTTTTCTAAAACAAAACAAAATCAGGTAAGTTGTTATTGGTTCACTGCCCTGGTATATTTCATGTGATTTGGTAAACATCAAGAAACTGTGTCTGAATTTTGAATCAATGATCTGTATGTAACAGATGACAGTGCAGCATGATAAACACCGTTCACTTTATAACAAACAAAAATATGAATTTGTTTCTAATCTACACGAGTATCACTTTAAATGCCATGCATCAACTCCTGTTAGGTTGTCTCCAAAGGGTCAAAGTTGAGCAACGGTTCCATTTACTTATTATGAAATATGTTATTTTTCTTATAATCCATAACTGAGTGTGGTTAGCCATTGAGTGTCACAGAGCAAAACATGCTTTTGGAATTTGGCGCGATATAAACTTTGCTAATTGATTGATTGATTGATTGATTGATTGATTGATTGATTGATTGATTAGGCAACATGCATCCTTGACTCATCACAAGAGAGGTAGCTTCGTTTGTAGAACCTGAGTTAATACTTTATACTCCCCATTGCATACCAAGAGTAGGGATATTGTCATAGCAATAGTATTTACAATTGTAGAGTGGTTTTGAAACCCCACCTTTTTGGCTCATGTAGACTGTGACAGAGGAAATGTTGATGAAATACTGAATTTGACCTTTGGTTTCCCAGAAGTACTATTATGAACCACCGTTTTGTCGGAAATATCAAGTTATAGTACTGGAATGTAGACTTCTTCAAGGACTTAAGAAAGAATGCGCTTTGGGGACAGATGTTCAGACTGTCAAACTTTTACAGTTCTTTTCTGATCTACCACTTGTGAGGGCTTGTTGTAAATCTCTTGTAGTAAGAAAAATTTTCAGTCTAAGTTTTTTGAAATTAAAAAATCTTTTTTTCCATAGATATAACACTGTGATGTCTGTCATTTTGAATTCTAAACATTAGTAAATCTTGGATAATTTGTTCTGCATTACCAAAATTTGCACGTTGACCCCCAGTTCTTATTCTAGATTTTCAAAGAGAATGGCTAAAGGATGCCATGAGGAAAGTTTGAGCAAAAGTTTGTCTTTAGCTTTGGAAGTGCATACTACCTTAAAAAGATGTTGTAGAGTTTGGTCTTTGTAGTTTTAACTGTGCAGAACACACCATTACCTGTAAACTCAGACACAGACTTGCTATTAACCCTTTGAGTGCTGTAATTTTCCCACCAAAATTTAAATGCAACATTTACCAATTGTTATGAATTTTTCTGTATTTGTTTTGATAATTTTGGAGAAAATGGGCATCACATTTAATTATCTACAGTTTGTTATCAAAATTTTGGCAAAGCTCTGAAAAAATTTGACCACAGTATAATTTGTAGAGGTGACAAAATTTGACTTTGGTGCTCAAAGGGTTAATGATATAGTCCACCAAAACATTACTCATATTACAAGTTTAAAGCAATGTGTACCTTTCCTCTTGAAAGCATTCCACATAATATAATGACAATATTTCTGTGGGTTCAAAGGTCACAGCTATATATGGTGTCTACCCAAGAGAATCCTGATCGAATTTGAAGCTCTACTGTTACCATGGAAATAGCTCATCAGACTATGGGTGCAACAATCCCAATAACACCAAGAGATAATAAGGAGAAATTGATTTTGATATAAAAACTGTATTTACATAAAATTTACTGAATTTTTTTTTATTTCCTTATTTCAGATCCATGTCCGTTTGTTCCCATTAGAATCAATGATTTGTTGTGGAGGTTATCAGCACATGATCCCAGAGTTAACCGTCTTATTAATCACACTACAGCATGTACATAGTGCATTGTATAGAGACTGCTATGATTTGTTTAAGTGTATTAAAGGACCTGTAGCTTTTGAAGTGTTTTTAGCTGTTCTTGTTTTAATGTAAACAAGTTTCTTGTTCTACTCTCCAAAGCATACTGAGATTTAAAGTTTTCATTGATATAGATTTAGCCTGTAAATGTGTAAACAGCATAGCGTTAATTCTGACTTGAACCAGAATTCAAATATAAACAATAACTGCATTTTAAACTCATAAATTCACTGTTTGCAGTGTTTCAATATACTTTATAGAGTTGAATATGAGTTACAATTGGCATCTACAACAAAATTATTGAAGAAATGGTGTTTTCACAGCTGTCTGCCCTTTAACAAGACAAAGTGTGACAATGACACAGTAAACGATTCCAATACAATTGAAAATTGTGTCATGTTTTGAGATAAGGAAAATGTCATTTTCAAAAGTAAAAGCACTGATACTGAATGTTTCAAATGTGAAAATTGATTCCTTTTTCCTTTTTCACTAATCTCAGGATGAACTTTTAGACTACCATGAGTTACTACTCCAATTAGAATAAAATTAAATTAGAATTAAAGTTGCCAAGAATTTATTTTGAATTCAAGGTTGCTCCAACCTTTTGATTTATTTTTAGGTTTACAGTGAAATTAAAACTCAATGTCTTCAATCAAATGCATGGATAAATATTTTAAGTAAAAGTAGTTGATGATTCAAAAAGTATTGTGATCAAATTTAAGGATATTGGTAGAAAACTTCCAGCATAGTTAATCAGTCATGATGATGATGATGGCGGATAATTCTGTATTGTGGAGTAAGTTGTAGACTGCAGTTTAGTGTAACAGTTAGTGTTGTATAAATCAGGTTTGAGAAGTAAAGACCTTCAATGATAAAACAGTTTCAATCTCATGATTTGTTCAGATATCCTTTCCTTGCATGTTGTAAATATTTTCAATGCCTCCATTTCCACCGGTGTTTGCACAGCCAACGGAAACATAAAAATCTTCCCTGTTTAATGATATAGTGTACTAGACTGTAAGTTGATAAAATTTATTTCAGTTCAAAATTGACAAGATTATAAAAATATTAAAAAATGTACATGATAACGCAAAATATTGAATATTGATCATTTTAAAATACTAGAAATCCACTAATGCTATATTAGCATCACATGATCTAACCATTTCATTTCAATGGTAAAAATATATTTGGCAACTGTAGAAAACTTTTAAGTTTACCTGAGGCCTTGTACATTTTAAGAAAAATTCAATTGTGACAGAAACTATTAAAGCAAGACCCTTTTCGAAGCATGGTCTTGTTGATTGTAAATGTATTGTTTAAGATGTATAGAAATCCCCCTGATCAGAATGATCATCATCTTTTAGAGATTTTAATAAAAACTTATTAGTGAAAGTACTCGTGTTTGTTCTTTGTATGTTCTTCACAGCTACTCAATTTTTTATCTAAATATCCTGGAATTTGTGGCTGGTGAAAACCAAACGTCAAAGAAAACATTACAGTGTTTCCCGAATTCTGAGAAGCTGAGAGAGTTCATAAGTCGAGAACCGTGAAAACTACAATGGTCGGGGGAAACAGCACGTTCATTCTGGCTGCCTGTAGAGGGCGCTCGACAACCACCTGTTGATATCAGGCTCTCCATACGAGAGATATCATGGGTTGATAGCAAAATATCGTGAAGTTGAGGGTCAGCTTGTCAAAAAGCTAAGTGGACTTAGGACCTTACCCTGCCGGTATTTACAAAAATCGATAATAACTCAGTCGTTTTAAATGAACAAGAATTGTCAGTAATTAGTTAATGATTTGAATCAGAAGAGACTCCATAGAGACCTATGTACAGAAAGCTTGGTTAACGTTAAACACTTAAGCTATGGCAATGTTGTATTTTAGGCCAAGACGAAACCATGCAATTTATGAGCATAAATATGTCAGGGACATTGGCAAAAATGCGTTATTTATTAGAAAAGCTATTTCCAACGCCAGCACTGATTTCAAAATATATGGCAGAAATCGAAATAATGATAACAATGCAGATTATTGCCTATATCAATTCCTATGTGAAGTACAGGATTTTAAAAGTTCAAAATTCGGTCATTCGAGTGTGTCTTTCATAACCTAATTTCACAAAATATAATATTCCGATGTAATTAAACTATAATGATATCGATAAATTTCGATCCCAGAACTGTTAATTAAGACTCTGAGAGACGATTTTTCTTTTCAACTTCGACAGATTAGGCCACGTTTATTCACTTCTCTTTGATTCCCGATTTCAACATAACTGAGTATTCCAGAAAGATTTTTCTTATGTCTGTCGGATTCTGTCATACCTTCATGTTAAAAATTATTCTTGCGCTATGGTAATATCAATATCCGACTTCAAAACGATTAAATTTTTTTCTTGTGTCCGTTCTAGTCGTAGGCCTAGTCAGATATCCCGGCGGAACGCAACATATTGTATAAAAAGGCATTCAAACGTCGGAATTTTTTTTACTCCTTCGTTATCACAAGACTTGGTGCAGTTCGGTAATTTACTCCGTATCAAGTCAAACAGTCTATACAGGTGCGATGTTGATAGAATGCCAGTCGTGTATCAATGGACGCCGCCTACGTACGCATATCTGTCGTTACTCACACAAGACTTGGTCAATATTAGACTTGGTCAAGTCTGTGATTTGTGAATGTTTTCGTGCGGTACCGGGTGAACGCGATGATTTGTGTTCTGTTTTCATGAACGCGTGAGAGAGTGTAAACGCTATACAGGGAGTTTCTCCTGGGATCCGGCAGAAACGTTAATCAACTCACTACTGCGCAGACTCAAAAGTAACGCGTTCAATTGCTTGCCGGAAGAAAACCTGGCCTGGGTCGCCAAATTCCAAATAGGTTTGTATGAAATAGAAAAGCCACAAGAGAAAATATTGCAAATAATTTTATATTTTTTTAAATTCACCACCTTGAACAAAGGCAAGTCAAATTGGACTCCACGAACAGCAAAAAATACAAAAACCTGAAAGCTATCTGAAGCTGCTAAACTCGCACTTCTAGAGATACTATTTCAAACAAGGAAACAAAACATGTCGCGTGCCCAAAGAATCGCGATAAACCAGCTTGCAAACAGTAGACAAATTACCATAAAAACCCTTCGACAAGGGTCGGGTTTTGTCTTTGTCAACACAAAAGATTACGTACACGAATGCGAAAGGCAATTACGCAACACTAAGTATTATACACAACTAGCCAGTGACGACATAGAACAAACAGTAAACAAAGTACACGAACTATTAAATAAAGTGTACGAGAACAAACACATCGATCATGATACTTGTAAGTATCTTGATCCAGAAAACATAAAATCCGTACCCCGAAGTGGTACTTATTGCCTAAAAATTCACAAACCTCGGCAAAATTCTAAAAGACACACTATTCAAAATAAAATTTACTGATGTAAAGAAACATAGAACAAACAAACTGAACCACCAAACGGACTCACAACGAGACCCAAACATTAATATACTTGCCTCGCTACTCGAAGAGCAAGACCACTAAAATGCATTAAAATAATTTTTCACAAACACAAACTAAGGAAAGAATCTACACTGCGACTGATGAGAAACTACACTCGGGTTTCGAAACACAAGCGTCAAAGGGCCACTCTATCAACTCTGTAACACAATAGGTCCGGCTGCGTCTCGCCATAAGCTTTCCCCACACAACAAAACATTACCGTACACACTGATCCAAACTTCCCTACAGATATCCGAGGCGAAACAAACATTTTGTTAACACAAACAATCGGATAAGAATGTAGGAACACATATTTGAAACGAATCAAACACAAACTCGAAACAAAAACATTTTGGATAGTTAGGTTGGAGCCTCTTTCACACTTTTTACAATCATTGCTCTTGTGTGGGGGTTGTCAACCTGTGTAATCGCAAATCCTCAAATTTCCATCTAATATAAGTATGTACGTAAACAAGAAAAGTAAACTCATGAATTTTAATAGACGGGGTGGCTATGACCAATTTCAAGCCAGATTGGTAACAACCACCCCGTCTAAGTCTGTGTGGGGAAAAGTTGTCATGACGACCACCTAATTACAACACGAAATTAATATCGTTGCGATGGATAGTATAAATTATTTAATCAACTTAGTCAATCATAAGATTGTACCAGAGACTATTTAGGGCCTATGATTGTACCTGAGATAGACGCTGAAAAAAGATATGCTTTGTTTATTTGCCAATTTCCACGTTCTTGGCTATTCTTCGTTTGGGTGAAAATGTACGTATTCTTTGCCATTAAAGGGCATGTTGATGCAGTTGTAAACTTTGGATTGTCGGATTTTGTTTTGCATGTCAATAGCGACTTCGCGTTCTATTCCTTAAAGCATGTTGTAACGTGCACCTACCCGTTAGCTTGACAATACAGTGTCTAAACGTGTAAAATGCGCTACTCAGTGACTGTTGTCCATATTTGATTTTCATTCCGGACCATAAATCATGTGTCAACAATAACAATGCAGTCTAGATATTTGCAGGCTGCGTTGACAAAACTGTGTATTTCATAATGTTCCGGGGAAGTACAATAACTTACAGCTGGCATTAAAACAAAAGCAGCGATTATTTATCAAAGAGTTACAGTGACTGGCCGCCGGCCTTTTCATACGATACCAGAATCAGGCTAAGTCCTCCTTCAATGAGACCATGCACTCCTGTTCTTCATCCTTGATATTTTAAATTTCTTTCTCGAGATGTTTTACAGTTTTTGCCCTGGGAAATATAATTTTGCTGTCTCTATTAGCCACTCATGTATAATACAGAAATACTACAATAGCTCGAAACATGCGAGTGCCATGGTATTTCAGAATTGCCACGTGACGATAACCTAACTCATTCTGCTTGACCTATGTACACCTCCGTTCTCCGTTTGATCAAGAAACCAGAGTTACCAATAGCTGAGGCCTATTGGAAAGGACTGTTTGAGAACACGTGTTCCAAAATGTATTTTTGGACAGACACCAGTAAATGTCTTTCTCGAAAAAAGTTTCCGTCACCACCCAGCTGTTTCTCCGTAATCATGGTGCACAATGTGAAAAATGGAATAAAAGTTAGTACCCTTACCATACCACTGTGTATAAAATCGATGGTGCCACAATGGTTACATATCCCTACCTTACAAGTGTATTTACGTTAGTAGAATGATCCAGGGCTTAGCCAACACAATTCGCAAGGTGAGGGGTATTTGTATTTGTGTAATTGAGGGGTATTTGTATTTGTGTAATTATGCATCAAAGAATTGCGCATGCAATTAGGTAAGATTTCATAATTTGAAAGGACTTGGCACAAACTAAGTTGTACAGAAACCGGAAAGCACTTTTTCAAATACGCTTCACAAATAAAATACACCTCCCTTTACCAAACAACTTGCCTGACAGTCTATACATGTACAACTGAAATAAGTAAGGGACTGGACGTAAATTAGCAGGGGGGGAGGGCCGGGGGGATTCGTAAGAGAGTGAAGAAAAATTTATGACCCTCTCCCAAAGCAAGGCTGAAAAATGTATGACCCTCCCCCAAAGCAAGGCTGAAAAATTTGTGACCCTCCCCAGTTTCAAAAAAATAGAATATTACAAATTGATCGAATCTTCAACGATCAAAAATTGAGGTGGGGATTTACAACACAGGGCAATATAGATGGACACCAGCAAGGGATGTCTGCAAATTTTTTATTTGCTTCTGCTTGTGACAAGAACAAGTCTAGATATGGATGTCAGCCTTACCTAAGAATACTTTCAATGACATGGTGTCAGTCCCATTTGACCAGCATGGGTAAAACTAATCTTGTAGAAAAAATCTCGATAATTCTATGCTACAGATTTTTCAGTACTTTTAATAAAAGGGAAAAACCCCTGATTTCTCTGCCTACACAATATGCATTTTGATTGTTATGATAATGGTTTAATATACTGTTTAACTCTTACACTGTTTAACTTAGTAAACCAATCACCAGATAAAGGAGTACTGGTATTCTTGTTTCCAGTGTGGTATGGGTGGATTGTTCTGGGGAACACCATAGGATAAACTCTATGATTAAATTAATTCATTGTTTGATTTTCTGCACAAGTTTAATGAAATGCTCTATTTCTACTTTGTCAGCACACTTGTAAATGTGGAACAAACCACAAAAAACAGTTTAAGACTTCAGTGGACACAAAAAAATGACACCACTGCTCAAGTGTCATCAAGCTAGGCTGACAAACTGAATCAATACAGAGCATATCATGCTAAAAGTACAGCAGCTAATACTGAAAAATTCTGAAATCTTATGAATTTATATAACTCTGACCTGCAAAGTAAACAACAAAACCAACATCTTGTCCATACACCATTGTTTCAAATTACAGTGACTGACAGGCAAAACTAACAAAACAGCAAACATGGAATTTAGCCTTTTCTTTGGCCATTAAAGGGACAAAGTCACTCATTTTTGACAAAATTTTGGTCATTTTAATTTCCGTTCAATATATATGCTTTTCTGCTGCTCACTGAAATGGGCTTAATTGCAATCTCTGGTTGTCACAGCTCAACTCATATGCATGCATGGATATAACATGTGGTCACTTAATAATTTAATTTAAGGTATGTACCAAAAATTGTCACAGTAAATTTCACATGTTAATGTGCCTTATAAAAAGTGAGAATTGAATTGCAATAACCAGAGAGTGAGCATAATTCAGTGAGAATAATCTATCAAAAGAAATTTAAATGGCAAAATAATGTCAATAATGAGCAACTTTGTCCCTTTAACTTGGTACATATCTAGTAGAGATTCTTTTAATTCAAGTGTCAAGCAGCATGACCATTGCACTGTTGAAGTATTAAAATGGTAGC